>NW_027141473.1:377500-980000 GCF_036365525.1 Heterodontus francisci
ACACACACACACACACCACAGCCCAGACACTGAGACTTATATATATATGCACACATACACACACACACACCACAGAACAGACACTGAGACATATATATGCACACACACACACACACACACACACACACACACACCTCTGAACAGACCCTGAGACTTATATATATGCACACACACATCACACACACACACACCACAGCACAGACACTGAGACTTATATATATGCACACACACACACACATCACAGCCCAGACACTGAGACTTATATATATATAAATATATACACAGACACTCCAGAACCCAGGCACTGAGATATATATGTATATATATTTATATATATTTACACACACACACTCTGTCTCTCTCTCGCTCACATTCTCTCTCATACACACACACTTGCTGAATCACATTATCTCAAATACGCGCACACCCTCTCTCTCTCTAATTTCTCTGTTTATTTCTGACACTCACACACATACACAGATCTGGTAACATTGCTGCAGTCTGATGTCTAATTTCTCTGTTTAATTCTGACACTCACACACATACACAGATCTGGTAACATTGCTGCCGTCTGATGTCTAATTTCTCTGTTTATTTCTGACACTCACACACATACACAGATCTGGTAACATTGCTGCCGTCTGATGTCTAATTTCTCTGTTTATTTCTGACACTCACACACATACATTGATCTGTTAACTTTGCTCCAGTCTGATGTCTAATTTCTCTGTTTATTTCTGACACTCACACACATACACTGATCTGGTAACTTTGCTCCAGTCTGATGTCTAATTTCTCTGTTTATTTCTGACACTCACACACATACACTGATCTGGTAACTTTGCTCCAGTCTGATGTCTAATTTATCTGTTTATTTCTGACACTCACACACATACACAGATCTGGTAACATTGCTCCAGTCTGATGTCTAATTTCTCTGTTTATTTCTCTTCCTCACAGTTAACTTGCTGACGATTGGGATCCTGTCTCGGGGAAAGTGCGGTCTCTCCAAATGTGTCACTCGGTACCTGGTGGCCATGTCAGCGGCGGATCTACTGGTCATTATCCTGGACCTGATATTCAGACACATTCCCATTGTTTATTGGGAACAGTTTTGGTTCCTGTATTACATCCCCGTGTGTAATATCCACGCCGTCCTGCTTTACACAGTCACAGACTGTTCTGTCTGGTTCACCGTCACTTTCACCTTTGATCGATTTGTGGCCATTTGTTGTCAGAATCTGAAAAGTAAATATTGCAGTGAGAAAACATGTGCTGTGGTTGTGGGAACAGTGAGTGTGCTGAGCTGTTTAAAGAACATCTTCTGGTATTTTATGTTCACGGGTCGGTATTGGCTGGGGAACTTCCCCTGGTTTTGTGATGTAACAGTAGATGTTCAGTATTCTCGTGTCTGGGGAACAATCGAGTTCCTCCACAACATTCTAACCCCGGCCGTCCCATTTGTGCTGATTCTGCTGCTCAACGCTCTCACCGTCAGACACATTTTAGTGAGCAGCAGAGGACGCAGGAGACTCCGGGCTCACAGCAGTGGGGAGAGTCACAGAGACCCCGAGATGGAGAGTCGAAGGAAATCTATCATTTTACTGTTAGTTATCTCTGGTAATTTCATCCTGTTGTGGGCCCTGTTAATGGTGTGTTCTATATGGTACCGGATGTGGTATTTGGGTTATCAGTCTGTTATTCTCCCTGATTTTCTGCTGGAATTGTCCTTCATGCTCCAGCTCCTGAGCTGCTCCACAAACACTGTGATTTACGCCGTGACCCAGACTCAGTTCAGAGAGCAGGTGAAGAATGTGCTGAAATATCCCTTTAATACAATTGTTAAATTAATTCAATAATCAGAGGAGGGGGAGGGGACAGTCACCATGGAGACAGAGCGGGGGAGGAGACTGTCACCATGGAGACAGAGCGGGGGAGGGGACTGTCACCATGGAGACAGAGCGGGGGAGGGGACTGTCACCATGGAGACAGAGCGGGGGAGGGGCCTCTCACCATGGAGACAGAGCGGGGGAGGGGACTGTCACCATGGAGACAGAGCGGGGGGAGGGGACTGTCACCATGGAGACAGAGCGGGGGAGGAGACTGTCACCATGGAGACAGAGCGGGGGAGGGGACTGTCACCATGGATACAGAGCGGGGGAGGGGACTGTCACCATGGAGACAGAGCGGGGGAGGGGCCTGTCACCATGGAGACAGAGCGGGGGAGGGGACTGTCACCATGGAGACAGAGCGGGGGAGGGGACTGTCACCATGGAGACAGAGCGGGGGAGGGGCCTCTCACCATGGTGACAGAGCGGGGGAGGGGCCTCTCACCATGGAGACAGAGCGGGGGAGGGGCCTGTCACCATGGATACAGAGCGGGGGAGGGGACTGCCACCATGGAGACAGAGCGGGGGAGGGGCCTCTCACCATGGAGACAGAGCGGGGGAGGGACCTGTCACCATGGAGACAGAGCGGGGGAGGGGACTGTCACCATGGAGACAGAGCGGGGGAGGGGACTGTCACCATGGAGACAGAGCGGGGGAGGGGACTGTCACCATGGACACAGAGCAGGGGAGGGGACTGTCACCATGGAGACAGAGCGGGGGAGGGGCCTGTCAACATGGAGACAGAGCGGGGGAGGGGCCTGTCACCATGGAGACAGAGCGGGGGAGGGGCCTCTCACCATGGAGACAGAGCGGGGGAGGGGACTGTCACCATGGAGACAGAGCGGGGGAGGGGCCTCTCACCATGGAGACAGAGCGGGGGAGGGGCCTCTCACCATGGAGACAGAGCGGGGGAGGGGCCTGTCACCATGGAGACAGAGCGGGGGAGGGGCCTGTCACCATGGAGACAGAGCGGGGGAGGGGCCTGTCACCATGGAGACAGAGCGGGGGAGGGGCCTGTCACCATGGAGACAGAGCGGGGGAGGGGACTGTCACCATGGAGACAGAGTGGGGGAGGGGCCTGTCACCATGGAGACAGAGCGGGGGAGGGGCCTGTCACCATGGAGACAGAGCGAGCGAGGGGACTGTCACCATGGAGACGAGGGGGAGGGGCCTGTCACCATGGAGACAGAGCGGGGGAGGGGACTGTCACCATGGAGACAGAGCGGGGGAGGGGCCTGTCACCATGGAGACAGAGCGGGGGAGGGGACTGTCACCATGGAGACAGAGCAGGGGAGGGGACTGTCACCATGGAGACAGAGCGGGGGAGGGGCCTCTCACCATGGAGACAGAGTGGGGGAGGGGCCTGTCACCATGGAGACAGAGCGGGGGAGGGGCCTGTCACCATGGAGACAGAGCGGGGGAGGGGACTGTCACCATGGAGACGAGGGGGAGGGGCCTGTCACCATGGAGACAGAGCGGGGGAGGGGAATGTCACCATGGAGACAGAGCGGGGGAGGGGCCTGTCACCATGGAGACAGAGCGGGGGAGGGGACTGTCACCATGGAGACAGAGCGGGGGAGGGGACTGTCACCATGGAGACAGAGCGGGGGAGGGGACTGTCATCATGGACACAGAGCGGGGGAGGGGACTGTCACCATGGAGACAGAGCGGGGGAGGGGACTGTCACCATGGAGACAGAGAGGGGGAGGGGCCTGTCACCATGGAGACAGAGCGAGGGAGGGGACTGTCACCATGGAGACGAGGGGGAGGGGCCTGTCACCATGGAGACAGAGCGGGGGAGGGGACTGTCACCATGGAGACAGAGCGTGGGAGGGGCCTGTCACCATGGAGACAGAGCGGGGGAGGGGACTGTCACCATGGAGACAGAGCGGGGGAGGGGACTGTCACCATGGAGACAGAGCGGGGGAGGGGACTGTCATCATGGAGACAGAGCGGGGGAGGGGACTGTCACCATGGAGACAGAGCGGGGGAGGTGCCTCTCACCATGGAGACAGAGCGGGGGAGGGGCCTCTCACCATGGAGACAGAGCGGGGGAGGGGCCTCTCACCATGGAGACAGAGCGGGGGAGGGGACTGTCACCATGGAGACAGAGCGGGGGAGGGGACTGTCACCATGGAGACAGAGCGGGGGAGGAGCCTGTCACCATGGAGACAGAGCGGGGGAGGGGCCTCTCACCATGGAGACAGAGCGGGGGAGGGGACTGTCACCATGGAGACAGAGCGGGGGAGGAGACTGTCACCATGGAGACAGAGCGGGGGAGGGGCCTCTCACCATGGAGACAGAGCGGGGGAGGGGACTGTCACCATGGAGACAGAGCGGGGGAGGAGACTGTCACCATGGAGACAGAGCGGGGGAGGGGCCTGTCACCATGGAGACAGAGCGGGGGAGGAGCCTGTCACCATGGAGACAGAGCGGGGGAGGGGCCAGTCACCATGGAGACAGAGCGGGGAAGGGGACTGTCACCATGGAGACAGAGCGGGGGAGGAGCCTGTCACCATGGAGACAGAGCGGGGTAGGGGCCTCTCACCATGGAGACAGAGCGGGGAGGGGCCTGTCACCATGGAGACAGAGCGGGGGAGGGGCCTGTCACCATGGAGACAGAGCGGGGGAGGGGCCTCTCACCATGGAGACAGAGCGGGGGAGGGGCCTGTCACCATGGAGACAGAGCGGGGGAGGGGCCTCTCACCATGGAGACAGAGCGGGGGAGGGGCCTGTCGCCATGGAGACAGAGCGGGGGACGGGCCTGTCACCATGGAGACAGAGCGGGGGAGGGGACTGTCACCATGGAGACAGAGCGGGGGAGGGGCCTGTCACCATGGAGACAGAGCGGGGGAGGGGACAGTCACCATGGAGACAGAGCGGGGGAGGGGCCTGTCACCATGGAGACAGAGCGGGGGAGGGGCCTGTCACCATGGAGACAGAGCGGGGGAGGGGCCTCTCACCATGGAGACAGAGCGGGGGAGGGGACTGTCACCATGGAGACAGAGCGGGGGAGGGGCCTCTCACCATGGAGACAGAGCGGGGGAGGGGCCTGTTTCCAAGGTGATGGCGAATGGGGGCGGGGTCTGTTTCCAGAGTGACGGGAGTGGGGGCGTGGTCTGTTTCCAAGGTGACGGGAGTGGGGGCGGGGTCTGGTACCAAAGTGACGGCGAATGGGGGCGTGGTCTGTTTCCAAGGTGACGGGAGTGGGGGCGGGGTCTGTTACCAAAGTGACGGCGAGTGGGGGTGGGGTCTGTTTCCAAGGTGACGGCGAGTGGGGGCGGGGTCTGTTTCCAAGGTGACGGCGAGTGGGGGCGGGGTCTGTTTCCAAGGTGACGGCGAGTGGGGGCGGGGTCTGTTTCCAAGGTGACGGCGAGTGGGGGGCGGGGTCTGTTACCAAAGTGACGGGAATGTGGGCGGGGTCTGTTTCCAGGGTGATGGAATGGGGGTGGCGTTTGTTACCAAGGTGACGGGAGTGGGGGCGGGGTCTGTTACCAAGGTGACGGGAGTGGGGGCGGGGTCTGTTACCAAGGTGACAGGAGGGGGGCGGGGTCTGTTTCCAGGGTGACGGGAGTGGGGGGTGGGGTCTGTTTCCAGGGTGACGGGAGTGGGGGCGGGGTCTGTTTCCAGGGTGACGGGAGTGGGGGCGGGGTCTGTTACCAAGGTGACGGGAGTGGGGGCGGGGTCTGTTACCAAGGTGACGTGAGTGGGGGCGTGGTCTGTTACCTAGGTGACGGGAGTGGGGGCGGGGTCTGTCACCAGGGTGACGGAGTGGGGGCGGGGTCTGTTACCAAGGAGACGGGAGTGGGGGCGGGGTCTGTTACCAAGGTGACGGGAGTGGGGGCGGGGTCTGTTACCAAGGTGACGGGAGTGGGGGCGGGGTCTGTTTCCAGGGTGACGGGAGTGGGGGCGGGGTCTGTTTCCAGGGTGACGGGAGTGGGGGCGGGGTCTGTTTCCAGAGTGACGGGAGTGGGGGCGGGGTCTGTTTCCAGGGTGACGGGAGTGGGGGCGGGGTCTGTTTCCAGGGTGACGGGAGTGGGGGCGGGGTCTGTTTCCAGGGTGACGGGAGTGGGGGCGGGGTCTGTTTCCAGAGTGACGGGAGTGGGGGCGGGGTCTGTTTCCAGAGTGACGGGAGTGGGGGCGGGGTCTGTTTCCAGGGTGACGGGAGTGGGGGCGGGGTCTGAATCTTTCTGATTCTTTTATAATCCCTTTCAAACTAAAAGAATCCTGATAATTATTGATAATAATTTATAATAATTTATAAACATTTACTGACCTTTACAACCTTTATCAACTGTTTATAATTCTTCCTCTCACTTTGTAAATCTTTATAATCTTTATGATTGTCTGTGATTTATTATCTTTTATGAGATTTTATTCTCATTTATAATCTGTTACATTCACTGCCCTGGACAGAAAACATTGAAAATGATCCCCGAGAATTACTCATAATTCAAACAGATCACAGAGCATATCATTTAAAATGGCCGCAGCACATGTCACGTAAAATGGCCGCAGTGAAGGTGACATCAAACAGACCACAGTGCATATCATTTAAAATGGCCGCAGCACATGTCACGTAAAATGGCCGCAGTGAAGGTGACATCAAACAGACCACAGTGCATATCATTTAAAATGGCCGCAGCACATGTCGCGTAAAATGGCCGCAGTGAAGGTGACATCAAACAGACCACAGTGCATATCATTTAAAATGGCCGCAGCACATGTCACGTAAAATGGCTGCAGTCAAGGTGACATCAAACAGACCACAGAGCATAACATTTAAAATGGACGCAGTGACGGTGACATCAAACAGACCACAGTGCATATCATTTAAAATGGCCGTACCATATGTCACGTAAAATGGCCGCAGTGAAGGTGACATCAAACAGACCACAGAGCACATCATTTAGAATGGCCGCAGCACATGTCGCTTAAAATGGCCGCGGTGCAGGTGACATCAAACAGACAACAGTGCATATAATCAGATCGAACTGGCCTTTGTTAAAACCAGCTGGAGTGGTACTGAGTCCCACACACACACCAGGAAACAGCCAATTCAATCCAGACCTCTATTAATGCCAGCTGGAGTGGTACTGAGCCCCACTCACACACCAGATAAGAGCCAATTGAATTTGAGCCGATATTAATACCAGCTGGAGTGGTACTGAGGCTCATTCACATACCGGGAAAGAACCAATTCAATCCAGGCCCCTATTAATACCAGCTGGAGTAAAATTAACTCCCATTTACACACCAGGAAAGAGCCAATTGAAACCGAGCCTATATTATCACCAGCTGGAGTGGTACTGAGTCCCACTGACACACCAGGAAAGAGCCAATTCAATGCAAACCTTTATTAATACCAGCTGGAGTGGTACTGAGCCCCACTCACACACCAGGAAAAAGCTAATTAAAGCCAGACCGCCATTGATACCAGCTGGAGTGGGACTGAGACCCACTCACACACCAGGAAAGAGATAGTTCATTCCAGGCTTCCATCAATACTAGCTGGAGTGGCACTGAGTCCCACTAACACCCCAGAAAGAGCCAATTCAATCCAGGTCTCTATAAATACCAGCTGGAGTGGAATTAACTCCCACTCACACAACAGGAAAAAGCAAATTCAATCCAGGCCTCTATTAATAGCAGCTGGAGTGGTACTGAGTCCCACTCAAACACCAGGAAAGAGGCAATTTAATCCAGGCCTCGATTAATGCCAGCTGGAGTGGTACTGAGTCCCACTCACACACCAGGAAAGAGCCAATTCAATCCAGGCCTCCATTAATACTAGCTGGAGTGGTACTGAGTCCCACTCACACACCAGGAAAGAGCCAATTCAATCCAGGCCTCCAATAATACCAGCTGGAGTGGTACTGAGTCCCACTCACACACCAGGAAAGAGCCAATTAAATCCAGACCTCTATTAATACCAGCTGGAGTGGTACTGAGTCCCACTCACACACCAGGAAAGAGCCAATTAAATCCAGACCTCAATTAATACCAGCTGGAGTGGTACTGAGCCCAACTCACTCACCAGGAAGGAGCCAATTCAATCCAGCCCTCTATTAATACCAGCTGGAGTGGTACTGAGTCCCACACACACACCAGGAAAGAGCCAATTCAATCCAGGCCTCCATTAATACTAGCTGGAGTGGTACTGAGTCCCACTCACACACCAGGAAAGAGCCAATTCAATCCAGGCCTCCAATAATACCAGCTGGAGTGGTACTGAGTCCCACTCACACACCAGGAAAGAGCCAATTCAATCCAGGCCTCTATTCATACCAGCTGGAGTGGTACTGAGTCCCACTCACACACCAGGAAAGAGCCAATTAAATCCAGACCTCTATTAATACCAGCTGGAGTGGTACTGAGTCCCACTCACACACCAGGAAAGAGCCAATTAAATCCTACCTCTATTAATACCAGCTGGAGAGTTACTGAGTCCCACTCACACACCAGGGAAGAGCCAATTCAATCCAGACCTCTATTAATACCAGCTGGAGTGGTACTGAGTCCCACTCACACACCAGGAAAGAGTCAATTAAATCCAGACCTCAATTAATAGCAGCTGGAGTGGTACTGAGTCCCACTCACACACCAGGAAAGAGCCAATTAAATCCGGACCTCAATTAATGTCAACTGGAGTGTTACTGAGTCCCACTCACACACCAGGAAAGAGCCAATTCAATCGAGAACTCTTAATACCAGCTGGAGTGGGCCTGAGCCCCACTCACTCACCAGGAAGGAGCCAATTCAATCCAGCCCTCTATTAATACCAGCTGGAGTGGCACTGAGCCCCACTCACACACCAGGGAAGAGCCATTTCGATCCAGGCCTCTATCTATAGCGACTGGAGTGGGACTGAGAGCCACTCACACACCAGGAAAGAGGCAATTCAATCCAGGTATCTATTAATACCAGCTGGAGTGGTACTGAGTCCCACTCACTCACCAGGAAGGAGCCAATTCAATCCAGACCTCTATTAATAACAGCTGGAGTGGTACTGAGTCCCACTCACACAGCAGAGAAGAGACAGTTCATTCCAGGACTTTATTAACACCGGGTGTTCTGGCACTGTGTCCCACTCACACACCAGAAAGAGCCAATTCATTCTAGGCCTCTATTAATACCAGCTGGAGTGGTTCTGATTCACACTCACACCAGGAAAGAGCCAATTCAAACCAGATCTCTATTAATACCAGCTGGAGTGGTACAGATCCCCACTCACTCCCCAGCAAAGAGCCAATTCAATCCAGGCCTCTATTAATACCAGCTGGAATGGTTCTGATTCACACTCACACCAGGAAAGAGCCAATTCAAACCAGATCTCTATTAATACCAGCTGGAGTGATACAGATCCCCACTCACTCCCCAGCAAAGAGCCAATTCAATCCAGGCCTCTATTAATACCAGCAGGAGTGGCACTAATCCCCACTCACTCACCAAAAAAGGGCCAATTCAATCCATGTCTCTATTAATAGCAGAAGGAGTGGAACTGAGCCCCGCTCACACACCAGGAAGTGGCTAACTCAATCCAGGCCTCTATTAATACCAGCTGGAGTGGTACTGAGCCCCGCTCACACACCAGGAAGTGGCTAACTCAATCCAGGCCTCTATTAATACCAGCTGGAGTGGTACTGAGTCCCACACACACCAGGAAAGAGCCAATTCAATCCAGACCTCTATGAATACCAGCTGGAGTGGTACTGAGTCCCACTCACACACCAGGAAAGAGCCAATTCAATCCTGACCTCTATTAATACCAGCTGGAGTGGTACTGAGTCCCACTCACACACCAGGAAAGAGCCAATTCAATCCTGACCTCTATTAACACCAGCTGGAGTGGTACTGAGTCCCACTCACACACCAGGAAAGAGCCAATTCAATCCTGACCTCTATTAACACCAGCTGGAGTGGTACTGAGTCCCACACACACCAGGAAAGAGCCAATTCAATCCTGACCTCTATTAATACCAGCTGGAGTGGTACAGACTCCCACTCACACACCAGGAAAGAGCCAATTCAATCCAGACCTCTATGAATAACAGCTGGAGTGGTACAGACTCCCACTCACACACCAGGAAAGAGCCAATTCAATCCCAACCGTATTAATACCAGCTGGAGTGGTTCTGAGTCCCACTCTCAAACCAGGAAAGAGCCAATTCAATCCAGGCCTCTATTAATACCAGCTGGAGTTCTACTGAGCCCCACTCACACACCAGGAAAGAGCCAATTGAATCCAGAACACGAATTAATACCAGCTGGAGTGGTACTGAGACCCACTCACACACCAGGAGAGAGCCAATTCAATTCAGGCCTCTATTAATACCAGCTGGAGTGGTACTGAGTCCCACTCACACACCAGGAAAGTGTCAATTCAATTCAGGCCTCTATTAATGCTAGCTGGAGTGGTACTGAGTCCCACTCACACACCAGGAAAGAGCCAATTCAATCCCAACCGTATTAATACCAGCTGGAGTGGTTCTGAGTCCCAATCACACACCAGAAAAGTGTCAATTCAATTCAGGCCTCTATTAATGCTAGCTGGAGTGATACTGAGACCCACTCACACACCAGGAAAGAGCCAATTCAATTCAGGCCTCTATTAATGCTAGCTGGAGTGGTACTGAGTCCCACTCACACACCAGGAAAGAGCCAATTCAATCCCAACCGTATTAATACCAGCTGGAGTGGTTCTGAGTCCCAATCACACACCAGGAAAGAGCCAATTCAATCCCAACCGTATTAATACCAGCTGGAGTGGTTCTGAGTCCCAATCACACACCAGAAAAGTGTCAATTCAGGCCTCTATTAATGCTAGCTGGAGTGATACTGAGACCCACTCACACACCAGGAAAGAGCCAATTCAATTCAGGCCTCTATTAATGCTAGCTGGAGTGGTACTGAGTCCCACTCACACACCAGGAAAGAGCCAATTCAATCCCAACCGTATTAATACCAGCTGGAGTGGTTCTGAGTCCCAATCACACACCAGGAAAGTGTCAATTCAATCCAGGCCTCTATTAATAACATTTGGAGTGGGACTGAATCCCACTTACACAACAGATAAGAGACAGCTCATTTCAAACATCTATAAATATCAGCTGGAATGGTACTGAACCCCACTCACCCACCCGGAAAGAGCGAATTCAGTCCAGACCTCTTAATCCCAGCTGGAGTGCGACTGATTCCAACTCACACAGCAGGAAAGGGACAGTTCATTCCAGGCCTCTACTAATCCCAGCTGGAGTGGTTCCGAGCCCCACTCACACACCAGGAAACAGCCAACTCAATCCAGACCTCCACAATACCAGCTGGAGTGGAATTAACTCCCACTCACACACCAAAAAGAGCCAATTCAATCCAGCCCTCTATTAATACCAGCAGGAGGGGCACTGAGTCCCACTCACAAACCAGGAAAGGGACAGTTCATTCCAGGCCTCTATTAATACTTCTGGAGTGGTACTGAGTCCCACTCACACACCAGGAAAGAGCCAATTCAATCCAGACCTCTATTAATACCAGCTGGAGGGGTACTGAGTCCCACTCACAAACCAGGAAAGGGACAGTTCATTCCAGGCCTCTATTAATACTTCTGGAGTGGTACTGAGTCCCACTCACACTCCAGAAAGAGCCAATTCAATCCCAACCGTATTAATACCAGCTGGAGTGGTTCTGAGTCCCAATCACACACCAGGAAAGAGCCAATTCAATGCAGGCCTCTATTAATAACATTTGGAGTGGGACTGAATCCCACTCACACAGCTGAGAAGAGACAGTTCATTCCAGGACTCTATTAACACCGGGTGTTCTGGCACTGTGTCCCACTCACACACCAGAAAGAGCCAATTCATTCTAGGCCTCTATTAATACCAGCTGGAGTGATACTGATTCTCACGGACACACCAGGAAAGAGACCATTCCATCCAGACCTCTAATAATACCAGCAGGATGGTACTGAGCCCCCCTCAGGCACCAGCAAGTGCCAATTCAATCCAAGCCTCTATTAATACCAGCTGGAGTGGGACTGAGTCCCACTCACACATCAGTTAAGAGCCAATTCAATCCAGGCCTCTATTAATACCAGCTGGAGTGGTTCGGAGTCCCAATCACGCACCAGGAAAGAGCCAATTCAATCCCAACCCTATTAATACCAGCTGGAGTGGTACTGAGCCCCACTCAGACATCAGTTAAGAGCCAATTCAATCCCGACCTCTATTAATACCAGCTGGAGTGGGACTGAGTCCCACTCACACATCAGTTAAGAGCCAATTCAATCCAGGCCTCTATTAATACCAGCTGGAGTGGTTCGGAGTCCCAATCACGCACCAGGAAAGAGCCAATTCAATCCCAACCCTATTAATACCAGCTGGAGTGGTACTGAGCCCCACTCAGACATCAGTTAAGAGCCAATTCAATCCAGACCTCTATAATACCAGCTGGAGTGCGACTGAGCGCCAAGCACACAGCAGGAAAGGGACAGTTAATTCCAAGCCACTATTCATACCATCTGGAGTGGAATTGACTCCCATTCACACACCAGGAAACAGCCAATTCAATCCAGACCTCTATAATACCAGCTGAAGTGCGACTGAGTCCCACACACACAGCAGGAAAGGGACAGTTCATTCCAGGCCTCTATTTAACCAGTTGGAGTGGTACTGAGCCCCCTCACACACCAGGAAAGAGCGAATTCAGTCCAAACATCTTTTAATCCCAGCTGGAGTGCGACTGATTCCCACTCACACAGCAGGAAAGGGACAGTTAATTCCAGGCCTCTATTAATACAAGCTGGAGTGGAATTAATTCCCACTCACACACCAGGAAACAGCCAATTCAATCCAGGCCTCTATTAATACCAGCTGGAATGGTACTGAGCCCCCTCACACACCAGGAAAGAGCAACTTCCAACCAGACCTCCAATAAAAGCAGCTGGAATGGTACTGAACCCCACTCACCCACCCGGAAAGAGCGAATTCAGTCCAGACCTCTTAATCCCAGCTGGAGTGCGACTGATTCCAACTCACACAGCAGGAAAGTGACAGTTCATTCCAGGCCTCTACTCATCCCAGCTGGAGTGGTTCTGAGCCCCAGTCACACACCAGGAAACAGCCAATTCAATCCAGACATCCATAATACCAGCTGGAGTGGAATTAACTCCCACTCACACACCAAAAAGAGCCAATTCAATCCAGATCTCTATTAATACCAGCTGGAGTGGAATTAACTCCCACTCACACACCAGGAAAGAGCCAATTCAATCCAGTCCTCTATTAATACCAGCAGGAATGGTACTGAGCCCCACTCAGACACCAAAAAGAGCCAATTCAATCCAGGCCTCTATTAATACCAGCTGGAGCGGTACTGAGTCCCACTCACAAACCAGGAAAGAGCCAATTCATTCCAGCCCTCTATTAATACCAGCTGGAGGGGTACTGAGTCCCACTCACAAACCAGGAAAGAGCCAGTTCATTGCAGACCTATATTAATAACAGCTGGAGTTGGACAGAGTCCCACTCACAAACCAGGAAATTACCAATTCAATTCAGGCCTCTATCAATACAAGCTGGAGTGGAATTAACTCCATCACACACACCAGAAACAGCCAATTCAATCCTGACCTCGAGAATACCAGCTGGAGTGCGTCTGAGTCCCACTCACACGCCATGAAGGGGTCAGTTCATTCCAGGTCTCTATTAATACCAGCTGGAAAGGTACTGAGTCCCACTCTCAAACCAGGAAAGAGCCAATTCAATCCCAACCCTATTAATACCAGCTGGAGTGGTACTGAGCCCCACTCAGACATCAGTTAAGAGCCAATTCAATCCAGACCTCTATAATACCAGCTGGAGTGCGACTGAGCGCCAAGCACACAGCAGGAAAGGGACAGTTCATTCCAGGCCACTATTCATACCATCTGGAGTGGAATTGACTCCCATTCACACACCAGGAAACAGCCAATTCAATCCAGACCTCTATAATACCAGCTGAAGTGCGACTGAGTCCCACACACACAGCAGGAAAGGGACAGTTCATTCCAGGCCTCTATTTAACCAGTTGGAGTGGTACTGAGCCCCCTCACACACCAGGAAAGAGCGAATTCAGTCCAAACATCTTTTAATCCCAGCTGGAGTGCGACTGATTCCCACTCACACAGCAGGAAAGGGACAGTTAATTCCAGGCCTCTATTAATACAAGCTGGAGTGGAATTAATTCCCACTCACACACCAGGAAACAGCCAATTCAATCCAGGCCTCTATTAATACCAGCTGGAATGGTACTGAGCCCCCTCACACACCAGGAAAGAGCAACTTCCAACCAGACCTCCAATAAAAGCAGCTGGAATGGTACTGAACCCCATTCACCCACCCGGAAAGAGCGAATTCAGTCCAGACCACATTTAATCCCAGCTGGAGTGCGACGGAGTCCCACTCACACAGCAGGAAAGGGACAGTTCATTCCAGGCCTCTAATATTCCCAGCTGGAGTGGTTCTGAGCCCCAGTCACACACCAGGAAACAGCCAATTCAATCCAGCCCTCTATTAATACCAGCTGGAGGGGTACTGAGTCCCACTCACAAACCAGGAGAGGGACAGTTCATTCCAGGCCTCTATTAATACTTCTGGAGAGGTACTGAGTCCCACTCACACTCCAGAAAGAGGCAATTCAATCCAGGCCTCTATTAATAACAGCTGGAGTGGCACTGAGTCCCACTCACACTCCAGAAAGAGGCAATTCATTCCAGGCCTCTATTAATACAAGCTGGAGTGGTACTGAGTCCCACTCACACACCAGGAAAGAGCCAATTCAATTCTGGCCTCTATTCATACCAGCTGGAATGGTACTGAGTCCCACTCAGACACCAGAAAGAGCCAATGCAATCCAGGCCTCTATTAATACTAGCTGGAGTGGAACTGAGTCCCACTCAAACACCAGGAAAGTGTCAATTCAATCCAGGCCTCTATTAATAACACTTGGAGTGGGACTGAATCCCACTTACACAACAGATAAGAGACAGCTCATTTCAAACATCTATAAATATCAGCTGGAATGGTACTGAATCCCACTCACCCACCCGGAAAGAGCGAATTCAGTCCAGACCTCTTAATCCCAGCTGGAGTGCGACTGATTCCAACTCACACAGCAGGAAAGGGACAGTTCATTCCAGGCCTCTACTCATCCCAGCTGGAGTGGTTCTGAGCCCCAGTCACACACCAGGAAACAGCCAATTCAATCCAGACCTCCACAATACCAGCTGGAGTGGAATTAACTCCCACTCACACACCAGGAAAGAGCCAATTCAAACCAGACCTCTATTAATACCAGCTGGAATGGTACTGAGCCCCACTCAGACACCAAAAAGAGCCAATTCAATCCAGACCTCTATTAATACCAGCTGGAGTGGAATTAACTCCCACTCACACACCAGGAAAGAGCCAATTCAATCCAGTCCTCTATTAATACCAGCAGGAATGGTACTGAGCCCCACTCAGACACCAAAAAGAGCCAATTCAATCCAGGCCTCTATTAATACCAGCTGGAGCGGTACTGAGTCCCACTCACAAACCAGGAAAGAGCCAATTCATTCCAGCCCTCTATTAATACCAGCTGGAGGGGTACTGAGTCCCACTCACAAACCAGGAAAGAGCCAGTTCATTGCAGACCTCTATTAATAGCAGCTGGAGTTGGAGAGAGTCCCACTCTCAAACCAGGAAATTACCAATTCAATTCAGGCCTCTATCAATACGAGCTGGAGTGGAATTAACTCCATCACACACACCAGAAACAGCCCATTCAATCCTGACCTCGAGAATACCAGCTGGAGTGCGTCTGAGTCCCACTCACACGCCATGAAGGGGTCAGTTCATTCCAGGTCTCTATTAATACCAGCTGGAAAGGTACTGAGTCCCACTCACAAACCAGGAAAGAGCCAATTCAATTCAGGCCTCTATTAATACCAGCTGGAGTTGAATTATCTCCATCTCACACTCCAGAAAGAGCCAATTCAATCCTGACCTCGAGAATACCAGCTGGTGTGCGTCTGAGTCCCTCTCACACGCCATGAAGGGGTCAGTTCATTCCAGGTCTATATTAATACCAGATGGAAAGGTACTGAGTCCCACTCACAAACCAGGAAAGAGCCAATTCAATCCAGACCTCTATTAATAACAGCTGGAGTGGCACTGAGTCCCACTCTCAAACCAGGAAAAAGCCAATTCAATTCAGGCCTCTATTAATACCAGCTGGAGTGGTACCGAGTCCCACTCAAAAACCAGGAAAGAGCCAATTCAATCCTGACCTCTATAATACCAGCTGGAGTGATACTGAGTTCCACTCACACACCAGGACAGAGCCAAATCAATCCAAACTTCTATTAATACCAGCTGGAGTGGGACTGAGGATCACTCGGACACCAGGAAAGAGGCCCATTCAATCCAGACCTCTTATTAGTACCAGCTGGAGTGGTACTGAGCCCCACTCACACACCAGGGAAGAGAGAATTCAATCCAGACCTCTATTAATACCAGCTGGAGTTGTACTGAACCCCACTCACACACCAGGAAAGAGCCAATTGAATCCAGACCACTAATTAATACCAGCTGGAGTGGTACTGAGTCCCACTCACACACCAGGAAAGAGCCAATTCAATCCAGTCCTCTATTAAATCCAATTCAATCCAGTCCTCTATCAGAAAGAGCCAATTCTATCCAGGGTTCCATTAATACCAGCTGGAGATGTTCGGAGTCCCAATCACACACCAGGAAAGAGCCAATTCAATCCCAACCCTATTAATACCAGCTGGAGTGGTTCTGAGTCCCACTCACACACCAGGAAAGAGCCAATTCAATCCAGTCCTCTATTAATACCAGCAGGAATGGTACTGAGCCCCACTCAGACACCAAAAAGAGCCAATTCAATCCAGCCATCTATTAATACCAGCTGGAGGGGTACTGAGTCCCACTCACACACCAGGAAAGAGCCAATTCAATTCAGGCCTCGATCCATACGAGCTGGAGTGGAATTAACTCCATCACACACACCAGAAACAGCCAATTCAATCCTGACCTCGAGAATACCAGCTGGTGTGCGTCTGAGTCCCACTCACACGCCATGTAGGAGTCAGTTCATTCCAGGCCTCTATTAATACCAGCTGCAAAGGTACTGAGTCCCACTCACAAACCAGGAAAGAGCCAATTCAATCCAGAACTCCACAATACCAGCTGGAGTGGTACTGAGTCCCATTCACAAACCAGGAAAGAGCCAATACAATTCAGGCCTCTATTAATACGAGCTGGAGCGGTACTGAGTCCCACTCACAAACCAGGAAAGAGCCAATACAATTCAGGCCTCTATTAATACGAGCTGGAGTGGCACTGAGTCCCACTCACACACCAGAAAGAGCCAATTCAATCCTGACCTCTATAATACCAGCTGGTGTGCGTCTGAGGATCACTCAGACACCAGGAAAGAGGCACTTTCAATCCAGACCTCTTATTAATACCAGCTGGAGAGGTACTGAGTCCCACTCACACACCAGGGAAGAGAGAATTCAATCCAGACCTCTATTAATACCAGCTGGAGAGGTACTGAGCCCCACTCACACACCAGGGAAGAGAGAATTCAATCCAGGTCTCTATTAATACCAGCTGGAGTTGTACTGAACCCCACTCACACACCAGGAAAGAGGCAATTCATTCCAGACCTCTGTAATACCAGCTGGAGTGCGACTGAGACCCACTCACGCAGCAGGAAATGGACAGTTCATTCCAGGCCTCTATTAATACCAGCTGGAGTGGCATTAACTCCCACTCGCACACCTGGAAACAGCCAATTCAATCCAGACCTCTATAATACCAGCTGAAGTGCGACTGAGTCCCACACACACAGCAGGAAAGGGACAGTTCATTCCTGGCCTCTATTTAACCAGTTGGAGTGGTACTGAGCCCCACACACACACACCAGAAAGAGCCAATTCAATCCAGATCTCTATTAATACCAGTTGGAGTGGTTCTGAGCCCCACTCACACACCAGGAAAGTGCCAATTCAATCCAGACCTCTATAATACCAGCTGGAGTGCGACTGAGTCCCACTCACACAGCAGGAAAGGGACAGTTCATTCCCGGCCTCTATTAATCCCAGCTGGAGTGGTTCTGAGCCCCAGTCAAACACCAGGAAACAGCCAATTCAATCTAGGCCTCGAATAATACCAGCTGGAGTGGAGTTAACTCCCACTCACACACCAGGAAAGAGCTAATTCAATCCAGACCTCTATTAATACCAGCTGGAGTGGTACTGAGCCCCACTTACACACCAGAAAGAGCCAATTCAACCCAAGCCTCTATTAATACCAGCTGGAGGGGTACTGAGTCCCACTCACAAACCAGGAAAGGGACAGTTCACTCCAGGCCTCTATTAATACCATCTGGAGTGGTACTGAGTCCCACTCACACACCAGAAAGAAGCAATTCAATCCAGGCCTCTATTAATACTAGCTGGAGTGGTACTGAGTCCCACTCACACACCATGAAAGAGCCAGTTCAATCCAGACATCTATAATACCAGCTGAAGTGCGACTGAGTCCCACTCACACACCAGGAAAGAGACAATTCAATCCAGACCTCTATTAATACTAGCTGGAGTGGTTCTGATTCCCACTCACACACCAGGAAAGAGCCAATTGAAACCAGACCGCTATTGATACCAGCTGGAGTGGTACAGATCCCCACTCACTCCCCAGCAAAGAGCCAATTCAATCCAGGCCTCTATTAATACCAGCTGGAGTGGTACTGAGTCCCACTCACACACCAGGTAAGAGTCAATTCAATACAGATCTCTATTAATACCAGTTGGAGTGGTACTGAGTCCCACTCACACACCAGGAAAAAGCCAATTCAATCCAGGCCTCTATTAATACCAGCTGGAGTGGTACTGAGTCCCACTCACACACCAGGGAAGAGCCAATTCAATCTAGACATCTATAATACCAGCTGAACTGCGACTGAATCCCACTCACACACGAGAAAGGGCCAGTTCAATCCAGGCCTCTATTAATACCAGCTGGAGGGGCACTGAGTCCCACTCACAAACCAGGAAAGGGACAGTTCATTCCAGGCCTCTATTAATACTTCTGGAGTGGTACTGAGTCCCATTCACACACCAGGAGAGAGCCAATACAATCTAGGCCTCTATTAATACTAGCTGGAGTGGCACTGAGCACCACTCACTCTCCAGGAAAGAGACAATTCAATCCAGGCCTCTATTAATACCAGCTGGAGTGGCACTGAGCACCACTCACTCTCCAGAAAAGAGCCAATTCTATCCAGGTCTCTATTAATACCAGCTGGAGTGGTACTGAGTCCCACTCACACAACAGAAAAGAGCCAATTCAATCCAGGCCTCTATTAATACCAGCTGGAGTGGCACTGAGCACCACTCACTCTCCAGAAAAGAGCCAATTCTATCCAGGCCTCTATTAATACCAGCTGGAGTGGTACTGAGTCCCACACACGCACCAGAAAGAGCCAATTCAATCAGGCTATTATTAATTCCAGCTGGAGTGGTACTGAGTCCCAATCACACACCAGGAGAGAGCCAATTCAATGCAGGCCTCTATTAATAACATTTGGAGTGGGACTGAATCCCACTCACACAGCAGAGAAGAGATAGTTCATTCCAGGACACTATTAACACCGGGTGTTCTGGCACTGTGTCCCACTCACACACCAGAAAGAG
The DNA here is from genome assembly GCF_036365525.1 of Heterodontus francisci. Lineage (NCBI taxonomy): Eukaryota > Metazoa > Chordata > Chondrichthyes > Heterodontiformes > Heterodontidae > Heterodontus > Heterodontus francisci. The sequence continues at coordinate 397,130 of NW_027141473.1, forward strand.
CCAATTCATTCTAGGCCTCTATTAATACCAGCTGGAGTGTTACTGATTCTCACGGACGCACCAGGAAAGAGACAATTCAATCCAGGCCTCTATTAATACCAGCTGGAATGGTTCTGATTCCCACTCACACACCAGGAAAGAGCAAATTCAACCAGATCTCTATTAATACCAGCTGGAGTGGTACTGTGTCCCACTCACACACCAGAAAGAGCCAATTCATTCTAGGCCTCTATTAATACCAGCTGGAGTGATACTGATACTCACGGACGCACCAGGATAGAGACCATTCCATCCAGACCTCTAATAATACCAGCAGGATGGTACTGCGCCCCCCTCAGGCACCAGCAAGAGCCAATTCAATCCAAGCCTCTATTAATACCAGCTGGAGTGGTACTGAGTCCCACACACACACTAAAAAGAGCCAATTCAATCCAGACCTCTTTTAATACCAGCTGGAATGGTTCTGATTCCCACTCACACACCAGGAAAGAGCAAATTCAACCAGATCTCTATTAATACCAGCTGGAGTGGTACTGAGCCCCACTCACACACCAGGAAAGAGCCAATTCAATCCAGGCCTCTATTAATACCAGCTGGAGTGGTACTGAGTCTCACTCACACACCAGGAAAGAGACAATTCAATCCATGTCTCTATTAATAGCAGAAGGAGTGGAACTGAGCCCCGCTCACACACCAGGAAGTGGCTAACTCAATCCAGGCCTCTATTAATACCAGCTGGAGTGGTACTGAGTCCCACACACAACAGAGAAGTGCCAATTCAATCCAGGCCTCTATTAATACCAGCTGGAGTGGTACTGAGCCCCACTCACTCACCAGGAAAGAGCCAATTCAATCCCAACCCTATTAATACCAGCTGGAGTGGTACTGAGCCCCACTCACGCACCAGGAAAGAGCCAATTCAATCCCGACCTCTATTAATACTAGCTGGAGTGCGACTGAGTCCCACTCACACATCAGTTAAGAGCCAATCCAGTCCAGACCTCTATAATACCAGCTGAAGTGCGACTGAGTCCCACACACAAACCAGGAAAGGGACAGTTCATTCCAGGCCACTATTCATACCATCTGGAGTGGAATTAATTCCCACTCACACACCAGGAAACAGCCAATTCAATCCAGACCTCTATAATACCAGCTGGAGTGGTACTGAGTCCCACTCACACACCAGGAAAGAGCCAATTCAATCCAGACCTCTATAATACCAGCTGGAGTGGTACTGAGTCTCACTCACACACCAGGAAAGAGCCAATTCAATCCCAACCCTATTAATACCAGCTGGAGTGGTACTGAGTCCCACTCACACATCAGTTAAGAGCCAATTCAATCCAGACCTCTATAATACCAGCTGGAGTGCGACTGAGCGCCAAGCACACAGCAGGAAAGGGACAGTTCATTCCAGGCCTCTATTAATACCATCTGGAGTGGAATTAACTCCCACTCACACACCAGGAAAGAGCCAATCCAGTCCAGACCTCTATAATACCAGCTGAAGTGCGACTGAGTCCCACACACAAAGCAGGAAAAGGACAGTTCATTCCAGGCCTCTATTAATACCATCTGGAGTGGAATTAATTCCCACTCACACACCAGGAAAGAGCCAATTCAATCCAGACCTCTATAATACCAGCTGGAGAGGTACTGAGTCTACCTCACACACCAGGAAAGAGCCAATTCAATCCAGACCTCTATAATACCAGCTGGAGTGGTACTGAGTCTACCTCACACACCAGGAAAGAGCCAATTCAATCCAGACCTCTATAATACCAGCTGGAGTGCGACTGAGTCTCACTCACACACCAGGAAAGAGCCAATTCAATCCAGACCTCTTTTAATACCAGCTGGAGTGGTACTGAGCCCCACTCACTCACCAGGAAAGAGCCAATTCAATCCATGTCTCTATTAATAGCAGAAGGAGTGGAACTGAGCCCCGCTCACACACCAGGAAGTGGCTAACTCAATCCAGGCCTCTATTAATACCAGCTGGAGTGGTACTGAGTCCCACGCACACATCAGTTAAGAGCCAATCCAGTCCAGACCTCTATAATACCAGCTGGAGTGCGACTGAGCGCCAAGCACACAGCAGGAAAGGGACAGTTCATTCCAGGCCACTATTTATACCATCTGGAGTGGAATTGACTCCCACTCACACACCAGGAAACAGCCAATTCAATCTAGGCCTCTATTAATACCAGCTGGAGTGGAATTAACTCCCACTCACACACCAGGAAACGGCCAATTCAATCCAGACCTCTATTAATACCAGCAGGAATGGTACTGAGCCCCACGCAGACACCAGAAAGATCCAATTCAATCCAGGCCTCTATTAATACCAGCTGGAGTGGTACTGAGCCCCACTCACGAACCAGGAAAGAGCCAATTCAATTCAGGCCTCTATTAATTCGAGCTGGAGTGGTACTGAGTCCCACTCACAAACCAGGAAAGAGCCAATTCAATTCAGGCCTCTATTAATACCAGCTGGAGTGGTACTGAGTCCCACTCACAAACCAGGAAAGTGCCAATTCAATTCAGGCCTCTATTAATACCAGCTGGAGTGGAATTAACTCCATCCCACACTACAGAAAGAGCCAATTCAATCCTGACCTCCATAATAGCAGCTGGTGTGCGTCTGAGTCCCTCTCACACGCCATGAAGGTGTCATTTCATTCCAGGCCTCTATTAATACCAGCTGGAGTGATACTGAGACCCACTCACACCCCAGGAAAGAGCCAATTGAATCCAGACCACTAATTAATACCAGCTGGAGTTGAACTGATCCCCACTCACACACCAGGAAAGTGCCAATTCGATCCAGACCTCCATTAATAGCAGCTGGAGTGGTACTCAAAGAACAAAGAACAAAGAACAAAGACAATTACAGCACAGGAACAGGCCCTTCGGCCCTCCAAGCCTGCGCCGACCCAGATCCTCTATCTAAACATGTCGCCTATTTTCTAAGGGTCTGTATCTCTTTTCTTCCTGCCCATTCATGTATCTGTCTCGATACATCTTAAAAGACGCCATCGTGCCCGCATCTACCACCTCCGCTGGCAACGCGTTCCAGGCACCCACCACCCTCTGCGTAAAGTACTTTCCACGCATATCCCCCCTAAACTTTTCCCCTCTCACTTTGAACTCGTGTCCTCTAGTAATTGAATCCCCCACTCTGGGAAAAAGCCTCTTTCTATCCACCCTGTCTATACCTCTCATGATTTTGTACACTTCAATCAGGTCCCCCCCTCAACCTCCGTCTTTCTAATAAAAATAATCCTAATCTACTCAACCGCTCTTCATAGCTAGCGCCCTCCATACCAGGCAACATCCTGGTGAACCTCCTCTGCACCCTCTCCAAAGCATCCACATCCTTTTGGTAATGTGGCGACCAGAACTGCAAGCAGTATTCCAAATGTGGCCGAACCAAAGTCCTATACAACTGTAACATGACCTGCCAACTCTTGTACTCAATACCCCGTCCGATGAAGGAAAGCATGCCGTATGCCTTCTTGACCACTCTATTGACCTGCGTTGCCACCTTCAGGGAACAATGGACCTGAACACCCAAATCTCTCTGGACATCAATTTTCCCCAGGACTTTTCTATTTACTGTATAGTTCACTCTTGAATTGGATCTTCCAAAATGCATCACCTCGCATTAGCCCTGATTGAACTCCATCTGCCATTTCTCTGCCCAACTCTCCAGTCTATCTATATTCTGCTGTATTCTCTGACAGTCCCCTTCACTATCTGCTACTCCACCAATCTTAGTGTCGTCTGCAAACTTGCTAATCAGACCACCTATACTTTCCTCCAAATCATTAATGTATATCACAAACAACAGTGGTCCCAGCACGGATCCCTGTGGAACACCACTGGTCACACGTCTCCATTTTGAGAAACTCCCCTCTACTGCTACTCTCTGTCACCTGTTGCCCAGCCAGTTCTTTATCCATCTAGCTAGTACACCTTGGACCCCAAGCGCCTTCACTTTCTCCATCAGCCTGCCATGGGGAACCTTATCAAACGCCTTACTGAAGTCCATGTATATGACATCGACAGCCCTTCCGTCATCAATCAACTTTGTCACTTCCTCAAAGAATTCTATTAAGTTGGTAAGACATGACCTTCCCTGCACAAAACCATGTTGCCTATCACTGATAAGCCCATTTTCTTCCAAATGGGAATAGATCCTATCCCTCAGTATCTTCTCCAGCAGCTTCCCTACCACTGACGTCAGGCTCACCGGTCTATAATTACCTGGATTATCCCTGCTACCCTTCTTAAACAAGGGGACAACATTAGCAATTCTCCAGTCCTCCGGGACCTCACCCGTGTTTAAGGATGCTGCAAAGATATCTGTTAAGGCCCCAGCTATTTCCTCTCTTGCTTCCCTCAGTAACCTGGGATAGATCCCATCCGGACCTGGGGACTTGTCCACCTTAATGCCCTTTAGAATACCCAACACTTCCTCCCTCCTTATGCCGACTTGACCTAGAGTAATCAAACATCTGTCCCTAACCTCAACATCCGTCATGTCCCTCCCCTCGGTGAATACCGATGCAAAGTACTCGTTTAGAATCTCACCCATTTTCTCTGAGTCCAAGCATAACTTTCCTCCTTTGTCCTTTAGTGGGCCAATCCTTTCTCTAGTTACCCTCTTTCTCCTTATATATGAATAAAATGCTTTGGGATTTTCCTTAACCCTGTTTGCTAAAGATATTTCATGACCCCTTTTAGCCCTCTTAATTCCTCGTTTCAGATTGGTCCGACATTCCCGATATTCTTTCAAAGCTTCGTCTTTCATCAGCCGCCTACACCTTATGTATGCTTCCTTTTTCCTCTTAGCTAGTCTCACAATTTCACCTGTCATCCATGGTTCCCTAATCTTGCCATTTCTATCCCTCATTTTCACAGGAACATGTCTCTCCTGCACGCTAATCAACCTCTCTTTAAAAGCCTCCCACATATCACATGTGGATTTACCTTCAAACAGCTGCTCCCAATCTACATTTCCCAGCTCCTGCCGAATTTTGGTATAGTTGGCCTTCCCCCAATTTAGCACTCTTCCTTTAGGACCACTCTCGTCTTTGTCCATGAGTATTCTAAAACTTACGGAATTGTGATCACTATTACCAAAGTAGTCCCCTACTGAAACTTCAACCACCTGGCTGGGCTCATTTCCCAACACCAGGTCCAGTATGGCCCCTTCCCGAGTTGGACTATTTACATACTGCTCTAGAAAACCCTCCTGGATGCTCCTTACAAATTCTGCTCCATCTAGACCTCTAACACTAAGTGAATCCCAGTCAATGTTGGGAAAATTAAAATCTCCTATCACCACCACCCTGTTGCTCCTACAGCTTTCCATAATCTGTTTACATATTTGTACCTCTATCTCACGCTTGCTGTTGGGAGGCCTGTAGTACAGCCCCAACATTGTTACCGCACCCTTCCTATTTCTGAGTTCTGTCCATATTGCCTCACTGCTCGAGTCCTCCATAGTGCCCTCCTTCAGCACAGCTGTGATATCCTCTTTGACCAGTAATGCAACTCCTCCACCCCTTTTACCTCCCTCTCTATCCCGCCTGAAGCATCGATATCCTGGGATATTTAGTTGCCAATCATGCCCTTCCCTCAACCAAGTCTCAGTAATAGCAATAACATCATACTCCCAGGTACTAATCCAAGCCCTAAGTTCATCTGCCTTACCTACTACACTTCTTGCATTAAAACAAATACACCTCAGACCACCAGTCCCTTTATATTCATCATCTGCTCCCTGCCTGTTCTTCCCCTTAGTCACACTGACTTCATTATCTAGTTCCTTACAGGCTTTTGTTACTACCTCCTTACTGTCAACTGACCTCAATTGGTTCCCATCCCCCTGCCACATTAGTTTAAACCCTCCCCAACAGCGTTAGCAAAAGCACCTCCAAGGACATTGGTTCCAGTCCGGCCCAGGTGTAGACCGTCCAATTTGTAATAGTCCCACCTCCCCCAGAACCGGTCCCAATGTCCCAAAAATCTGAACCCCTCCTTCCTGCACCATCTCTCAAGCCACGCATTCATCCTGACTCTTCTTTCATTTTTACTCTGACTATCACATGGCACTGGTAGTAATCCTGAGATTACTACCTTTGAGGTCCTACTTTTTAACTTGGCTCCTAACTCCCTAAACTCTGCATGTAGGACCTCATCCCGTTTTTTACCTATATCATTAGTGCCTATGTGCACAATGACAACTGGCTGTTCACCCTCCCCCTTTAGAATGTTCTGCAGCCGATCTGAGACGTCCCTGACCCGTGCACCTGGGAGGCAACATACCATTCGGGAGCCTCGTTTTCGACCACAGAACCGCCTATCTACTCCCCTTACAATCGAATCCCCTACGACTATAGCCCTTCCACTCTTTTTCCCGCCCTTCGGAACAGCAGAGCCAGCCACGGTGCCATGGACCTGGCTACTGCTGCCTTCCCCTGGTGAGCCATCTCCCTCAACAGTATCCAAAACGGTATACTTGTTTTGGAGGGAGATGACCACAGGGGACTCCTGCGCTGCCTTCCTGCTCTTTCTCTGCCTTTTGGTCACCCATTCCCTTTCTCCCTCAGCAATCCTAATCTGCGGTGTGACCAATTCACTAAACGTGCTATCCACGACCTCCTCAGCATCGCGCATGCTCCAAAGTGAGTCCATCCGCAGCTCGAGAGCCGTCATGCGGTCTAACAAGAGCTGCAGCTGGACACACTTCCTGCACGTGAAGGAGCCAGGGTCATCAGCCATGTCCCTGAGCTCCCACATTGAGCAAGAGGAGCATGATACGGGTCTGAGATCTCCTGCCATTTTTAATCTTAAGTTTAAACTTAGTTAAATGAAAAAGGAATGAAATGTTTTTACCAATCACAATAAAACCAGAGAAATCGAAAAAACCTTACCTTATAAACACCCCACCGAGTCCTTTTTTTTTGGTTAGAAGAGGAGGGCGGGTGGGAGACACTACAAGTGTGGTGTCTCGGGTTCAGAAACCGCCCAAATATATAGTGTTTTACTTACCCAGCAGCCCCCTGGCCTCCGCCGAAAAACAAAAGGAAATTAAATTTACTTTCAAACGGACTTTCCCAGCTGCTCACTTGCTCACACGCTGCTCCCGAAAAAGCTGCTGCACTGAAAGGAAAATTATTTTAAACCGCCCAAATATATAGTGTTTTACTTACCCAGCAGCCCCCTGGCCTCCGCCGAAAAACAAAAGGAAATTAAATTTACTTTCAAACTGACCTTCCCAGCTGCTCACTCGCTCACACGCTGCTCCCGAAAAAGCTGCTGCACTGAAAGGAAAATTATTTTAAACCGCCCAAATATATAGTGTTTTACTTACCCAGCAGCCCCCTTGGCCTCCGCCGAAAAACAAAAGGAAATTAAATTTACTTTCAAACGGACTTTCCCAGCTGCTCACTCGCTCACACGCTGCTCCCGAAAAAGCTGCTGCACTGAAAGGAAAATTATTTTAAACCGCCCAAATATATAGTGTTTTACTTACCCAGCAGCCCCCTGGCCTCCGCCGAAAAACAAAAGGAAATTAAATTTACTTTCAAACTGACCTTCCCAGCTGCTCACTCGCTCACACGCTGCTCCCGAAAAAGCTCCTACATGACAAGAGTGACTTCGCTTTAAGAAGTATTCATTGGTTGTAAATCACTTTGGAACATGCAGTGGTCAGGAAAGGCGTTCCATAAAGGGAAGTATGTTCTTTTATTTTCAATGTCAGCATGCGGGAAATTAGCTCAGTGACAGAAAGTAGAGAATAGTGGAGAATGGTTGTTGTTCAGTCTGGAGGGAAGTACATAGTGTGGTTCCCCAGGATCACTGTTGCTGCATGTTAATGCAATGCGCTTGTGTACAGAGGTGATAATAAGAAATATTTCAGATGGCAGGAAAGGCAGAAAAGTTAATAAGCAATGAGAAGGATAGTATCACACTTCAGGAGGACAGTGACTGACTAGTGAAATGGGCAGGTGGATGGCAAATATTAGTTAACACAGTGAAGTGTGAAGTGAGACATTTGGGTAAGAAGTGTAAGGGAAGGCAACAGAAACAAATTGGTATTGTTTAAATGAGGAGACAGTAACAGAGAGACTTGGTGTGTATTCAGACAGATCTTTGAAGGTCGCAGGAAAAGTTGACAAGTTTATGTCTGAATTAACAGACATCAGGTAGAAAATACTATTGAGAAGCAGGCTGAATATTCAAGGTCCAGAGGGGAAGTGAAAAAGCAAATAAGAGAAGCAAAGAGTGAGCATGAAAAGAGGCGAGTATTGAAGGAAATCCCAAAGTTTTCTATCGGCATCTAAACAGTAAAAGGGTAGTAAAAGGAACAATGGGGCTGACTCAGGACCATAAATGGGATTTGCACATGGAGGCAGAGGATATAGCTGAGGTAATAAATGAATAATTTCCACCTGTCTTTACCAAGGAAGAAGATATGGAATCCTTTCCTTTATTCGCCGAGCTTTAGAATATACGAGCAGGGAGGTTTTGCTGGAATTGTATAACTCATTGGTTAGGACACAACTTGAGTACTGTGTGCAGTTCTGGTCAGCTCATGACAGAAAGGATGTAATTGCACTGGAGAGGGTACACAGGAGATTTACGAGGATGTTGCCAGGACTGGAAAAATGCAGCTATGAGGAAAGATTGGACAGGCTGCGGTTGTTCTCCTTGGAATAGAGAAGGATGAGGAGAAATCTGATTGAAATGTACAAAACTGGGAGGGGCCTGGATAGAGTGGAGGTGACGTGTCTATTCACCTCAGCAAAGAGGTCAGTGACGAGGGGGCATGGACTTAAAGTGATTGGTAGAAAGATTAAAAGGGAGCTGCGGATTTTATTTTTCACCCAGCGGGTGGTGGGAGTCTGGAACTCACTTTCTGAAAGGGTAGTTGAGGCAGAAACCCACAACTCATTCAAAAGGTGTCTGGATATGCACCTCAAGTGCTGTAATCTATCAAATGCTGGAAGGTAGGATCAGAATGGATGGGTCGTTTTTTGGACAGCATAGACACGATGGGCCAAGTGGCCTCTCTCTGTGCCATAAACTTTCTATGATTCTAAGATGCAACCCAGGCAAGGTTGAAAGAGGAGGTAATTCAGACACTAGTGGGGTTTAAAATTGATAAAGAGGAAGTATTAGATAGGCTGTCTGGACTTAAATTGAATAAAGCACCAGGACCAGATGATATGCATCCAAGGATACTGAGGGAAGTAAGGGTGGAAATCGCAGAGGCACTGGACATAATTTCTCAGTCTTTCTTAGACTTGGGGATGATGCCAGAGGACTGGAGAATTGCAAACGTTACACCCTTGTTCAAAAAAGGGTGTAAAGATAAGGCCAGCAACTGCAGGCCTGTCAGTTAAGCTTCGGTGGTGGGAAAACTTCTAGAAAGAAATAATCTTGGACAAAGCTAATAGTCACATGGACAAATGCGAGTTAATTAAACAAGCCAGCATGGATTTCTTGAGAGAACATCATGTTTAACTAATTTGCTGGAGATGTTTGAGGTGGTATCAGAGAGAGTTGATGAGGGCAATTCTGTTGATGTGGTGTACATTGACTTTTATATAACGGTCTGTTCAGTTTCAAATGAACCTGCCTCCACCATTCTCAAGCAGTGCATTCCAGACATTTAACTATTCCCTGCATGCAAAAACCTTTTGATACAATGCCACACAACAGACCTGTGAGCAAACTTGTAGCTCATGGAATAAAAGGGACATTAGCAACATGGATACGAAATTAGCTGAGTGACAGGAAACAAAGAGTAGTGGTTAATGGATGTTTTACAGGCTGGAGGAATGTTTGCATTGGAGTCCCCCAGACATCAGTGTTGGGATCCTTGCTTTTCCTGATATATATTAAGGACCTAAACCTGGGTGTACAGGGCACAATTTCAAAGTTTGCAGCTGATACGAAAGTTGGAAGCATTGTGAACTGTGAGGAGGATAGTGTAGAACTTCAAAAGGACACACACAAGTTGGTGGAATGGGCAGACAGGTGGCAGATGAAGTTCAATACAGAGAAATGTGAAGTGATTCATGTTGGGAGGAAGAACACGGGGAGACAATATACAATAAAGGGTACAATTCTGTAGGGTATGCAGGAGCAGAGGGACCTGTGTGTATATGTGCAGAAGTTATTGAAGGCGGCAGGACAGGTTGAGAAAGTGTTTAATAAAGCATGCAGTATCCTGGGCTTTATTAATAGGGGCATAGAGTACAAGAGCAAGGAAGTTATGTTGAACTTAAATAACACACTATTTCAGCCTCAGCTGTGGCATTGCGTCCAGTTCTGGGTGCCACACTTGAGGAAAGACGTGAGGGCATTGGAGAGAATACAGAAAATATTCACGGGAATGATTCCCGGGATGAGGATTTTCAGTTATGAAGATAGGCTGGAGAAGTTAGGACTGTTTTCCTCGGAGAAGGCTGAGAGATGCTTTCGCAGAGGTTTCAAAAATCATGAGGTGTCTGGACAGAGGAGATAGAGAGAAACCGTTCCCACTCGTGAAAGGATCGAGAACGAAAGGGCACAGATTTAAAGTCATGGGTAAAAGAAGCAAAGACGACCTGAGGAAAATATGTTTTCACACAGTGATTGGTTAGAGTCTGGAATTCACTGCCTGAGAGTATGGTGGAGGCAGGTTCAATTGAAGCTGAATAGACTGTTATATGAGAAGGAAGAATGTGTAGGGTTACAGGGAGAATGCAGGGAACGGCATTAGGTGAATTGTTCATTCGGAGAGCTAGTGCAGACGCGAAATGCTGAATCGGTTGGTGATGGAAAGAAAATGGAGATGAACTCAGCTCAGGTTTGAATAAAAGTGGGCAGAACCCGGTCCTCCTCCCTCTTTACAGAGCTTTCCCTTTCTGCAGCCTCTGCTCCATTTGTTGATCACGTTACAGATCAAGGTACATTGTAACTACAGTCAAGAACAAAGAACAAAGAACAGTACAGCACAGGAACAGGCCATTCGGCCCTCCAAGCCTGCGCCGATCTTGATGCCTGCCTAAACTAACACCTTCTGCACTTACGGGGCCCATATCCCTCTATTCCCTTCCTATTCATATAGTTGTCAAGATGTCTCTTAAACGTCGCTATGGTATCTGCTTCCACCACCTCCCCCGGCAGCAAGTTCCAGGCACTCACCACCCTCTGTGTAAAAGACCTGCCTCGCACATCCCCTCTAAACTTTGCCCCTCGCAGCTGAAACCTTTGTCCCCTAGTAACTGACTCTTCCACCCTGGGAAAAAGCTTTTGACTATCCACTCTGTCCATGCCGCTCATAACTTTGTAAACCTCTATCATGTCACCCCTCCACCTCCATCGTTCCAGTGAAAACAATCCGAGTTTATCCAACCTCTCCTCATAGCTAATGCCCTCCAGACCAGGCAACATCCTGGTGAACCTCCTCTGTCCCCTCTCCAAAGCCTCCACATCCTTCTGGTAGTGTGGCGACCAGAATTGCACACAATATTCCAAGTGTGGCCTAACTAACGTTCTGCACAGCTGCAACATGACTTGGCAATTTTTATATTCTGTGCCTCATCCGATGAAGGCAAGCATGCCGTATGCCTTCTTGACTACCTTATCCACCTGTGTTGCTACTTTCAGTGACCTGTGGACCTGTACGCCCAGATCCCTCTGCCTGTGTATACTCCTCAGGGTTCTGCCATTTACTGTATACCTCCCACCTGCATTAGACCTTCCAAAATGCATTACCTCACATTTTTCCGGATTAAACTCCATCTGCCATTTCTCTGCCCAAGTCTCCAACCGATCTATATCCTGCTGCATCCTCTGATAATCCTCAGCACTGACCGCAACTCCATCAACCTTTGTGTCATTCGCAAACTTACTAATCAGACCAGCTACATTTTCCTCCAAATCATTTATATATACTACAAACATCAAAGGTCCCAGCAGTGATCCCTGCGGAACACCACTAGTCACATCCCTCCATTCAGAAAAACGCCCATCCACTGTTATCCTCTGTCTTCTTTGACTGAGCCAGTTCTGTATCCATCTTACCAGCTCACCTCTGATCCTGTTTGACTTCACCTTTCGTACCAGTCTGCCATGCGGGACCTTGTCAAAGGCTTTAGTAAAGTCCATACAGGTAACATCCACTGCCCTTCCTTCATCAATCATCTTCGTCACTTCCTCAAAAAACTCAATCAAAATAGTAAGACACGACCCCCCCTTTACAAAACCATGCTGTCTCTCGCTAATAAGTTCGTTTGTTTCCAAATGGGAGTAAATCATGTCCGGAATAATGCTCTCTAATAATTTCCCAACCACTGACGTAAGGCTCACCGGCCTATAATTTCGTGGATTATCCTTGCCAACCTTCTTCAACAAAGGAACAACATTGGCTATTCTCCAGTCCTCTGGGACCTCACCTGTAGCCAATGAGGATGCAAAGATTTCTGTCAAGGCCCCAGCAATTTCTTCCCTTGCCTCCCTCAGTATTTTAGGGTAGATCCCATCAGGCCCTGGAGTCGTATCTACCTTAATGCTTTGCAAGACACCCAACACCTCCTCCTTATTGTTAATGAAATGACTGAGACTATCTGCACTCCCTTCCCTAGGCTCATCATTCACCAAGTCCTTCACTTTGGTGAATACTGATGCAAAGTACTCATTTAGCACCTCGCCCATTTCCTCTGGCTCCACGCATTGATTCCCATCTCTGTCCTTGAGTGGGCCAACCCTTTCCCTGGTTACACTCTTGCTCTTTATATATGTATAAAAAGCCTTGGGATTTTCCTTAATCCTGTTTGCCAATGACTTTTCATGACCCCTTTTAGCCCTCCTAACTCCTTGCTTAAGTTCCTTCATCCTGTCTTTATATTCCTCAAGTGCTTCGTCTGTTCCTAGCCTTCCAGCCCTTACAAATGCTTCCTTTTTCTTTTTGACTAGGCTCACAATATCCCGTGTTATCCAAGCTTCCCGAAACTTGCCAAACTTGTCTTTTTTCCAGAACATGCCGGTCCTGGATTCTAATCAGCTGACGTTTGAAAGACTCCCACATGTCAGATGTTGATTTACCCTCAAACAGCCGCCCCCAATCTAAATTATTCAGTTCCTGCCTAATATTGTTATAATTAGCCATCCCCCAATTTAGCACCTTCACCCGAGGACTAGACTTATCCTTATCCACAAGTACCTTAAAACTTATGGAATTATGGTCACTGTTCCCGAAATGCTCCCCCACTGAAACTTCGACCACCTTGCCGGGCTCATTCCACAATACCAGGCCCAGTATGGTCCCATCCCTAGTTGGACTATCTACATACTGTTTCAAGAAGCCCTCCTGGAGGCTCCTCAGAAGTTCTGCCCCATCCAAGCCGCACAAAGCGAATCCCAGTCAATATAGGGGAAGTTATAATCACCCACCACTACAACCCTGTTACCTTTACATCTTTCCAAAATCTGTCTTCATATCTTCTCCTCTCCCTCCCGCTGGCTGCTGGGAGGCCTGTAGTAAACCCCCAACATCGTGACTGCACCCTTCCTATTCCTGAGCTCCACCCATATTGCCTCGCTGCATGACCCCTCTGAGGTGTCCTCCCGCAGTACAGCTGTGATATTCTCCTGAACCAGTAATGCAACTCCCCCACACCTTTTACATCCCCCTCTATCCCGCCTGAAGCTTCTAAAACCTGCATCATTTAGCTGCCAATCCTGCCCTTCCCTCAACCAAGTCCCTGCAATAGCAAAAACATCACATTTCCAAGTACTAATCCAAGTTCTAAGTTCATCTGCCTTACCTGTTATACTTCTCGCATTGAAACAAATGCACTTCAGATAACCAGTCCCGCTGTGCTCAGAAACATCTCCCTGCCTGCTCTTCCTCTTCTTCCGACTGGCCTTATTTACTATGTCCTCCTCATTTATTTCACTAGCTGTCCTACTGCTGTGGTCCCCCCCTCACTGCCACACCAGTTTAAACCCTCCAGAGTGATGCTCGCAAACCTTGCAGCCAGGATATTAGTGCCCTTCCAGTTTATATGCAACCCGTCCTTCTTGTACAGGTCCCATCTGTCCCTGAAGAGATCCCAATTGTCCAGATATCTGAAACCCTCCCTCATGCACCAGCTGCTCAGCCACGTGTTTAGCTGCACTATCTTCCTATTTCTAGAATCACTAGCACGTAGCACTGGGAGGAATCCAGCGATTACAACCCTCGAGCTCTTGTTTTGTGACTTACTGCCTAACCTCTTAAACTCCCCCTGTAGGACCTCATCACTCTTCCTGCCTATGTCATTGTTACCGATGTGTACCACAACCTCTGGCTGTTCACCCTCCCCCTTCATAGTTCCCCCTGTCCGTTCAGAGATATCCTTGACCCTGAAACCCGGGAGGCAACATACCATCCTGTAGTCTCTTTCACGTCCAAAGAAGCGCCTAACTGTGCCCATAACTATAGAGTCCCCTATAACTATTGCTCTTCTGCGCTTTGTACCTCCCTGCTGAACAACAGTGCCAGCCGTGGTGCCACTGCTCTGGCTGCTGCTGTTTTCCCCTGATAGGCCATACTTCGTCCAGAGTTGGGTCACCAAATCCTCTGTCCTCCCTGAATGCCTGCAGCAGCTCACAACACAACCTCCAACAAACCATCCACAGCACCTCCACTAACTTTACAATAATAGAAGTAAGTCAAAAGCCTGTAAGTAAACCTGTAAGTTGGATGCCTGGTCCTTTTAAATAATACTAGAGGTGGTTCCTCATGTTGCTGAATGTATGTTCAGCTGAGAGTAACTAACACAGGCGGTCAGTGGACATGTACAGACCAAGTTTCAAAGGCGTACATCAATGCTGCCGGGATAGTACATTGACATCACATTCAAAACCATCCTCAGAGCAACAATACATACATGGTACGATTGAGCTAGAGCCCTGCCCAGCATGGGGCACTTTGCACGCCGCACTAGAAGTGCCTGGCTGTGCAGTTCACATCTCTCTATGGATCCCAGCTTCTGTACCGTCAGCACCAGTAGTGCTGTACAGTCTAAAATAGTGGCTCGGGACAGATACAGTGGGAAAGGAATTCACTTCAGAAGGAGAAATGAGAAAAGATTGAAGTCAAAACATTTTCAGGAATATGAGAATGGGCAGGAGAGTGGGCTAATTGGAGGGGTGAGGCCATGGAGGGATTCAAACACAAGAATGTCTATATTAAAATTAAGGTGCTGCCAGACCGGCAGCCAATGTAGATCAGTGAGCACAGGGTTGATGGGTGATCAGGATTTGGTGTGAGTTAGGATACAGGCAGCAGAAATCTGGATGGGCTGTGGTTTATGGAGGTTTATAACTGGGAGGGTGACCAGGATAGAATTGGAATAGTTAAGTGTGGATTTAACAAAGGTACAGGTGAGGGTTTATGGAGCAGATTGGCTGAGACAGAGGTGGAGGTGGGGGATATGACAGAGGTGGTCGTAGACAGGGTTGGTAATGGAGAGAATATGGAGATGGACTCAGCTCAGTTTTAAATAGAACACACCGATTGCAAACAGTCAGGTTCAGCCTCAGATATTGGGCAGGGTGGTGTATTTGTTTCACAGATAGGGGATGGAGTTTGTGATGGAGACCAATGACACTGGCTTCAGTCTTCCCAAAATTTACATAACAGAACAGTATTTCAGTGAAACGTGATTTACAGATGCCCTCCCGGGAAGTAGAGACAGCAACAGCAGTAAAGATGAGAGAACAAATGTCAAGAAATCCAATAATGTTGGCAATGGTTTATCGAGCTAATAGCTGGACATATTCACCAGGAATACAACGGCAGCAAAAAGTGCAGAGTAAATTATAGGAGCAGTAATGCTGTTAAACTTGGTTTATAGAATTAATAGCTAGATGGAGAGACTTACCAGGGACACCAATAATAGCCAGGATGGGATAGTAAATGTATTGAATAATCTTCAGTGCGAGATGTATACGAGAGTTTACTGAGTAAAAATCATAATATGTAGAAAGGTAGTAAAGATCCGAGGATAAACTCCTGTCCATTGTTGTAACATTTCAATCTATTGTTCTCAGATTCTGACCCATTGCTGCAACATTCCAATCTATTGTTCTCAGATTCTGACCCATTGCTGCAACATTCCAATCCATTGTTCTCAGATTCTGCCCCATTGTTGTAACATTCCAATCTATTGTTCTCAGATTCTGACCCATTGTTGTTACATTCAAGTCATTTGTTCTCAGATTCTGACCCATTGTTGTAACATTCCAATCTATTGTTCTCAGATTCTGACCCATTGTTGTAACATTCCAATCTATTGTTCTCAGATTCTGACCCATTGTTGTAACATTCCAATCTGTTGTTCTCAGATTCTGACCCATTGTTGTAACATTCCAATCTGTTGTTCTCTGATTCTGACCAAGTGTTGTTACATTCCAGTCTTTTGTTCTCAGATTCTGATCTATCCTTTCTCTCTCTCTGGAGCCGCTGATCTCTGTTGTGCCAGGGCTGATGTTCCGGCTGAAACTATGGGACAACACATGGCAACCCCTTATTAAGAGAAGATGGAAAACTTCCAGTGACACAATTAGGGTCCATGGAGACTGACATTAATTACAGTCACTGAGCAAACAGATTCAGTTAACCCTTTTCAATCCAACACTTTTTGTACCACAATAAAGTAGATCATTTACCCAGTCTGGATGGGATGCATGTGGGTTGCTGAGGGATGGAATGGTGGAAGTAGCAGAGGCACTGGCCAGCATATTCCAATCCCTCTTGTACATGGGAGTGATGACGTAATTTCACTGGCTCACCACTCTCTGGGTGAAGAAATTTCTCCTCATTTCAGTCCTGAAAAGTTTACCCCGTATCCTTCGACTATGACCCCTGGTTCTGGACTCCCCCACCATCGGGAACATCCTTCCTGCAACTACCCTGTCAAGTCCTGTTAGAATTTTAGAGCTTTCTATGAGATACCTCTTCACTCTTCTGAACTCCAGCGAATATAATCCTAACTCTCCTCATACGTCAGTCCCGGCATCCCAGGAATCAGTCTGATAAACCTTCATTGCACTCTCGCTATAGCAGGAACATCCTTTCTCGGAGAAGGAGACCAAAACTGCACACAATATTCCAAGTGCGGCCTGACCAACGCCCGGTATAACTGCAGCAAGACATCCCTGCTCCTGTACTCGAATCCTGTCTCCATGAAGGACAACATAACAATCGCCTTTTTCTACCGCCTGTTGCACCTGCATGCTTACCTTCAGTGACTGGTGTACGAGAACACCCAGGTCTCGTTGCATATTCCCCTCTCTCAGTTTATCGCCGTTCAGATAATAATCTGCCTTCCTGTTTTTGCTACCAAAGTGGATAACCTCTCATTTATTCACATTATACTGCATCTGCCATGCAATAGCCCACTCACTGAACTTGTCCAAATCACCCTGAAGCCACTCTGCATCCTCCTCACATCTCACCCTCCCACCCAGTTTTGTGTCTTCTGAAAATTTGGTGATATCACATTTAGTTCCCTCATCTAAATCATTAATATGGAGTGTGAATAGTTGGGGTCCTAGCACCGATCCCTGTGGTACCCCACTAATCACTGCCTGCCATTTGGAAAAAGATCCGTTTATCACTACTCTTTTTTTCCATCTGCCAACCAATGTTCTATCTATCGCAATACACTACCACTAATCCCATGCGCTTTAATTTTACTCACTGATCTCTTATGTGGGACTTTGTCGAAAGCCTTCTGAAAGTCCAAATAAACCACATTCTCTGGCTCCCCATCATCAACTCTGTTAGTTACATATTCGAAGAATTCTAATAGATTTATCAAGCATGATTTCCCTTTCGTAAATCCATGCTGACTCTATCCGATTCTAACACTGTTCTCCAAGTGCTCTGCCATAAAAACTTTGATAATGGACTCCAGAATTTTCCCCACTACCGACGTCAGGCTGACTTGTCTATAATGCCCTGCTTTATTTCTACCTCCCTTTTTAAATGGTGGGGTTACATTAGCTGCCCACCAATCAGCTGGAACTGTTCCAAAGTCGATAGAATCTTGAAAGATGACCACCAATGCATGCACTATTTCTAGGGTCACTTCCTTAAGTAATCTGGGATGTAGATTATCAGGCCCTGAGGATTTATCGGCCTTCAATACCATCAACTTCCCCAACACAATTTCTCTACTAATACTGATTTCCTTCGGTTCCTTCCTCTCACTAAACCCTGTGTTCCCCAACATTTCTGGTAAGATATTTGTGTCATCATTTGTGAAGACAGAATCAAAGTATGCATTTAGTTGGTTAGCCATTTCTTTGTTTCCCATAATAAATTCCCATGTTTCTAACTGTAAGGACCTACATTTGTCTGAACCAATCCTTTCCTCTTCACATCCCTACAGAATCCTTTACAGTCAGGTTGTATGTTCCCCACAAGCTTACTCATGTACTTTATTTTCCCCTTATTAATCAATCCCTTGGTCCTCCTTTGCTGAATTCTAAACTGCTCCCAATCCTCAGGTCTGTTGCTTCTTTCTGTCGAATGTATATGCCTCTTCCGTGAATCTAATACTATCTCTAATTTTCCTTGTAAGCCATGGTTTGGCTACGTTTCCCATTTTACTTTTGCGCCAGACAGGAGTAAACAATTGTTGCAGTTCATCAATGCACTGTTTGAATATTGCCATTGCCTTTCCTCCATCATCCCTTTAAGTAACGTTTCCCAATCCATCATAGCCAACTCGTGCCTCATACCTTCATACTTTCCTTTATTAAGATTCACGACCCTGGTCTTAGAATCAACTACGTCACTCTCCATCTTGGAGTCATAGATTCGTACAGCATAGAAACAGGCCCTTCGGCCCACTGCGTCCATGCCGACCATAATGCCGATCTATACTGATTCCACGTGCCTGCATTAATTCCATATCCGTCTATGCTTTGCACATTCAAATACCTGTCCAGATGACTCATAAATGTGGCTACTGTTCCTGCCTCCACCACCTCCTCTGGCAGCTCATTCCAGATACGCAATATTCTTTGTGTGAAAAAATTACCCTTTTAATCCCCATTAAACCTCCTCCCTTTCATCTTAAATCTATGCCCTCTAGTTGAAGTCACCCCATCCATGGGAAACTGACTCTGGCTACCTGCTCAGTCTATGCCTCTCATAATTTTATATACCTCCATCATGTCCCCTCTCAGCAGTCTTTGCTCCAGGGAAAACAGACCCCGCCTACCCAATCTCTCTTTATAACTCAAGCCCTCCAAACTAGGCAACATCCTTATGAATCTTTTCTGTACCCTCTCTAGCTTAATCACATCTTTCCTGTAGTGCGGTGACCAGAACTGCACACTGTACTCCAAATGCGGAATAACCAATGTTATGTACAACTGTAACATGACGTCCCAACTCTTGTACTCCATGCCGCATTTGATGAAGACAAGCATGCCATACACCTTCTTCACCACCCAGTCTACCTGTGTTGCCACATTCAGGGAACTATGCACAAGGTCTCTCTGCTCAACAACACTCCCCAGGCCCTGTCATTCACTGTATATGTACTGCACCGGTTTAACTTCCCAAAATGCATCACTTCGCACTTGTCTGCATTAAATTCCATTTGCCAATCCCTTGCCCACTTTCCAAGTTTATCTATATCCTGTTGTAACCTTACACAACCTTCTTCACTTTCTACTATCCCATCAATTTTTGTATCATCTGCAAACTTACCAATCATGCCCCCTACATTCATATCCAAGTCATTAATATATATGACAAACAAGAGAGGACCCAGAACCGATCCCTGTGGCACACCACTGGTCACCAGCCTCCAATCTGAAAAACAACCCCCCACTACCATCCGATCACCAAGCCAATTTTGTATCCAATTGGCTAGCACATCCTGGATCCCATGTGTTTGAACCTTCTGGACCAGCCGACCATGCGGGACCTTGTCAAAGGCCTTGCTAAAGTCCATGTAGACAACGTCCTTCGCCCTGCCCCCATCAATCCTCTTGGTCACCTCCTCAAAAAACTCAATCAAATTCCTGAGACATGATTCCCATGCACAAAGCCATGCTGACTATCCCTAATCAGACGTTGCCTTTCCAGATGCATATAAACCCTATCTGTCAGAATCCCTTCCAATAACTTTCCCATCACTGATGGAAGGCTCACCGGCCTGTAGTTCCCTGGCTTATCACTGCTGCCCTTATTAAATAAAGGCACAACATTCGCTATCCTCCAGTCTTCCGGTACCTCACCCATGGCTAACGATAATGCACAAATCTCTGCTCGGGCTCCAGGAATATCCTCCCTTTCTTCCCATAGCATCCTAGGATACACCTGGTCAGGCCCTGGGGATTTATCTACCTTAATGCGCTTCTAAACCTCCAACACTGCCTCCTTTGTAATGTTGATATGCTCCAGGATATCACTGTTCCCTCCCTTGAACTCACTAGCTTCCATGTTGTCTCCATGGTAAATAAAGACGAGAAGTATTCATTTAAGACCTCGCCCATTTCGCGTGGCTGCACACGTAGATTACCACACTGATCCTTAAGGGGACCGACTCTCTCCCTAGCTACCCTTTTACTCTTAATATACTTATAGAATATTTTAGGATTCTCCATTATCTTATCTGCCAGCGAAATCTCGTGGCCCCTTTTCTCCCTCCTAATTTCTTTCTTGAGTACACTCCTACATCCACTCTATTCCTGAAGGGACTCGTTTGATCCCCGCTGCCTATACCTGACATATGCCTCCTTCTTTGTCCTGATCAGACCCTCAACATCCCTCATCAACCAAGGTTCCCTAAACTTGCCAGCCTTGCCCTTCCATCTAACAGGAATATGCCGGCCCATAACTCTTCCTATCTCACTTTTAAAAGCCTCCCACTTGCCAGACGTCCCTTTACCTGTGCACAGCCCTTTCATTCAACTTTTGAGAGTTCCTGTCTGATGCTATCAAAATTAACCTTCCTCCAATTTAGGACTTCATTCTGAGAACCAGTCCTAGCCTCTTCCATAACTATCTTGAAGCTAATAGAGTTATGGTCACTGGTTCCAAAGTGCTCCCTCACTAACACATCATCCACCTGCCCATCCTCATTTCCAAAGAGGAGGTCGAGTGTAGCCTTTTCTCTCATAGGGCCATCCATATACTGTTTCATAAAACTATCCTGGACACACTTAACAAATTCTTGCCCATCTGATCCCTTAGCACCAAGGCAGTCCCAGTCAATATTAGGAAAGTTAAAATCACTTACTATTACAACCCTATAATTCCTACACCTATCTGTGATTTCCCTGCATATATGCTCCTCCAATTCCCTCTGACTATTGGGGGGCCTATAGTATAATCCCATCAAAGAGATCACAACTTGCTTATTTCTAAGCTCCACTCATTTGGCCTCACTGGACGTTCCCCGCGGGATATCCTCTCTAACTACTGCCGTGATGTGCTCCCTAATCAATTGTGCAACTCCCCATCCTCTCTTCCCTCCAACTGAAGCATCGGGACACCATAACATTGAGCCGCCAGTCTTGCCTATCCCTCAACCACGTTTCTGTAATAGCTATAATATCACAATCCCATGTACTGATCCATGCTCTGAGTTCATCTGCCTTAGCTGTAAGGCCTCTTGCATTAAAGTAGTTTAGTTTAGAGATACAGCACTGAAACAGGCCCTTCGGCCCACCGAGTCTGTGCCGACCATCAACCACACATTCATACTAATCCTACACTAATCCCATATTCCTATCACATCCCCACCTGTCCCTATATATTTCCCTACCACCTACCTATACTAGGGGCAATTTATAATGGCCAATTAACCTATCAACGTGCAAGTCTTTGGCATGTGGGAGGAAACCGGAGCACCCGGAGGAAACCCACGCAGACACAGGGAGAACTTGCAAACTCCGCACAGGCAGTACCCAGAATTGAACCCGGGTCCCTGGAGCTGTGAGGCTGCGGTGCTAACCACTTGCAGTTTAGTCGACCAGACCTTCCACGCTCCCTGTCAGGCCACTGCCAGGCCCGCCTACTGGACTTGCTTGCATTAACCTCTACATTTACCTTAACTATGTCATCGGAGAGACTACTACTTTGAGTCCCACCTCTCTGCAAGACTAGTTTAAACCCTCCCGAGTCGTACTAACAAACCTCCCCGCAAGGATATTGGTCCCCTTCCAGTTTAGATGCAATCCGACCCTCTTCACCAGGTCACCTCTGCACCAGAAGAGATCCCAATGATCCAAGTAGCTGAAGCCCTCCCGCCTACACCAGCTCTTCAGCCACACTTTCATTTCCTTAATCCTCCTATTCCTATCCTCACTAGCACGTGGCACAGGGAGTAATCCTGAGATTCTTCTTCCTCTTTGTCTTTGGCCTCCATAACTCGAGAGACAATGGTTAAGCTCCTGGAGGTGGTCAGTGGTTTGTGCAGCAGCGCCTGGAGTGGCTAAAAAGGCCAATTCTCGAGTGACAGGCTCTCCCACAGGTGCTGCAGAAAAATTTGTCTGTCGGGGCTGTTACATAGTTGGCTCTCCCCTTGCGCTTCTGCCTTTTTTCCTGCCAACTGTGAAGTCTCTTCGACTCGCCACATTTTAGCCCCTCCTTTATGGCTGCCCGCCAGCTCTGGCGATCGCTGGCAACTGACTCCCACGACTTGTGATCAATGTCACAGGACTTTATGTCGCATTTGCAGACGTCTTTAAAGCAGAGACATGGACGGCCGGTGGGTCTGATACCAGTGGCGAGCTCGCTGGAGAAAGTGTCTTTGGGGATCCTGCCATCTTCCATGCGGCTCACATGGCCAAACCATCTCAAGCGCCGCTGACTCAGTAGTGTGTATAAGCTGGGGATGTTGGCCGCCTCGAGGACTTCTGTGTTGGAGATACGGTCCTGCCACCTGATGCCAAGTATTCTCCGGAGGCAGTGAAGATGGACTGAATTGAGACGTCGCTCTTGGCTAACATACGTTGTCCAGGCCTCGCTGCCATAGAGCAAGGTACTGAGGACACAGGCTTGATATACTCGGACTTTTGTGTTCCTTGTCAGTGCGCCATTTTGCCACACTCTCTTGGCCAGTTTGGGCATAGCAGTGGAAGCCTTTCCCGTGCGCTTGTTGATTTCTGCATCTAGAGACAGGTAACTGGTGACAGTTGAGCCTAGGTAGGTGAACTCTTGAACCACTTCCAGAGCGTGGCCGCCGATATTGATGGATGGAGGATTTCTGACATCCTGTCCCATGATGTTCATTTTCTTGAGGCTGATGGTTAGGCCAAATCCTGAGATTACCCCTAGAGGTTCTACTTTTTAACCTTCTGCCTAACTCCCTATATTCACTTTGCAGGACCTTATCTCTCTTCCTGTCTATGTCGTTAGCACCAATATGGACCACGACCTCTGGCTGCTCACTCTCTCCTTTCAGAATTTCCTGCTGCCACTCCGAGACATCCTTGACCCTAGCAGCATACCATCCTTGTGCCTCTTTTGCGGCCACAGAAACGCCTACCTGCACCCCTTACGATAGAATTTCCTATCACGATAGCTCTTACACACCTTTTCGTGTCCTGCTGTGCGGCAGAGCCCTCTGTGGTCCCATGGGCCTGGCTGTTGCTGCTTTCCCTTGGGAGGTCATCCCCCCCAACAGTATCCAAAGCGGTCTATCTGTTTGAGAGGTGGTGGCCACAAGGGACTCCTGCACTACCTGCCTGTGCCTACTACTCTGTCTGGTGGTCACACATCCCTTTTCTGCCTGTGCAGCTATTATCTGCGGTGTGACCACCTCGCTAAACATGTTATCCACGACTTCCTCAGCATTATGGATGCTCCACAGTGAATTCTCCTGCAGCTCCATCTCCATAATGCGGGTCGCCAGTAGTTGCAGATGGATCCACTTTCTGCACACATGCTCACTAGGGACACTGGAAGCATCCCTGATTTCCCACAAAGGGCAGGAGGAGCAGATCACGGGGCTGAACTCTCCTGTCATGACCTACCCTTAGACTAATTAGTTACACCCTTAATTAAAAAAAAATACTAATTACATGAGGGGCCTTGTTCTGCCCACTTCAATCTAAGGTTCTTAATAATTAAAAAAAGAAACACTTCAGTAGTACTCACCTGATCACCAGAGTTCTTTTCCCACAAAAATAAACTTTTCACTTTTTTAAAGATATCTACATGCACTAATAGCTGCTACTCACCCAACCAATCAGCTTGCAGCTCTCCTCTGACGTCACTGTTGGCTTTCTTCATGAATAATTCTATTATATTATGGTCACTCATCCTCAAGGGATTTCACACAACCAGATTGCCAATTATTCCTCTCTCTTTACACAATACATAGTCTGGGATGGCCTGTTCTCTAGTTGGTTCCTCAACGTATTGGTCCAGAAAACTATCCCGTATACACTCCAGTAATTCCTCCTTGACGTTATTGTGACAAATTTGATTTGACCAATCTATATGTAGATTTAAGTCACCCATAATTACAGATGTTGCTTTATCGCATGCATCTCTAATTTCCTGTTTCAGACCATTCCCACATCACCACCACAGTTTGGGGTCTATATATAACCCCCACTAACGTTTTTGGCCCCTTAGTGTTTCTCAGCTCTACCCATACAGACTCCGCATCATCAGCTCTCATATCCTTCCTCACTATTGTATTACTTTCCTTTTTAACCAGAAATGCAACTCCACCACGGGTGGAAATAAGCCATTTTACTGATGGTGTGAATATTTGGTCAGAAGCTCATCGCAAGGCATCTCAAGGTTAACTATGTAACAAAGTATGTGAACAGTTTGGCTTTTCGTCTCAAACATTTACAAAGGAGAGGGATGGAGTATGTAGCTAGGAAATATTTGAAGCAGAGACAGAAAACAATGTCTTCAATCTTCTCAATATTTAATTGGCATTGCAGATGTGTGAGGTAATACATTTTGAAAGGAGGAATGAGGAGAGACAATACAAGTTAAATGGTATAACTATAAAGGTGGTGAAATAACAGAGACACCTGGAGTATTTGTACACAAATCTTTGTAGCCAAACCGTTAATAAATATATGGGATCCTCGGTTTTATAAATAGAGGCAAAAAAAGCAAAAGCAAGGACATTATGTGAAACATATATAAAATACTAGTTCAGCTGCACCTGAAGTCTTGTGTCGAATACTGGGAACCACACTTTAGGAAGGACATGAAGCCTTCGGAGAGGGTACAGAACTGTTTTACGAGAATTTGTGCAGGCATGAGGGATGACAGTTATGTAGCTGGGGTTGTTCTGCTTCGAGCAGAGAACTTTCAGAGGAGATTCGATTGAGCTGTTTAACATTAGGAAGGGTTTAGATAAATTAAATAAAGAGAAACTGTTTCCAATGTCCAAGGGACCGGTAATCAGAGACACAGATTTAAGGCGATTGGTAAAAGAAGCAGACATGAGGATTTTTGTTTCTGAGTGGTTTGGATTTGGGATGCACTGTCTGATAGGCTGATGGATACAGATTCAGTAGTATATCCCAAAAGGGAATTGGATAAATATCTGAAGAATAAAACATGTTCGGATATAGTGAAAGAGTCAGGGAGTGGGACTAACTGGATAGTTCTTTGAAAGGGTTCAGCACTGACTTGATGGGCCGAATGACATCATTCAGGGCTGTGCTATTCTATGATTCTATGATTGTTCCAGCCTGTACTTTCCCAATATTCCTATCCTTTCAGCAGCTGTTTGATAAATTACCACAGAACAGCCGTGTTACCAAATTAGAAACACATGGGATTAAAGGACCAATGTCAGCAGTGGCTCAGTTTGTCGCTCTCTCCCCTTTCAATCACAAGCGTCTAGGATCAAGTGTCACTGCAGGACTTGATCACAAGAATCAAGGCTGACACTGCAGTGCAGTACTGAGGGAGTGTTTCACTGTCAGAGGTACCGCCTTATCAACGAAAAGGTAAAGCCAGGCCCCGTGTTGCCCACTCAGGTGGATGTAAAGATCCCATGGAATTATTTTGAAGGTCAGGGGAATTATTCCCAGTGTCCTGGTCAACATTTACCCCTCAATTCAACATCACAAAAACAGATCTGATCATGATCACACTGCTACTTGTGGGATCTTGCTGTGCGGGAATTGACTTTGTTTTTCCTGCATTTACAAGACTGACTAAACGTTAAAAACGACTCGTTGGTTGTAAATCGCTTTGGGACATGCAGTGATCATGAAGGCGTTACATAAATGGAAGTCCTTTTTTTATTCTCAATGTCAGCATGCAGGAAATTAGGTCAGTGACAGAAAGCAGACAGTAGTAGAGAATGGTTGTTGATCAGTCTGGAGGGAAGTACACAGTGGGGTTCCGCAGGGTTACTGTTGGGATCACTGTTGCTGTATGTTAATGCAATGGGCTTGTGTACAGAGAGGATAATGTCAAAGTTTTCAGAGGGCTGGAAACTCAGAAATGTTAATAAACAGTCTGAAGGATAGTAACAGACTTCAGGAGGACAGAGACTGACTGGTGAAATGGACAGGAACATGGCAGATGTAACTGAACACAGTGAAGTGTAAAGTGAGACATTTGGGTAGGAAATATGAGGTGAAACAATATAAACTCAATGGTACCATTATAAATCGGGTGAAGGATTAGAGAGAAGTGGCGTGTACACACACAGATCTTAGAAGGTAAGATGTAGTGTCTTTGGTGTGAGAGAGAGAGATACAGAGTAATAAAACTCTGGAGGAAATGCTGATGTTTATACATCAATGGTTAGGTCCCAGCTGGAGAATTGTGTCCAATTCTGATCACCACGGTTTGGTAAGGATGTCAAGGACTCAGTGAAGATACTGAGGTGATTTTCTGGAATGGTACCAGGGATCTGGGAATTCATTTACGTTGAGAAATTTGAAAAGCTGGGATTGTTCGCTTTAGAGCACTGACGGGTAAGGGGAGATTTAATATGGAATTCAAAATCATGAGGGGTTTTGATAGGGTAATTAATGTGAAACTGTTTCCAGTGTCAGAAAGCAGTATTAAGAAGACACAGATTGAAGGTAATTGACAAAGAACCAGAGGTGAAATGAGGAGAATTTTCTTCCACAGCAAGTTGTTTTGATCTGGAATTCATTGCCTGAAAACATGATGGAAGCAGATTCAATAATATCTTTCAATCTCTCACACTGCTCAATGTACCATACCCCAATCACTCACCCATCAGCTGTCCCTAACACTCAGGACTCACACATAGCATTCACATACTCCACCTCACCCTCACACACCTTCCACTGATACCAGCCTCACACCCACATCTCACTGTCTCCACATACCACCAGCTATTGAGCTATGGAAGGCACATCACACAAACACTATGAAACACAATTACTGATATTCCACCCCCTCTCTTACAGGACAAGGTAGCCCATAATCACAGGGGGCAGGAGTGAACTGGCGGGGGCCAGGCATATCTTCATCCCCTGAGCCTGAGGGAGGAGATGGTTCTCCACATCATGGGACTGGCTGTCACAGAGCCCGTGGCATCCGGCCTCGCCGACAGCATTCAGGCAGTTGCTATGTTCCTGCCTTATGTCCCTTCTTAACTCCCACCTCCCCCTCATCCTGCTGTCTGGGATGATCTACAAGCTGCAGATGGTGGGACCATGGACCTCCTGCTTTCCATCCCACCCCCAATCCCACACCCCAACCTTCCAATTCTGATTTATACTTTCCAACGATAACTGAAAACTGCCAGCTTCCCAGTCACAGCAGCTCCAGGAGACAGAGAGAGAGCAGCAGCACAGCACTGATGGTGAAGCCCCATCACTTGGTCTGATACTCACAGACAACAGATCAAATACTTACACTGTGTGTGCTTTTGAGGCTGGTAAAGAGTCAGAATCTACACGTGGTGAGTTACCGAGCACGAGTGAGCTGCCGCCAGGCCAGGGGGAAAGGATAGTTCATGCGTCAGATGACCGGAGGGCAAAGTCACAAACGAGTTATAATACACAGGACTCAGATATGAACTTTGCTGGAGCAGCATACAGGAGAATGATGATGGATATGGACACTGAGATACTTTGTCCATTGACAGGCCTGTCAGACAGTCTGTTGTCACTATCAAAGAACATGGAGGAGTCCAGCTCCAACATGGCACAGGACATTGCACAGAGCTTGAAGCCCATTTTTTTCCCTGTGGAAGTGGTCACTAACTCCATGACAGCACCAGCGGACCCAGCCTTGATGCAGTGTCTGGTGACCATTGTCTCAGCTTCCACTGCAGCACAGACGGCAGACACCCAACGTCTCTGTGATGCAGTGGAAACTCAGACTGCTTGCTGCCATGCAGGATCAGACTGCTGTCATCATGGCTGTGGGTCTCGGTGTTCAAAGGGGTTTGCAGGCTCTCACAACAGTCCAGCAATCTGTGATCCAGTAGATTACTGAGATTACTGAGATGTCGCCCCGTGGGAGTGACAGTGTCTCCGTGGAGTATGAACCTGCTGTCCTCTCTCAGGATGACAGTATTTGTTCTCCTTTCACTGGCACTCCACCAATGTCCTTGTTGTTACCCATTAGCCAGCCCAGGCTGCTGCTGCCCATGTCGTGGTGGTGCAGTCTGAATCCGTGCCCTCAAGGCCCTGAGCTGCTCGAGGACGTCCTGCAAGGCCATCTGCAGTCTCCCCCAGCGAAAGTCAGCAGCCTTCCACCAGCCATGCTGCAGTCACTGGGGAAACACTGTGTCGGAGCACTAGGCAAGTCGAGGGATCCACAAGACAGGCACTAAGGGAATATTCAAGGGTGAATAGTTCAGCTTTGCTTGTATAATTGGATGTGTTATTGGATAAAGATGTCAATGAAAAGGTTTTTGTTGGTGTTTTTTTATTGCAGGACACTGTGATGGGGCGTCTCAGATGGGTGTAATGGGGGAGAATGGAGGATCCATGGTGGGAAAGGGAAGTTGTCCTGTGGGAACCGAAATTCTAGCAGGGTCTCTCCGACAGCCTGCCCGGTTCAAAGGCATCCAGGAAATATCCTCCCTCATTCCTCCTCCTGAGGTAGCCTCCGGATTCCAGGTGCCAATGCCTGTGTCCTCATGATGGTGATGATATGAAGGATGCAGCAGAACACCATGAACTTGGACACCTGCTCCAGTGAGTACTGGAGGGCTCCCCCCGAGCGGTTCAGACGTCGGAAGCATTGCTTCATCACACCGATGGTCTGTTCCACCATGTTCCTGGTGACTCCATTGCTCACGTTATACACGGGTTATTTTCATGCGGTTTGTTGGCATTGATGCTGGGGGTAGAATTAGGAGTGATGCACAGAGTGAGGTAGTCATTGTCTCCGAGGAGCCACATTCTGGTTCTGCAGAGAGGCCCGAAGTGTTGGGACCGGATGCCTGCTTCAGAATGAAGGTGTGATGACTGCTGACAGGATGTGGACATTGACCAACATGATGTACTGGGCATGCTCACACACGAACTGTACATTAATGGAGTGAGAGTTCTTTCACTTCCTGTACCTCTCCCCGTTGACATTCGGGCCGCGCAGAGCCACCTCCACCAGCAGGAATCCCGCTACCCTGACAAAGCCACGGGACCTCTCACCCTGCTTCACCCTGCGGAGGTGAAAATTATATATTCACCTCACCCGACATAGATGGCCTCCATTAACCAGCAGATACATCATTGGACAGCATAGAGATAGACAATGAATACGTCACACGCTGCTGCATGGGAAGATCCTGATACATAGAAGTTCAATGAAACTGTGACCTTAACGGCTATGGACAGCTCCGTCCTCACCCTGGTGTGAGGCTCCAGGTCGTGTTACAGGAGGGGACACTGCTATGTGACCACCTCCTTATTGAATCAGAGTCACCTCACACACTGCTCCTGGGTTAGGTGCAGGTAGGAAAAGTGCTCTTGGAAACCCAGGGTGGGTAGCGGAAAGCCCCCTCCCTCTTTACAAAGAACAAAGAACAAAGAACAAAGAAAATTACAGCACAGGAACAGGCCCTTCGGCCCTCCAAGCCTCCGCTGATCCAAATCCTCTATCTAAACCTGTCGCCTATTTTCCAAGGGTCTGTATCTCTTTACTTCCTGCCCATTCATGTATCTGTCTAGATACATCTGAAAAGACGTTATCGTGCCCGCGTCTAACACCTCCGCTGGCAATGCGTTCCATGCACCCACCACCGTCTGCGTAAAGAACTTTCCACGCATATCCCCCCTAAACTTTTCCCCTCTCACTTTGAACTCGTGCCCCCTTGTAATTGAATCCCCCACTCTGGGAAAAAGCTTCTTGCTATCCACCCTGTCTATACCTCTCATGATTTTGTACACCTCAATCAGGTCCCCCCACAAACTCCGTCTTTCGAATGAGAATAATCCTAATCTACTCAACCTCTCTTCATAGCTAGCGCCCTCCATACCAGGCAACATCCTGGTGAACCTCCTCTGCACCCTCTCCAAAGCATCCACATCCTTTTGGTAATGTGGCGACCAGAACTGCACGCAGTATTCCAAATGTGGCCGAACCAAAGTCCTATACAACTGTAACATGACCTGCCAACTCTTGTACTCAATACCCCGTCCGATGAAGGAAAGCATGCCGTATGCCTTCTTGACCACTCTATTGACCTGCGTTGCCACCTTCAGGGAACAATGGACCTGAACACCCAAATCTCTCTGTACATCAATTTTCCCCAGGACTTTTCCATTTACTGTATAGTTCACTCTTGAATTGGATCTTCCAAAATGCATCACCTCGCATTTGCCCTGATTGAACTCCATCTGCCATTTCTCTGCCCAACTCTCCAATCTATCTATATTCTGCTGTATTCTCTGACAGTCCCCTTCACCATCTGCTACTCCTCCAATCTTAGTGTCGTCTGCAAACTTGCTAATCAGACCACCTATACTTTCCTCCTAATCATTTATGTATATCACAAACAACAGTGGTCCCAGCACGGATCCCTGTGGAACACCACTGGTCACACGTCTCCATTTTGAGAAACTCCCTTCCACTGTTACTCTCTGTCTCCTGTTGCCCAGCCAGTTCTTTATCCATCTAGCTAGTACACCTTGGACCCCATGCGCCTTCACTTTCTCCATCAGCCTACCATGGGGAACCTTATCAAACGCCTTACTGAAGTCCATGTATGTGACATCTACAGCCCTTCCCTCATCAATCAACTTTGTCACTTCCTCAAAGAATTCTATTAAGTTGGTAAGACATGACCTTCCCTGCACAAAACCATGTTGCCTATCACTGATAAGCCCATTTTCCTCCAGATGGGGATAGATCCTATCCCTCAGTATCTTCTCCAGCAGCTTCCCTACCACTGACGTCAGACTCACCGGTCTATAATTACCTGGATTTTCCCTGCTACCCTTCTTAAGCAAGGGGACAACATTAGCAATTCTCCAGTCCTCCGGGACCTCACCCGTGTTTAAGGATGTTGCAAAGATATCTGTTAAGGCCCCAACTATTTCCTCTCTCGCTTCCCACAGAAATCTGGGATAGATCCCATCCGGACCTGGGGACTTGTCCACCATAATGCCTTTTAGAATACCCAACACTACTTCCCTCCTTATGCCGACTTGACCTAGAGTAATCAAACATCTGTCCCTAACCTCAACATCCGTCATGTCCCTCTCCTCGGTGAATACCGATGCAAAGTACTCGTTCAGAATCTCACCCATTTTCTCTGACTCCACGCATAACATTCCTCCTTTGTCCTTTAGTGTGCCAATCCTTTCTCCAGTTACCCTCTTGCTCCTTATATATGAATAAAATGCTTTGGGATTTTCTTTAACCCTGTTTGCTAAAGATATTTCATGACCCCTTTTAGCCCTCTTAATTCCTCGTTTCAGATTGCGCCTACAATCCCGATATTCTTTCAAATCTTCGTCTTTCATCAGCCGCCTACACCTTATGTATGCTTCCTTTTTCCTCTTAGCTAGTCTCACAATTTCACCTGTCATCCATGGTTCCCTAATCTTGCCATTTCTATCCCTCATTTTCACAGGAACATGTCTCTCCTGCACGCTAATCAACCTCTCTTTAAAAGCCTCCCACATATCACATGTGGATTTACCTTCAAACAGCTGCTCCCAATCTACATTCCCCAGCTCCTGCCGAATTTTGGTATAGTTGGCCTTCCCCCAATTTAGCACTCGTCCTTTAGGACCACTCTCGTCTTTGCCCATGAGTATTCTAAAACTTATGGAATTGTGATCACTATTCCCAAAGTAGTCCCCTACTGAAACTTCAACCACCTGGCCTGGCTCATTCCCCAACACCAAGTCCAGTATGGCCCTTTCCCGAGTTGGACTATTTACATCCTGCTCTAGAAAACCCTCCTGGATGCTCCTTACAAATTCTGCTCCATCTAGACCTCTAACATTAAGTGAATCCCACTCAATGCTGTGGCAATTTCAGAGACATGGGTAGAGCAGGGACAGGAATGGATGTTGCGGGATCCGGGATTTAGATGTTTCACTAAGAACAGAGAAGATGGTAAAAGAGGGCGGTGTGTGGCATTGTTAATCAAGGAAAGTATTACAGCGGCAGAAAGGACGTTTGAGGACTCGTCTACTGAGGTATTCTGGGCCGAGGTTAGAAACAGGAGAGGAGAGATCACCCTGTTGGGAGTTTTCTATAGACCTCCAAATAGTTCCAGAGATGTAGAGGAAAGAATAGCAAAGAGGATTCTTGACAGGAGCGAGAGTAACAGGGTAGTGGTTATGGGGGACTTTAACTTTCCAAATATTGACTGGAAATACTATAGTTCGAGTACTTTAGATGGGTCAGTTTTTGTCCAGTGTGTGCAGGAGGGTTTTCTGACACAGTATGTCGACAGGCCAACCAGGGGCGATGCCACATTGGATTTGGTACTGCGTAATGAACCCGGCCAGGAGTTAGATTTAGAAGTTGGTGAGCACTTTGGTGATGGTGATCACAATTCGGTTAGGTTTACCTTAGCGATGGGCAGGGACAGGGATATACCGCAGGGCAAGAATTATAGCTGCGGGAAAGGAAATTATGATGCGATGAGGCAAGATTTAGGATGCGTAGGATGGGGAAGGAAACTGCAGGGGATGGGCACAATCGAAATGTGGAGCTTATTCAAGGAGCAGCTACTGCGTGTCCTTGATAAGTATGTACCTGTCAGGCAGGGAGGAAGTTGTCGAGCGAGGGAGCCGTGGTTTACTAAAGAAGTTGAAGAGCTTGTCAAGAGGAAGAAGAAGGCTTATGTTAGGATGAGACGTGAAGGCTCAGTTAGGGCGCTTGAGAGTTACAAGCTAGCCAGGAAAGATCTAAATGGAGAGATAAGAAGAGCAAGGAGAGGACACGAGAAGCCATTGGCGGATAGGATCAAAGAAAACCCTAAGGCTTTCTATAGGTATATCAGGAATAAAAGAATAACTGGAGATAGGTTAGGGCCAATCAAGGATAATAGTGGGAAGTTGTGTGTGGAATCGGAGGAGATAGGGGAAGTGTTAAATGAATATTTTTCGTCAGTATTGACAGTGGAGAAAGAAAATGTTGTCGAGGTGAATACTGAGATACAGACGACTAGGCTAGATGGGATTGAGGTTCACAAGGAGGAGGTGTTAGCAATTTTGGAAAGTTTGAAAATAGATAAGTCCCCTGGGCCAGATGGGATTTATCCTAGGATTCTCTGGGAAGCCAGGGAGGAGATTGCAGAGCCTTTGTCCTTGATTTTTATGTCGTCATTTTAGACAGGAATAGTGCCAGAAGACTGGAGGATAGCAAATGTTGTCCCCTTGTTCAAGAAGGGGAGTAGAGACAGCCCTGGTAATTATAGACCTGTGAGTCTTACTTCGGTTGTGGGTAAAATGTTGGAAAAGGTTATAAGAGATAGGATTTATAATCATCTTGAAAAGAATAAGTTCATTAGAGATAGTCAGCACTGTTTTGTGAAGTGTAGGTCGTGCCTCACAAACCTTATTGAGTTTTTTGACAAGGTGACCAAACAGGTGGATGAGGGTAAAGCCGTGGATGTGGTCTATATGGATTTCAGTAAGGCGTTTGATAAAGTTCCCCACGGTAGGCTATTGCAGAAAATACAGAAGTATGGGATTGAAGGTGAATTAGTGCTTTGGATCAGAAATTGGCTAGCTGAAAGAAGACAGAGAGTGGTGGTTGATGGTAAATGTTCATCCTGGAGTATAGTTTCTTGTGGTGTACCGCAAGGATCTGTTTTGGGGCCACTGCTGTTTGTCATTTTTATAAATGACCTGGATGAGGGTATAGAAGGGTGGGTTGGTAAATTTGCGGATGACACGAAGGTCGGTGGAGTTGTGGATTGTGCCGAAGGATGTTGTAGGTTACAGAGGGACATAGATAGGCAGCAGAGCTGGGCTGAGAGATGGCAAATTGAGTTTAATGCAGAAACGTGTGAGGTGATTCACTTCGGAAGGAGTAACAGGATTGCAGAATACTGGGCTAATGGGAAGATTCTTGGTAGTGTAGATGAGCAGAGAGATCTTGGTTTCGAGGTACATAAATCCCTGAATGTTGCCACCCAGGTTAATAGAGCTGTTAAGAAGGCATATGGTGTGTTAGCTTTTATTAGTAGGGGGATCGAGTTTAGGAGCCACGAGGTCATGCTGCAGCTGTACAGAACTCTGGTGCGGCTGCACCTGGAGAAATGCGCGCAGTTCTGGCCACCGCATTATCGGAAGGATGTGGAAGCTTTGGAAAAGGTGCAGACGAGATTTACTAGGATGTTGCCTGGTATGGAAGGAAGGTCTTATGAGGAAAGGCTGAGGGACTTGAGGTTGTTTTCGTTAGAGAGAAGGAGGAGAAGAGGTGACTTAATAGAGACATATAAGATAATCAGAGGGTTAGATAGGGTGGATAGTGAGAGCCTTTTTCCTCGGATGGTGATGGCAAACACGAGGGGACGTGGCTTTAAGTTGAGGGGTGATAGATATAGGACAGATGTCAGAGGTAGTTTCTTTGCACAGAGAGTAGTAGGGGCGTGGAACGCCCTGCCTGCAACAGTAGTGGACTCGCCAACTTTAAGGGCATTTAAGTGGTCATTGGATAGACATATGGATGAAAATGGAATAGTGTAGGTCAGATGGTTTCACAGGTCGGCGCAACATCGAAGGCTGAAGGGCCTGTACTGCGCTGTAATGTTCTATGTTCTATGTTCTAAAATTAAAATCTCCTGTCACCACCACCCTGTTGCTCCTACAGCTTACCATAATCTGTTTACATATTTGTACCTCTATCTCACTCTCGCTGTTGGGAGGCCTGTGGTACAGCCCCAACATTGTTACCACACCCTTCCTATTTCTGAGTTCTGCCCATATTCCTTCACAACTCGAGTCCTCCATAGTGCCTTCCTTCAGCACAGCTGTGATATCCTCTTTGACCAGTAATGCAACTCTTCCACCCCTTTTACCTCCCTCTCTATCACGCCTGAAGCATCGGTATCCTGGGATATTTAGTTGCCAATCATGCCCTTCCCTTAACCAAGTCTCAGTAATAGCAATCACATCATACTCCCAGGTACTAATCCAGGCCCTAAGCTCATCTGCCTTACCTACTACACTTCTTGCATTAAAACAAGTACACCTCAGACCACCAGTCCCTTTGCTTTCATCATCTGCTCCCTGCCTACTCTTTCCCTTAGTCACGCTGACTTCATTATCTCGTTCCTTACAGGCTTTCGTTCATACATCCTAACTCTCCACTGACCTCATTTGGTTCCCATCCAGAGCTTTCCCTCTCTGCAGCCTCTGCTCCATTTGTTGATCATGTTACAGACCCAGAGACACTGTAACTACAGTCCCGATACCTCGTCTGGAGTTGGATCACTAAATCCTCTGTCCTCTCTGAATGTCTGCAGCAGCTCACAACACAAACTCCAGAAAACCATCCACAGCACCTCCACTTACTTTACAATAGCAGAAGTAAGTCAAATGCCCTCACCTGCAAGTTGGATGCTCGGTCCTTTTAAATAACCCCAGAGGGGATTCCTTGTGCCAGCTGAATGGATGCTTAACTGACAGTGACTAACACAGGCGGTCAGTGAACATGCATAGGCCAAGTTTCCAAGCTGCTGGAACAGGTTGTTGATATGCCATCCAGACCCCTGTTCAGTGTACCGGTCCATGCAGGGTACTCTTGGACTCGTGCCCTGTCCAGCATGAGAACTGTGTCGGCCACACCAGAACTGCCCATCAGTGTGGATTCCACTGCACCAGCACCAGTGATAGTACTGAGACCAAATCAGAGTCAGAGACAGATCCACAGCTAATGAAATTCACTTCAAAACGAGAAATGACAAACACTTCAAATAGAACAAATGGAAGGAATATGGGAAACGTACAGGGGAATGGGGATAATTGGAAGGTTGAGGCCATTTAGAGCTTTTAATCCAAGTATAATTATATTAAAATTGTGGCATTGCCAGACTGGGAGGTAGGTTCTGTGAGTGAGTACAGGGGTGATGGGTGATCTGGACTGGGTGTGAGTTGTGATGCAGCCAGTAGATTTCTGAATGAGCTGAACTTTAGCGAGCTTTGTTATTGTGCGCATGACCAGGAAGACATTGGAATCATCAAGTGTGGATCTAAGAAAGGCACGGCTGAGGGTTTATAAGTAGATGAACTGACGGAGATGTGGAAATGAACAACATTATAGAGGTGGCTGTAGGCAGGGTTCGTGATCGACAGGATATTGAATTGGAACTTAGCTTAGGATGAAAGGAATCGCTGACGTTGTGAAGAGGCTGGTTTGTTCTCAGACATTGGACAGGGAGTGTGATCGAGTCGGTGGACAGGGACAGAATTTGTCTCAGAAACCGATGGCAGTGGATTTAGTCTTCCCAATATTTAAATAAAAGGAAGAGCAATTCAGTGAAACATGATCTATAGTTCTAATAGCTGGATAGAGAGGTTTACCAGGAACAATAATATTAGCAAGAAGGGCAGAGTAATTGAAAAGAACAGTACTGAAGTTAATCATCGGTTATAACATTAATAGCTAGGTAGAGAGAGACTTACCAGGGACACCAACAATACTGAGGACCGGATAGTAAATCGTTTGAATAGTCAAAAGCGCGTAATAGATCCGATATTGTAAAGAAAGCCGATGATAATTTGTAGAAAGATAGTCAGACGCCCACGAGAAACTCCTCTCCATTGTTGTCACATTCCAATCGATTGTTCTCAGATTCTGATCTATCTTCTCCCTCTCTCTGGAGCCACCTATCCCTGTCAGTGCCGGTGAGAGGGATGGAGGTGGGGGTGGGCGGGGTGGAGGCTCCCGCTGATACTACGGGATAACACATTGGAAGGAGTCCTGTATTAATAGAAGTGGGAATCCCTCCAATGACACAATTAGGGTCCATGGAGACTTACATTAATTACAGTCACTAAACAAACAAGTTCAGTCAACACCTTTCAATCCAACACTTTCTGTACCGCAATAAACAATTATCCAGTCTAGATGGGATGTATGAGGGTTGCTGAGGGAAGGAATGTTGGAAATAGCGGAGCCACTGGCCCGAATCGTCCAATCCTCCTTGGATATGGCAGTGATGTCAGAGGACTGAAGTGTTGCAAATTCTACACCCTGTTCAAAACAGTAGTGATAGACTACACCCTGGAATACTGACCCATCAGTCTAACCTCACTGAAATGTTGGGGAAGCTTGTAGAGTCTGTAATCTGGGACAAGATAATTGTGGCTTAAATAGCATGAGTTTATAAATGACAAGAAGGTCCAGAAGATATATTAGTGGCAAATCATGTCTGAAAAACTTGATCAAATTCTTTGATGCAGTAATGGAGAGTGTTGCTGCGGATAGCACGGTTGCTACTTTGTATATGAACAATCAAAAGTCGTGGAATCAAATGCCATTTAACAGATTCGTTAGGAAGTCTGAACGTCATGGATTCAAGAGGCAGTAACAGTGTGGATATGACATTGGCTAAGGGATAGAATACAGAGGGAAGTGGTGATCTATTGTTGCTCAGACAGTGGAGGGGATTATACAGTGATGCTCCCCAATGGTCGGTATTCGGGCCATTGCTTCTTTATGGAAACATACATAAATATATATCTGTGTATTGTGTTTGTGTGTGACATTTACTTATATATAAAAGGCATAATTTCAGTGTACTCAGGTGACAGAAACTCGGAAATGCAAAAAAAATGAGGATGATATCAGAAGGATTCAGGGAGACTGATGAAATGAGGAAATGAAGCAGATGAAATTTAGTGCAGACATGGGGTAAGGGAGGAAGAATAAGGTGAGGCAATGTAAATGAAATGGGGCAATTTTAAATTGGGTGCATGAACAGATGTCTTTGAATATAGCAGAACAAGTCGATAAAATTACTAAAAACACATCCAGGATATCGAGCTTTATAAATAGAGGCATAACGTGCAAAAGCAAGGAAGTCAACTGAAACTTTGTAAATCACTGGTTAGGTCTCAGCTGAGGAATTGTGTCTAATTCTGAGCATTACTTATTAGAAAGGATGTCAGAATGTTGGAGAAGGTGCAGAGGAGATTTACTGGAATGGTCTAGGAATGTGGGAGTTCAGGAGCATGGGGAGACTACAGAAACAGGAATCAGAGTAGATCAGGTAAAGGGGGGAATTTAATGGAACAGATCACAATTATGTGCTGTTTTGACAGAGTAAGGCTAAACTGTTTCCTTTGGGAAAAGGACCGATAGCAAGACTCAAAATACTTGGCAAAAGATGCAGAGGTGCCATAAGGAAAACATTTTTTTATACAGTGAGTTGCTTTAACCTGGAATACACGGCCTGAAGATGTGCTGGAAGTAGATTCAAGAGCAAGTTTCAAAAGGGAACTGGATAAATGCTGCAGAGGGGGATTTGCAGGGCTTTGGGAAAAGAGGAGGAAAGAGGGGTAAAATAAAAAGCTCTTTCAAAGATGGCACAGGTACGATGGGACAATGGACTGCTTCCATGCTTTGTGATTCTCCGATTCTATGGTAACAGAATCCATTGAGTCCTTATTTCATGTGTACAATTGATGTCCAGCAGTTCTTGAGCCAGCGGCTCATTGTTACTTGTATCCTCACACAGATAACAGAAGAAAGGCTAACACAAGGGCCAGGTGAGGTGAGTTGTGCTGACAATTTACTACATTGGGTTATGACGTCTCTCTCTTTGATCACTTCAATCAGTCAGTTACAAACACATTGATTTTATTCCCATTTTATTTCCTGTCTATTTGTTCTCAAGATATGAGTGATACTGACAAGGCTGGCATTACTTCCCCATGCCTGGTTACCATGAGAAAATGATGGGCCTTCATCCTGAACCACTGCAGTCCGTGTGGTGAATGTGTTCCCACAATGCTGTTACAGAAAGGATTTCAGGCTTTTAACCCAGTGATGATGAAGGAACGGTGATTTCTGTCCAAGTCTAGATGGTGTTTGGCTCGGAGGAGGGGAATGTGGAGGTGATGGTGTTTTGTGTTCGAGTCCGAGCTGAATTCAACGCCCTCCCCTCTATCTCGTGTCCCTTGACTGTAAACTGGAATTGTTCTCTTTAGAGCAGTAATGTTAAATGGAGATTGAATAGAGATATGCAAAATCTTGAACAATATTTGATGGAGCAAAGACAGAGAATTTGGTTTCACTGGAAGTACTGTCAGTAACCAGAGGACACATTTTTAAGGTGATGGGCCAACAAAAATGCATTGATCTATTATAAACCGGAATTCACAACCTGAAAGAGTGGTGAAGCAGATTCAATAATAAATTTAAAAAAGAGAATTGATTCAATAGTATCAGAGGAGATTTTCAGCGAAGTGGTAATTATGTAGAGGAGAGGGACAAATGGGATTGCTCCTTCAAACAGCATGCACAGACACGATGGGCCAAATAGCCTCCTCCGTGCTGTATGATTCTTTGAGTCTGTGGAAACAAAAACCATTGAAACCTTACCTGATATGCACAACAGACGGTCAACAATTTTAAGCAGAGGCTGATCATTACTTGTACTTTGATATGGTTCAGGAAAACATCATGTTGGATTAACACAGATGAGGGAGAGAATTAGTCCTTTCCTGCTCTGTTTGTTTGGTCAGTACCACACTGTGTGGAAGTAACACAGATCAGGGATAGACGGACAGCAATTTTAAGCAGAGGCTGATCGTTACTTGTACTTGGAACATACCTTGTTGGATTAACACAGGCGAGGGAGAGAGATGGAAATCTCCTGCTCTGTGTGTGGGGGTCATTAACACAACTTGTTGGATTGGCACAGGCCAGGGAGAGAAATAGAAATTTCTTGCTGTGTCTGTGTATATGGGGGTCGGTACCACACGATGTGGGAATGACACAGATCAGGGAGAGAATGGTCCTTTCCTGCTCTCTGTGTGTACGTGGGGGTCATTACCACATCGGGTGGAAGTGACACAGATCAGGGATAGAATTGGTCCTTTCCTGCTCTCTGTGTGGGTCAGTACCACACTGTGTGGGATTAAGAGGCCGGGGATAGAATTGGGTCTTTCCTGCTCTCTGTGTGGGTCAATACAACACCGGGACGATTTAACACAAGCCGGGGACTGAATTGGGTCTTTCCTGCTCTCTGTGTGGGTCAGTACCTCACCGGGTGAGATTAACACCGTCCAGGGATAGAATTGAATCTTTCCTGCTTTCTGTGCCTGGGTCAGTACCACCGGGAGAGATTAACACAGGCCAGGGATTGAATTGGGTCTTTCCTGCTCTCTGTGTGGGTCAGGACCACACCGGGTGGGATTAAGACACACCGGGGATTGAACTGGGTCTTTCCTGCTATCTGTGTGTGTCAGTGCCACACCGGGTGGGATTAACACAAGCCGGGGATAGAAGTGAGTCTTTTCTGCTCTATTTGGAGTTCAGTACCACATTGGGTGAAAGCCGCTTACTCAGCACAGCCTGAGGATGGAGCCTGGTCTGTCCCAATGAGGACAGAGAGTGACTGGTGAAATGGCCAGTCACCCGGCAGATTGAACTTTACACATTGAACTGTGAAGTGATACATATCGGTAGGAAATATGAGGAAAGGCAAAATAATGTGGATGGTTGCATGGACAGACCTCGGGCTGTACTAATTTCTGAGGCAGGCGGACACTGAGAAGGCTGCTAAAAAAAAACAACATATCGTGTCCTTGGCTTTATAAACACAGCACAGAGTAATAAAACTCAGGAGGAAATGCTGATTTTTATACATCATTGGTTAGGTCCCAGCTGGAGAATTGTGTCCAATTCTGATCACCACACGTTGGTAAGGATAACAAGGACTTAGTGAAGATACTGAGGTGACTTACTAGATTGGTACCAGGGATCTCATGGAGAGATGGGAAAAGCTGGGATTTTTCTCTTTAGAGCAGTGAAGGGTAAGAGGGGATTTAATATAGAATTCAAATTCATGAAGGGTTTTGATCGGGTAATTAGTGTGAAAATGTTTCCAGTGTCAGAAAGTTCAGTATTAAGAAGACACAGATTGAAGGTAATTGACAAAGAACCAGAGGTGAAATGAGGAGAATTTTCTTACACAGCGAGTTGTTGGGATCTGGAATTCACTGTCTGAAAACAAGGTGGAAGCAGATTCAATAATAATATGGTGGAGAAGGCAGATGGAATCCTTTCCTTTATTAGCTGAGGTATAGAATAGAAGAGCAGGGAGATTATGCTGGAACTGTATAACTCATTGGCTGGGCCACAACTTGAGTACTGAGTGCAATTCTGTTCACCTCATTACAGAAAGGATCTAATTGCACTAGAGAGGGTACAGAGGAGATTTATGAGGATGTTGCTAGGACTAGACAAAATGCAGCTGTGAGGAAAGATTGGATAGGCTGGGGTTGTTCTCTTTGGAATAGAGAAGGCTGAGAGGAGATCGGACTGAAATGTCCATAATTTTGAGGGATCTGGACAGAGAGGAGGTGAAGGGTCTGTTCACCTTAGTAGAAAGGTCAGTGACTAGGGGGGAATAGATTTAAAGTGATTAGTCGAAAGATAAGAGGGGAGATGAGGAAAACCTTTTCATACAGAGTGTGGTGGGGTCTGGAACTCACTGCCTGAAAGTGTAGTTGAGGCAGAAACCCTCAACTCATTCAACAGGATTCTGGATATACACCTCAAGTACCGTAATCTGCAGAGCTATAGATCAAATGCTGAAAGTGGGATTAGAATGGGTGGATCGTTTTTCGGTCTGCACAGATACAATGGGCCAAGTTACCTCTTTCAGTCAGGAGGCTGCTGCTGCTGACTGTGAATGCTGTAATTGGACAGAAGGTAAATGGAATACTAGGACAGAAAGAGGGCTCCACAGTTCACGGATGTTGTGACCCTAGATCAGATCTTACAGTGGTGTAGGAGAGGGAACAGAGTTCATGTCAAAGTCCTGTCTTCCTTTTATATGATCCTGTATAATGGACAGGGACTACTGGGCAGTAATGTGCTCAAAGGTTATCAGCAGTAATTGATTATCTCTATATTTGTATATTGTAGAACATTAAAACATACCCCTACTCTGGTGTCCATTGCACCCTCAATATTCATGATTAAAATATCAGAGGAGTGTGAACCAGTCACCTCTGATCACCCTGAGGTACAGGTGATTCTCGAGTCGGTACTGAGTGTATTCACAACCCATAAAGATGACTGTGGAAACATGAGCAGACCTGAAGAAATTAACTGACCATTGCATGATCCATGAAGCAGTATTCTTACCGAGCTGAGATTATATCATATATTCCAGACACTATCAGGTTATTGTTATACCAGGGTGCAGTTCACAAAGACACATTCACTACTAACTGTCCGATTTTGCCGGTTACAAAACCAGATGGCAGCTGGGGACTGACTGTTGACCATACAAACTCAACACAGTCACCTCTGTGTGAACTCGGTTGTCTGAGAGACACCAACCCTACTCTCCCGGATTCCCAGCGGCAGGGCTGACTTCACCACGCTGGATATCTCTAATGTTTATTGGAGTATCCCAGTAAAACTAGAGAAACAATTTAAATTCACATTCACTTCTGAGGACCAGAGATACCCCTGGACATGTCTGTCACAAGGGGTTCCACAATAACCCCACTATTTTCCACAAACGTATGGCCGGGGCCGTTCGGAGCCTTTCACAGTTTTCCTGCTTGCTGAAATAAATTGATGGTCTCCTCCTCATCACCACAGACCGTGTCCACACATTTAACCCTTTTACAGGAACTACTGCAGTTACTTTGGGAGCTGGACTAAAAGACCATCCACGTAAGGCCCAGTTGGTGTAACATCGTGTCATCGTTCTACATGTCCAAATTGGCTCATCCAACATCAGCCCAGACCAACATCAGGTCGAGACCATCCAGTGTATACCCCTGTCCACCTCAAAGACAGCCTTGTGTCCTATCCTCAGGCTGGTGGGGTATCAGTGGACCCTCATCCAGTGTCTACCCTTGTCCACCTCAAAGACTGCCCAGTGTCCTATCTTCAGGCTGGTGGAGTATCAGTGGACACAATTCCAGTGTCTACCCCTGTCCACCTCAAGGACTGCACTGTGTCCTATCCTCAGGCTGGTGGGTATCAGTGG
Organism: Heterodontus francisci; assembly: GCF_036365525.1. Taxonomy (NCBI): domain Eukaryota; kingdom Metazoa; phylum Chordata; class Chondrichthyes; order Heterodontiformes; family Heterodontidae; genus Heterodontus; species Heterodontus francisci. Next base: position 440,788 of record NW_027141473.1, read on the forward strand.
ACCCTCATCCAGTGTCTACCCCTGTCCCCCTCAAAGCCTGCACTGTGTCCTATCCTCATGCTGGTGGGTATCAGTGGACCCTCATCCAGTGTCCACCCCTGTCCACCTCAAAGACTGCCCTGTGTCCTGTCCTCAGGCTGGTGGAGTATCAATTGCCCCTCATCCAGTGTCTACCCCTGTCCGCCTCAAAGCCTGCTCTATGTCCTCTGCTCAGGCTGGTGGAGTATCAGTGGAGCCTCATCCAGTGTCTACCCCTGTCCACCTCAGACTGCCCTCTGACCTATCCTCAGGCTGGTGGAGTATCAATTGCCCCTCATCCAGTGTCTACCCCTGTCCACCTCAAAGCCTGCTCTGTGTCCTATCCTCAGGCTGGTGGGGTATCAGCGGAGCCTCATCCCTCGATTTGCAGAGACTGTGACTCCTCTTTATGAACCACCGAATGGTGATGATGACCAGGTTTATCCCGTTTGGACTGAAGAGAACACAGAAACAGTAACACAACTAAAGAAATCTGTCGCCCAGGCAACGTGTCTTACCTCACCTAACCCCGACAAGACTTTCCACATGGATGTGGGGACACAGTGACAGCCTGGTTGCTGTCCAATGCCGAGAAAACCAGGAGAAATTACTCCCCATTGTGAATTACTCCAGAATTGTGAATGGGGCTGAACTGATTTACTCTGTTTGTGAAGGACATTTGTTAACCATGTTCTGGGGCATCAAACATTTCACTTACATCACGGGGTTCAACAGGGTGATACTGTCCAGTCCATTATAAACCTTCCCAGTATAGGAAAGCTGTTGTAATAGAATACCCATGTCATAGAGTCATAGAGCCTTAGTCAATTCTGGCGCAGAATGGGACATTTCAACTCATCGAGTCCGTTCCAGCGCTTTGTAGATAAATCAAGTCTGTCTCATTCCCCAGCTCCATGGATGACAAGGAGCCTACAGGGTAAGATACAGCAAGAATGGCAAGTTTATGTCCCACACCGAGAACACAGTACAACAGAAAAACCAAGAGGAGTATAGAAAGTGGAGGCTGATATCAAAAAGGAATTTACGAAAGCAAGGAGAAATCATAAAAAAATATTGGCAAGCAAAATCAAGATGAACCCATGTATGTTTTTTCTTTCAATACATTAAGGCGAAGAGGACAACTAAGGAGAGAGTAGAGCCCATTAATGACCGATAAGGTAACCTATGTGTAGGGACAGTAGTTACTGATATGGTTCTTAATGAATACTTTGTGACTGTCTTCACAAAAGAGGGGAACGGTGCAGATATTGTAGTTAAGGAGGAGGTGTGTGAATTATTGGATGTGATAAACATAGGCAGAGAGGAATTACTAATGGAATTAGCCTCATTGAAAGTTGATAAATCACCATGGCGTGATGAAATGTACCCCAGGTTGTTAAAAGAAGCAACAGAAGAAATAACCAAAGGTATGTCCATGATTTTCCAGTTCTCACTGGATACAGGTGTGGTGATGGAGGATTGGAGAGCTGCTAACATTGTACCACTGTTTAAAAAGGGAGCGAAGGATAGACCGAATAACTACAGACCAGTCAGTCTAACCTCAGAGTGGGAAAATTATTGCAATCTATTCTGAGAGACAGGATAAACTGTCACTTCGAAAGGCACAGGTTCATCAGGGATAATCACCATAGATGTGTTAAGGCAAGATTGTGTCTGACTAACTTGCATGATTATTTGATGAAGTAACAAGGACGATAGATGAGGTTAATGTAGTTGATGCGGTCTACTTGGATTTTAGCAAAGTTTTTAGCAATGGCGCACATAGCAGACTTGTTAAAAATAAAATCCCAGGGGATCCAGGGAAATGCAGCAAGGTGGATGCAAAATTAGCTCAGTGGCAGGAAGGAAAGAGTAATTGTTGACAGGCGTTTTAGACGATGTTTCCAGCAGCATTTAAAGGAGACAGTGGTGTAGTGGCAATGTCACTGAACTTGTAAATCCAGCAAACCCAGGTTAACACTCTGGGGACATGGATTCGAATCCCACCATGCCACATAATGAAATTTGAAATCAATTAATAGTTCTGGAATTAAACAGCTACTCTAATGGTGACCATGAAACCATTGTCGATTGTTTGAAAATCCCATTTATTCACTAATGCCCTTTAGGGAAGGAGATCTGCTGTCCTTACCTGGTCTGGCCACATGTGACTCCAGACCCACAACAATGTGATGGACTCTTAAATGGCCTCACAAGCCACTCAGTTCAAGGGCAATGAGGGATGTGCAATAAATACAGGCCCAGGCAGTGACGCCCAAATCCCACGAATGAATAAAAAAAAGCAAATTCCACACAGCTCAGTACTGGGACCCCTGCTTTATGTCGCATACATTAACGATTTGGAAGTAAAGATAGGGCATAATCAAGAAGTTTGCAGACGATACAAAGATTCACCGTGTGGCAGATCGCAAGGAGGATAGGTCAGATGGGCAGAGAAGTGGCAAATTGAATTCAGGCTGGATAAGTGCGATATGATGCATTTGGGGAGGTCAAATAAGGCAAAGGAATGCACGATTAATGGGAGAATACTGAGAAGTGTAGAGGCAGTGACAGACCTTAGAGTGAATGCCCACAGATAGATGAATGTAGCAGGACAGGTCGATAAGGTGGTTAAGAGGTCATATGGAATCCTTTCTCTTACTAGCCGAGGTATTGAATATAAGAGCAGGGAGGTTATGCTGGAACTACATAAATCATTGGTTAGGCCACAACTTGAGTAATGCGTGCAGTTCTGGTCACCTCATTACAGAAGGGATGTAATTGCAATAGAGAGGGTACAGAGGAGATTTACAAACATGTTGCCGGGACTGGGAAAATGCAACTTTGAGGAATGATTGGATAGGCTGGGGTTGTTCGCCTTGGAGCAGAGAAGGCTGAGGGGAAATCTGATTGAAACGTACAAAACGTTGAGGGCCCTGGATAGAGTGGTGGTGAAGGGTCTATTCACCTTAGCAGAGAGATCAGTGACAAGAGGGCATGGATTTAAATGATTGGTAGAAAAATTAGAGGGGAGATGAGGAAAAAAATCACCCAGAGTGTGGTGGGGTGGGGTTCTGGAACTCAGTTTCTGAAAGGGTAGAAGAGGCTGAAAACCTCATCTCATTTTAAATGTGCCTTGCTACACCTCAAGTGATTTAATCTGCAGAGCTCTGGACCAAATGCTGGAAGGTTGGATTCGGCTGGGGAGGTCGTTTTTTGGATAGCAGAGACACAATGGGCCAAGTGGCCTCTTTCTGTGTTGTAAACATTCTATGATTTTTCTATGATTTTCGAGGTGCAGATAGGCTGTTTTAGTGAAGGTGTGTAGATGTGGTCAGAAGTTCATCTCGGGGTCAAATATGACACCAAGATGTGAACAGTCTGGTTTAGTCTCACACAATTGCCAGGGAGAGGTATGGAGTCGGTAGCTAGGGAATTAAGTTTGGAGCAGGGACTGAAAACAATGTCTTCAATCTTCTGAAATTTGAATTGTCACAGCAGAGATGTGAGGTAATACCTTTTAGAAGGATGTATGTGGAGAGACAACACAAGCTACATTTTACAACTGTAAAGGGAGTGCAAGAACAGAGAGACCTGGGGAGTTTATGTGTAAATCGTTGAAGGTCACAGGACAGGTTAGCACAACAGTTAATAAAGCATATGAGATCCTGGGCTTTATAAATAGAGGCATAGAAAACAAAACTGGGAAGTTATGCCAAATCTATAGAAAACACTACAGCATATCCCAGTACATGACACATGGAATAGCAGAATTTGAAACATATGGTACCAGGGATCTGGGAATTCAGTTACATGGAGAGATTGGAAAAGCTGGGTTTGTTCTCTTTAGAGCAGTGAAGGGTAAGAGGAGATTTAATATCGAATTCAAAATCATGAAGAGTTTTGATGGGGTAATTAATGTGAAACTGTTTCCAGTGTCAGAAAGTTCAGTATCAAGAAGACACAGATTGAAGGTAATTGACAAAGAACCAAAGGTGAAATGAGGAGAATTTTCCTTCTCAGCGAGTTGTTGGGATCAGAAATTCACTGCCCGAAAACATGATTGAAGCAGATTCAATAATATCTTTCAAAAGGGAATTATAATAAAAAAAACTGGAAAAGGCGAAAAAAATAGCCTGGGGATAAAGGAGGAGAGTGGTAATAATTAGACAGCTCTTTCAAAGAAACAGCACTAACACAAAGGGCCGAATAGCCTCCTTCAGTGCTGCACCTGTCTCTAATTCTATGAGCAGGAGTCATAGAGTGAAGGGAGAGAGAGTGAGAAAGGGGGGAAGAGGGAAAGGAAAATAGAAAGAGAGAGAAAACCGGGTTTGCATCGCTTTTTGAGCAGTGCGGTCATGATCTGCTAGTTGAGGCAGGTGATACAAAATTTCTGGGGCCTCCTCATTTCATTTCCGTAAATTTTAGGGGCCGCCCCGGGTGACCCGCGCTGCTGTCTGTCTGCACGCTTAACAGGAGACTTAGCTGTGTCTGAGTCTAGCACGTGTTTCAGCCAGGATTCAGCCCTTAAAGGCAGTCTGTCCCTCTTAAAGGGAAGCTGCACTGAGTCACAGGAGGCTGCTGCTGCTGACTGTGAATGCTGCAATTGGAGAAAAGGTAGGTGGAATACGAGCACAGAGAGAGGGCTCTGTGATTCACGGATGTAGTGCTGGAGGCCTTAGTAATGGAGGGTGACAGGAGAAGAGAGGCCATGTATCAGTGGGGTGGGATGGAGACCATCAAGAAACGCACTCCGAAGGGAATGGGAGCAGGTGGCCAGGGAGGTCAATGCAGGAAGCTTGGCCCCAGGACCTGGCAGCAGAGCCAGAAGAAGTAGAAGGAGCTCACACGGGTGATCTATGTCAGTGAATTCATTTCCACATGGCATCTCCTACCCCCAACATCACCAACCTCTCACACTGCTCAATGTACCACACCCCCATCACTCACCCATCAGCAGTCTTTAACACTCAGGACTCACACCTAACATTTACATACTCCAGATCACCTTTACATACCAGCCTCACATCCACCTTTCACTGCCTTCACACACCACCAGCTATTCAGCTATTGCAGACATATCTCCCAAACACAGTGCAACACAATCACTGACATTCTGCTCTCTCTCTTACAGGACAGGGAGCAGCAGTGAACTGTCGGGATCCAGGCTTACCTTCATCCCCTGAGCCTGAGGGAGGAGTTCATTCTCCACCTCATGGGAACGGCTGTGACAGAGCCCGTAGCATCCGGCATCACCGACAGCATTCAGGATGACGTTATGTTCCTGCCTTATGCCCCTTCTTAACTCCCACCTCCTCTTCATCCTGCTGTCTGGGATGATGTACACGTTGCAGATGGTGGGACCATGGATGCCTCTGTGGTGTATACGTGGGGTTGAGTAATTTGTGAAGAGCACGTTATAGATGTGGTCACCCCACAGATTAAGGGAAGAAGAATTACAGTCAAGCAGAATCAGGCAGGTAGCACAGGAGACCCCTGATTGCATCTCACTCTCCAACCAGTATTCAATACTGAGGAAAGTGATGTTTCATCTGGGGACTGCAGCCAGAGACAAGGCCATGGTACCCGGGCTGTCTCAGCTGTACTGGGGGTGGGAGGGGATACAGTGAAGACTAGAATGTTGACAGTGACAGGAGATTCGATAGTCACGGGAACAGACGAGCGTTTCTGAGGCCGCAGACATGCATCCAAGATGGTATGTTTCCTCCCTGGTGTCAGGGTCAAGTTAGCCATCTCAAAGTCGTAATCTCCGGATTACGGCCAGTACCCCGTGCGAGAGAGTATAGAAATAGGAGGATAGTACCGATGGATGTGTGGCTGGGAGGATGCTGCAGAAGCGGTGAGGTTTGCATTGCTGGGACACTGGGACCAGTTCTGGAGAATGTGGGAACTGTACAGGCCGGACGGTTGCACCTGAACAGAGCTGGAACTAATTTCCTTGCAGGGTGCTTTGTTAGTGCTATTGGAGAGGGTTTACACTAAATTGGCATGTGTGTGGAAACCAGGAGTAAACATCAGAGAGGAATTCTAAAGTGCACACAATACTGGGAGAGATGTATAACACTATAGTAGGGTTTAGAAAGTTATTAGTTGAGGTCTGAGTAAGGGAGGAAGTAATAAAGTTTACATCAGGGTTGATGTGCTTGTATGTGAATACGGAGTGTGGTTAATAAGACTGGTGAGGTACAGGTGCAGATTGCCATGTGGAAATATGATGTTGTGGCTATAACAGATATCTGACTCAAAGAAGGGCAGAACTGGGTGTTAAATATTCCTGGATACAAGGTGTTCAGGAAAAATAGGAAAGGGAGAAAAGGAGTAAGAGTGGTGGTATTGATTAAGGAGAACATTATAGTGCTGGTGAGAGTGAAAGTCCCGGGGACATGTGTGGGGAGGTGGGAGTGGGGCTGGGTGGGTGCGTAGGTGGGTGAAGGACAGAATCTATTTGGATAGAGCTAAAGAACAAAAAAAGGTTCATTTACATAGCTCGGTGTTGGCTATAGGCCATCAGCTAATGGGAAGGATGTGGAGGAACAAATCTGCAAGAAAATTACGGAAAGATGCAAGAATTATAGAGTAGTTACAATGGGGGAACATTCATTATCCTAATATGGACTGGGATAGTAGTATCGTAAAGGGCAGAGGCAGGGAAGAGTGACTACCGTGTGTGCAGGAAACATTTAAACGACAATATGTTGCTCGTCCAACGAGAAAGGAGGCACTACTAGACCTGGTTCTCGAGAATGAGCTGGACCCAAGTGGATTAAGTATCAATAGGACAACATTTAGAGGACAGTGATCATTGTATCATAAGGTTTTTGTTGACTATGGGAAAGGACAAAGAGCAATCCAGAGTAAGAATAATTAACTATGAGAAAGTCAACTTCAATAAGTCAACCAGTGTAAAAATGGAGCTGGGGCGAATAAATTAGAGTCAACGTTTGGCAGGAAAACAGGAGCTGAACAATGGGCTACCTTCAAAGAAGAGATAGTTCGGGCAGAGTGCTGGTGAACGGTTGTTTTTCACACTGGAGGATGGTAGACAGTGATGTTTTCCAAGGGTCAGTGCGAGGACCAACTGATTTTTTTTTTGCTATATATATATATATATATATATATATATAAGATGGATCTTGGAATTCAGATTAGAATTTCAATATTTTCCGATGATACCATGCTTGGAGGAATGGTAAACAGTGAGGATGATGCAAAATGCCTACAACAGGATATAGATAGGCTAGCAGAATGGCCAGAGAAGTGGCAGGTGGAATTTAATACAGAGGAGTGTGAGGTGATGTATTTTGTCAGATGGAATAGGAAAGCAATGGAGACTTAATGGGACAGTTCTAAAGATTGTGCAGGAACTGAGGGACCTGGGGCTCTATATGCAGTGATCATTGAAGGTGGAAAAACATAAATGGAGAGTGTGAAGCAAAGCTGATCAGATCTTGGGCTTCATAATTAGAGGCAAAGATACAAAAGCAGGGAAGTTATGCTGAAACTGTATAAAGCTTTGGTTAGGCCCCAACTAGAGAACTGTGTCCAGTTCTGGTCAGCACACTTTAGGAAGGATGTGAAGGTCCGTGAGAGGGTGCCGAGGAGATTTACCAGAATGGTTCCAGGGATTGGAGCGGGGCTGGGGGAGCGGGATGGTTAGTTACAAGGTTAGATTAGATTTAGATTAGATTACAGATACAGCACTGAAACAGGCCCTTCGACCCACCGAGTCTGTGCCGAACATCAACCACCCATTTATATTAATCCTACACTAATCCCATATTCCTACCAAACATCCCCACCTGTCCCTATATTTCCCTACCACCTACCTATACTAGTGACAATTTATAATGGCCAATTTACCTATCAAACTGCAAGTCTTTTGGCTTGTGGGAGGAAACCGGAGCACCCGGAGGAAACCCACGCAGACACAGGGAGAACTTGCAAACTCCACACAGGCAGTACCCGGAATCGAACCCGGGTCCCTGGAGCTGTGAGGCTGCGGTGCTAACCACTGCGCCACTGTGCCGCCCCCGTTTGGAGAAGATGGAGTTGTTCTCTCTGGAGTAAAGGAGATTGAGAGAGGTATGATAAAGGTGTTCAAGATTATGATAGGCTTCGGTAAGATAGACAAGGAAAAAGTCTTCTCATTATCTGATGAAACACGGACTAGGGGACACAGATGGAAGGTTTTGGATAAGAGATGCAGGTGGATATGAGGAAGAAATATTTTACACAGTGGATGGTAATGAGCTGGAACTCACTGCCCATGAGGGTGGTGGAAGCCGAGACAATCAATGATTTTAAAAGGAAACTGGATGGACACCTGAAGGAAGTGAACTTACAGGGATACGGGGATTGAGCAGGGGATTGGGACTGACTGAATTGTTCCACACAGAGCTGGCACAGAGGGGCAAAATGGCCTCCTTCTGTGTCGTACATGACTCCATGACTCCATCAATTTCTACCACTCTATGTTGGATATGTCTCCTGCTCCTGCCTGGGAAGATCCAGATACATAGAAGTTCAATGAAACTGTGACCTTAACGGCCACTAACAGCTACGTCCTCACCCTGGTGTGAGGCTCCAGGTCGTGTTACAGGTGGTGACACAGCTCTGTGACCAGATCCTTATTAAATCAGAGTCACCTCACACATTGCTTCTGGGTTAGGTTTAGGTAGGAATAGTGCTCTTGGAGCACCCGGGGTGGGTAGGGCAGATCCCTTTCCTCCTCCCTCTTTATAGAGCATCCCCTCACTGCAGCCTCTGCTCCATTTGTTGTTCATGTTACAGACCCAGAGACACTGTAACTACCGTCCCCAAACCTCGTCCAGAGTTGAAATGACAAACTCAGTTGAGTGATCATTGCTCGAATAGGTAGGAGATTTGGAGACAGAGAAAGATTAGAATAGGTCAAAAACTTGGGGTTATTGCAGAGACTGGGCAGGGAGCTGTCACAGAGAGAGAGAATGTACAGTGAAACACGTGTGCTCGTCATTGGGACTGGTTTGGGCATCTCGAGATAGATAGAAAGCTTACACCAGAACACGGTGTGCTCATCACTAAGAGCGGGGGGGGGGGGGGGGTGGGGAGGTGCGGGCGGTGGGGGAGCTTTAAGAGAGTTTGAATAAGTAAAACCAGAAATACAATGTCATTAGCATATCACAGGAAATAGTCAATTGATAACCTGGCAGAGAAAAAAAAACAGGCACACCTGGGGAGACGGACATCCTAAGGATTATCAAGCAGGATGATGGGGATTACGATTTAATTCTCAATAGAATATCTGAGGATGTCCAGAAATACAAATTTAAGATAAAAAAGGTTTGAGATAAGTTGGTTAATGGGGCACATCTCTGCACCTGACGGTTAAATAAAAGACACAAAGAATTGAAGGATGAGATGGACAATTTACAGAAGGAAAATGAAGGTTGGTAGGAGAACATTGGCATCCTGTACAATCAGTTACTGTTGGATCAGGAGCCACATGATGGAGTATATTATCCAGAGAGAAAATTATAACAAATACTGGACCAAAACACTTACTAACAGGCAGAAACTCCCAGACTAGGGGAGGAGTTAGAAGATGTGAGGAGGGGCTATGAGGGAATTAGACCCGTGTTAAAGCTCTGCCTCCCCTGAAGCTGACCACGCCCTGTGTTGAGATAAAATCCGACAGTTTCAGACACAATCTGTCAACAGTGGACAGTAGTGGCTGCTGTCTCCAAGCACAAAGCCAGATATCCCGGTTCTTCTTCAGACAACATATTTGTGAGCCTCACAGTCTCTGCTCAATCTCCTCCATACAAGGACGACAAGTTAACTGGAAATTACCAGGGTGTGTGGTAACCTGGGCCTAAACTGCAGACCAGTCCAAGAACAAGACTAACCACAGTCACTGACAGTGAGAGAGATGTCACCACCACAGCCACACACAGGTACCTTACAGCCGTTGAGTCTATGGCTCCAAAGCAGGAACTGGGAATGGTGCATATGAGCAGCAGCTCCCTCGATCTGAGTGTTCTGTGTTCCAATATCCAAATTATTTATATATATCAGAAAAATATCAGTGGTCCAAGCACTGCCCCTTGGGGAAACACCACTGTCGGCCTTCTTCCAGTCCGAAAAAAGCAACTGTTTACCACAACTCACTGTTTTCTCTCATTAAGCCAGTTTATATTTTGTATCCAAGCTGACATTGACCCTCTTATTCCATGAGAATCAATGAACTGTCCAGCTGTCACAAAGAAACTAGAAGTTCAGAATAAAATTAAGTGAAATGCAGAATGCAATAGTTAACTAACTTTATTGTATTTAGTACTCTGTACATGTAGTACTCCCTAAAACTGGACTCTCTGCAACTTACTGTATTTAGAGTTTAGGAAGAGAATTCCAGAGCTCAGGGAAGAGAACAGAAAGTGCTGGAAATACTCAGCTGGTCTGGCAGCATCGGTGTAGAGAGAAACACTGTTAATGTTTCAGATCTGTGACCCTTCATCAGAACTGGTAAACGTCATAAATGATGATGTACAAGCTGCAGATTGTGGGATCATGGACCTCCTGCTTTCCACCACCCACAATCCCTCACCCCAACCCTCCCCTTCTGATGTTATACTTTCCAATGATAACCCAATAATGCCAGCTTCCCAGTCACAGCAGCTCCAGGAGATAGAAAGAGAGCAGCAGCACAGCACTGATGGTGAAGACCCATCACTTGGTCTGATACTCACAGTCACCAGATCAAATACTTACACTGCGTGTACCTTAGAGGCTGGTATAGAGTCAGAATCTGCATGTGATGAGTCACCGAGCACGAGTGAGCAGCAGCCAGGCCAGGGGGAAAGGATAGTTTATGTGTCAGCTCACCGGAGGACGAGGTCACAGACGAATTGTAATACACAGGACTCAGATGTGAACATTGCTGGAGCTGCTGCTCATGTCGAGGTGTTGAAATCCGAATCCGAGCTTTCACGTCACAGAGCTGCACGAGGACGTCCTGCAAGGCCATTTGCCGTCACCCCCAGTGAAACTCAGCCATGCTGCAGCCACTGGGGAAACACTATGTAGGAGAACTAGGCAAGTTGAGGAAATCCACAATACAGGCACTAAGGGAATACACAAGGGTGAATAGTTCAGTTTTGTTGGTACAATTGGATGTGTTGTTGGATAAAGATGTTAATGAAAAGGTTTTTGTTGGTGGTGTTTGTTGCAGGATGGTGATAAAGGGGACACTGTGATGGGGCGTCTCAGATGGGTGTAATGGTGGAGTATGGGGGATCCAAGATGGGAAAGGGAGGTTGTCCGATGCGAACTAGAATCTTAGCAGGGACTCTCCAACAGCCTGTCCGGGTCGAAGGCATCCACGAAATATACTCCCTGCCTCCTCCTCCTCCTGAGTTGGCCTCCGGATTCCTGGTGCCAATGCCTGTGTCCTCATGATGGTGAGGATTATGAAGGGTGCAGCAGAACACCATGAACTTGAACACCTGATCCAGTGTGTACTGGTGGACTCCCCCCGAGCGGTTCAGACATCGGAAGCATTGCTTCACCTGGTGGTTTTGTGTGTGGGAAGGGGTGTCTAGAGTTGAGAGGTCATGAGCCACATTCTGGTTCTGTATGGAGGCCTGACGTGTTGGGAATGGCTGACTGCTTCAGAATGAAGGTATGGTAGCTGCTGCCAGGATAGTGGACATTAACCAACATGATGTACTGGGCATGCTCACACACCAACTGTACATTAATGGAGTGGGAGTTGTTTCAGTTCCTGTGCCTCTCCCCATTGACATGGGGGCCCCGCAGAGCTACCTACACCATCAGGAATTCTGCTATCCTGACAAAGCCACGAGACCTCTCATCCTGCTTCTCCCTGCTGAGGTAGCAGATGGTATAATTCGCCTCACCCAACATAGGTGGTCTCCGTCACACTGCAGATACATCAATAGACAACATAGAGAGAGATAATGGATCCTTCAGCCGCTCTTGCCTGGATCAATCCAGATAAGAACATAGGAACTAGGAGCAGGAGTAGGCAGTTCAGCCCCTCGAGCCTGTTCTGCCATTCAATATGATCATGGCTGATCTCATCTCGGCCTCTACTCCACTTTTCTGCCCGTTCTCCATAACGCTTCAACCCATTTCTAATAAAAATCTGTCCATCTCCTCCTTAAATGTACTCAAAGTCCCGGCATCCACCGCACTATGGGGTAGTGAATTCCACAGACTCACAACTCTTTGAGGGAAGAAATTTCTCTTCATCTCTGTTTTATATCTGCACCCCCTTTATCCTGAAACTATGACCTCTCGTTCTAGATTGCCCCACAAGAGGAAACATCTTCTCTACGTCTACATTATCAATCCTTTAATGATCTTATATACCCCATTAGATCTCATCTCATTCTTCTAAACTCTAGAGAGTAAAGGCATAAACTGCTTAATCTCTCTTCATAAGACAAACCCCTCATCCCTGGATTCAATCTCGTGACCCTCCTCTGAACTGTCTCCGATGCAGCTACATCCATCCTCAAGTGAGCAGACCAAAACTGTACGCAATACTCCAGCCGCGGTCTCATTAATGCCTTGTACAGTTGCAGCAACACTTCCCTACTTTTATATTCTATTCCTTTAGCAATAAATGCCAAAATTCAATTTGCTTTCCTTATCACCTGCTGTATCTGCAAACTAGTTTTCTGTGATTCATGCACGAGGCCACCCAGATCCCTCTGCACCGAAGTACTCTGAAGTTTCTCTCTATTTAGATAATAATTTACCTTTCTATTTTTCTGACCAAAATGGATAACCTCACACTTAACCACGTTAAACTCCATCTGCCAAATGTTGTCCCATTCACCAAACCTATCCATATCAATTTGTAAATTTCTTATGTATTTATTGCAACTTACTAATCAATCTATTTAAGTGTCACCTGCAAATTTGGCAATAGTACCTTCTATCCCTGCATCCGTCATTGAGATAGATTGTAAATAGTTGGGGCCCAAGGGCCAAACCCTGAGGCACCCCACGAATTACATCTTGCCAACCAGAAAAAAACTCATTAATCCCGACTCTCTGTTTTCTGTTGGTTAGCCAATCAGCTACCCAAGCTAATAAATTGCCCCTAACACCATGTGATCTTACCTTGTGTATTAACCTTTTGTGTGGCACCTTACAAATGCCTTCTGGAAGTCTTGATATGCTACATCTACAGGATCCCCATTTTCCACATTTCTTGTCACAGCTTCGAAGCACTCTCGCAAATTCGTCAAACACGATTTACCCTTCAGAAAATCTGACTCTGATGGGTTGCTTTTGACTTTCTTAATGTCCTGTTATTACTTACTTAATAATGGATTGTGACACTTTCCCAACGATAGATGTTAAACTAATTGGTCTACTGTTTCCTACATTAAGCCTCCCTCCCTTTTTAGATAAGGGCGTTATACAGGCATTTTTTCCAATCCACTGGAACCTTTCCCGCATGCAGGGAATCTTGGAATATTATAACCAATGGATCCACTATCTCCGCTGCTATTTCCTTTCACACCCTAAGATGTAGGCCATCAGGCCCTGGGGATTTGTCTGCCTTCAATCACAATAGTTTGTTCAGTACCTTTTCCCTCGTGACTATTTTTTATTCATTCATGGGATGCGGGCGTCGCTGGCTAGGCCAGCATTTATTGCCCATCCCGAATTGCCCTTGAGAAGGTGGTGGTGAGCTGCCTTCTTGAAACGCTGCAGTCCACTTGGGTTAGGTATACCCACAGTGCTGTTAGGAAGGGAGTTCCAGGATTTTGACCCACCGATAGTAAAGGAACAGCGATATAGTTCCAAGTCAGGATGGTGTGTGACTTGGAGGGGAACTTTCAGGTGGTGGTGTTCCCAATCATTTTATACCCTTATCCTTCTAGTTGGTAGAGGTCGTGGGTTTGGAAGGTGCTGTCTAAGGAGCCTTGGTGCATTGCTGCAGTGCATCTTGTAGATGGTACACACTGCTGCTACTGTGCGTCGGTTGTGGAGGGAGTGAATGTTGCTGGATGGGGGGGCCAATCAAGTAGGCTGCTTTGCTCTGGATGGTGTTGAGCTTCTTGAGTGTTGTTGGAGCTGCACCCATCCAGGCAAGTGGAGAGTATTCCATCACACTCCTGACTTGTGCCTTGTAGATAGTGGACAGGCTTTGGGGAGTCAGGAGGTGAGTTACTCGCCTCAGGATTCCTAGCGTCTGACCTGCTTTTGTAGCCACAGTAATTCTATGGCTACTCCAGTTCAGTTTCTGGCCATTGGTAGCCCTCAGGATGTTGATAGTGGGGGATTCAGCGATGGTAATGCCAGTGAATGTCAAATGGAGATGGTTAGATTCTCTTTTGTTGGAGACCCTCATTATCTGGCAGTTGTATGGCACGAATGTTATTTGACACTTAGCTCACGCCTGGATATTGTCCATGTCTTGGTGCATTTCTACACAGACTGCTTTTTAGTATCTGAGAAGTCACGAAGGGTGCTGAACATTGTTCAATGGTCAGCGAACATCCCCACTTCTGACCTTATGATTGATGGAAGGTCATTGATGGATCAGCTGAAGATGGTTGGGCCGAGGACACTACCCTGAGGAACTCCTACAGTGATGTCCTGGAGATCAGATGATTGACCTCCATCAATCACAACCATCTTCCATTGCTCTAGTTTTGAATCCAGCCAGCGGAGGGCTTTCCCCTGATTCCCATTGACCTCAATTTTGCTGGGGCTCCTTGATGCTATACTCGGTCAAATGCTGCCTTGATGTCAAGGGCAGTCTCTCTCACCTCACCTCTTGAGTTCAGCTCTTTTGTTCATGTTTGAACAAAGGCTTTAATGAGGTCAGGAGCTGAATGGCTCTGGTTGAACCTAAACTGAGCATCACTGAACAGGTTCTTGCTGAGCAAGTGTCGTTTGATGGCACTGTTGAAGTCACCTTCCATCACTGTACTGATGATTGAGAGGAGGCTGATGGGGCGGTAATTGGCCGAGTTGGATTTGTCCTGCTTTTTGTGTCCAGGACATACCTGGGCAATTTTCCACATTGCAGGGTAGATGCCAGTGTTTTAGCTGTACTGGAACAGCTTGGCTAGGGGTGCGGCAAGTTCGGGGCACAGGTCTTCAGTACTACTGCCGGAATATTGTCAGGGCACCATAGCTTTTTCAGTATCCAATGCCTTCAGTCTTTTCTTGATATCACGTGGAATGAATCAAATTAGCTGAAGTCTGTCATCTGTGATGCTGGGGACTTCAGGAGGAGGCCGAAATCAGCCTCAACTCGGCCCTTCTGGCTGAAGATTGTTGCAAATGCTTCAGCCTTAGCTTTCACAGTGATGTGCTGGGCTCCCTCATCATTGAGGATGGCGATATTTGTGGAGCCACTTCCTCCAGGTAGTTGGATAATTGCCCACCACCATTCAGGACTGGATGTGGCAGGACTGCAGAGCTTAGGCCTGATACATTGCTTCTGGGTTCGCTTAGCTCTGTTCGCTTAGCTTACGCAGTTTTACACGCAGATAGTCCTGGGTTGTAGCTTCATCAGGTTGACACCTCATTTTGAGGTATGCCTGGTGCTGCTCCTAGCATGCCCTCCTGCACGCTTCATTGAACCAGGGTTGGTCTCCTAGCTTGATGGTAATGGTAGAATGGGGGATATGCCGGGCCATGAGGTTACAGATTGTGGTTGAGTACAATTCTGCTGCTGCTGATGGCCCACAACGCCTCATGGATGTCCAGTTTTGCATTGCTAGATCTGTTCGAAATCTGTCCCATTTCGCACGGTGATAGTGCCACACAACACGATGGAGGGAATGCCAAATGGGAAGTTGGGACTTTATCTCCACAAGGTCTGTGCAGTGGTCACTCCTACCAACACTGTCATGGACAGATGCATCTGCGGCAGGCGGATTGGTGAGGACGAGGTCACTAGTGGTGCTACCGAGCCACTCTTGGTGATGGACATTGAAGTCCCCCACCCAGAATACATTTTGTGCCCTCGCCACCCTCAGTGCTTCCTCCAAGTGCTGTTCAACATTGAGGAATACTGACTCATCAGCTGAGCGAGGGCGGGAGGTGGTAATCAGCGGGAGGTTTCCTTGTCCATGTTTGATCTGATGCCATGAGACTTCGTGGGGTCCAGGGTCGTTGTTGAGGGCAAATCCGTCCCTTCTGTATGCCACTGTACCTCTGCTGCGTCTGTCCTGCCGGTGGGACAGGACATACCCAGGGATGATGATGGCAGTGTCTGAGACATTGCCCGTGAGTCTGGCTTTTTCAGGCTGTTGCTTGAATAGTCTGTGGGAGAGCTCTCCCAACTTCGGCTGGGCTCCCAACAAGCCCCCAGATGTTAGTCAGGAGGACTTAGCAGGGTGGACAGGGCTGGTTTGCCGTGGTCATTCCCGGTCAATGCTGGGTGGTCCGTCCAGTTTCATTCCTTTTTATTGACTCCGTAGTAATTAGTTACAACTGAGTGCCTTGCTAGGCCACGTCAGAGGGCATGTAAGAGTCAATCATATTGCTGTGGGTATGGAGTCAGGGTAAGGACAGCAGATTTCCTTCCGTTAAGGACATTAGTGAACCAGATGGGTTTTTACAACAATCGACAATGGTTTCATGGCCATCACCAGACTTGCTTTTAATTCCAGATTTATTAATAGAATTCAAAGTCCACCTTCTGCTGTGGTGGGATTCGAACCCATGTCCCCAGAACAATACCCTGGGTCCCTGGTTTATTAGTCCAGTGACAAGACCACTACACCAACGCCTCCCCATATTATGATTGTTCTAAATTCCTCTCTTTCTGTAACTTCTACATTACCTGTTACTATAGAGATGGTACTAGTGTCCTCCACCGTGAAAACTGAGGCAAAATACTGATTTAGTGTCTCCGCCATTTCTGTGTCCCCCTCTATCAACATCCCAGTCTCATCCTCCAAGGGACCAATATTCACTTTTGCTACTCTCTTACCTTTCATATACTTAAAGAAGCTTTTGCTATCCGCGTTTATATTTTGTGCTAATTTTCTTTCATAATGTACTTTTTCACTTTTTATTTATTTTTTAGTAACCCTTTGTTGATCTTTAAATATTTCCCAATCCTCCAGCCTGCCAGTGGCCTTTGCAATATGGTAAGCCTTAGTCTTTGTCTTTATGTTATCCTTAACTTCCTTGCTTAGCCATGGATGTCATTCCCCCTCTTCGAATCTTTCTTCCTCTTTGGAATACATTTTAGTTGGGAGGAATTGAATTTCTCCTGAAATATCTGCCACTGCCCATCAACTTTCCTCCCTTTTAGTCTTCCTGCCCAGTCCACGAGGGCCAAATCAGTCCTCATGTCTATGTAATTACCTTTGTTTGACTCCAGAACGCTGGAGCGGGACTCCAGTTTCTCGCCCTCAAAATGGATTTGAAATTCCAGCAAGCTATGATCACTGTTCCGTAGAGGATCCTTAACTATGAGATCATTAGTTAATCCCACCTCATTTCACAATGCCAAATCTAGAATAGCCTGCTCCCTAGTTGGTTCCACAACATACTGCTCCAAAAAACAATCTCTAATGCATTCAATGAACTCTCCCTCGGGGCTACCTTTGCCAATTTGACTAATCCAGTCTATATACATATTAAAATCACCATTGCCGTACCTTTCTCACAAGTTCTCACAGTATTTCTTGGTTTATACTGTTCCCCACTGCGGGACTACTGTTTGGGGAACTATAGATTACTCCCACCAGGGACTTCTTCCCCTTTCTATTACTTATTTCTACGCACACTGAATCTACGTCTTGATCTCCAGTGCCTGTATCATTTCTCACCATAGCACTGATATTTTTCTCTACTAACAATGCTACACCTCTTCCTTTTCCTTCCTGTCTATCCTTCCAAAATAATAAGTACCCTTGGATATTCAATTCCCAAACCTGAATTCCCTGCAACCACGTATCAGTCATCGCCAATAAATCATACCCATTCGTCTTCATTTGTGCTGTTAACTCATTTATTTTATTCCGAATGATTCCTGCATTCAGATACAAAGCTTTTAAGTTTGTTTGATTATCAATTTTCAAAGATACATAGAAGTTCAATGAAAGTCAGACCATATCAACCATTGACAGCTCCGTCCTCATCCTTGTGTGAGGCTTCAGTTCATGTTACAGGAGTTGACACGGCTCTGTGACCACCTCCTTATTGATTCTGATTCACCTCACACACTGCTCCTGGGTTAGGTGTAGGTGGGAAAAGTGCTCTTGGAAAACCCAGGCTGGGTAGGGAAGAACCCCTTTGTCCTCCCGCTTTACAGAGCTTCCCCTCTCTGCAGCCTCTGCTCCATTTGTTGGTCATGTTACAGACCCAGAGGCACTGTAACTACAGTCCCCATACCTCGTCCAGAGTTGGGTCACAAATCCTCTTTTTTCACTGAATCTTTGCAGCAGCTCCCAACACGACCTCCAGAAAACCATCCACAGCACCGCCACTAACTTTACAATAGCAGAAGTAAGTCAAAAGCCCCTCACCTGTAAGTTGGATGTCTGGTCCTTTTAAATAACACTAGAGGGGGTTCTTCATGCTGCTGAATGTACTTTCAGCTGAGAGTACTAACACAGGCAGTCAGTGGACATGCACAGACAAAGTGTCAAAGATATACATCAAAGATGTCGGATTAGCTGATTGACGTCAATTCAGACCCTTCCTCACACTAACAGCACATGCATGGTATACCCAGGCTAGATCCCTTCCCAGCATGGGGCACTATGCTGGAGACACGAGAAGTGGCTGGCTGTGCAGTGCACATCATTTTCTCGATCCAGGTTTCATCGCATTGGCACCAGTGCTGCCACAGAGTGAAAATCACAGCAGAGGAAGATATAGAGTGAAAGCAACTCACTTCAAAAAGGGAAATGGGAAAAGACTTGACGGCATAATGTTTTCAATAATATGTGAAATGGAAGGGAAATGGGATTAATTGGAAGGGTGAGACCATGAGAATATTAAAATTAAGGTGCTGCCAGACCGGGAGCCAATGTAGATCAGTGAGTACAGGGGTAATGGGTGATCAGGATTTGGTGTGAGTTAGGATACAGTCAGCAAAGGTTTATAACTGGGAGGGTGACCAGGATAGAATTGGAATATTCAAGTGTGGATTTAACAAAGGCACAGATGAGGGCTTATTCAGCAGATGGGCTGAGGCAGAGGTGATGATGGGTGATGTTACAGAGGTGGTAGTAGGTCGGGTTGGTGTGGGGGGGAATATGGCGATGAACTCATCTCAGGTATAAATATAAAACAGAGGTTCCAAACAGTCTCTTTCAGCCTCAGACATTGGATAGGTAGGGGAATACAGATAGTGGATATAGTGTGGACTTTGTGACAGAGACTGAACACAGTGGCTTACGTCTTCCAAAGATTTACATGACAAGAAAACTATATCAGTGAAATGTGGTTTATAGATCTAATGGTTGGATACAGAGACTTACCAGGGACACCAATAATCGCGAGGATGCAATAGTAAATCGTTTCAATCATTTTCAGAGCATAATAGATCCGAAATTCTAATATCATCCAAACATAATCAGCAGTAAACAAGCCAAACCAAAAGGAGAAAGTCCTGCTGTCCATTGTTGTAATATTCCAATCTATTGTCCTCAGATTCTGACCCATTGTTGCAATATTCTTATCAATTGTTCCGAGATTCTGATCGATCCAATCTCTGTCTCTCTCTGCAGCCATGGATCTCTGTTAGTGCCGGGGGTAATGCTCCCACTGACACTATGAGTTAACACATTGAAAGGACTCCCTTATTAATAGAACAGGGAAAACCTCCAGTGACACAATTGGGGTCCATAGTGACTGACATTAATTACAGTCAATGAACAAACAGGTTCAGTTAACCCCTTTTTCTCCAACAATTTTTGTACCACAATAGTGTGGAAGTGTTCCTATGTCTAGTTGGGATATATGAGGTTTGTTGAAAAAAGGAATGGTGGAAATAGCAGAGGCACTGGCCAGAAGCTTTCAATCCTCCTTGGATCTGGGAGTGCTGACAGAGGACTGGAGGGTTGCAAATGTTACAACCTGCTTTAAAAAGGAGACATGAACTGAACCCTGCAACTACTGACCAGTCAGTCTAATGTCAGTGGTTGGAAATTTCTAGAGGCCATAACCCTGTACAAACATATATCTTTCTTGGAAAAACATGGTATAATAAATAACAAACAGCACGGATAGGTTAATGACCAATCACGTCTGATAATCATGATCAAGTTCGTTGATAACATAACTGAGTGTTGAAGAGGATAGTGTGTTTTATGTTATGTTTACGGACTTTCAAAAGGCCTGTGATCAAATGACATGTCATAGACTTGTTATGAAAATTTTGGAATAGCAATTTTTTAAAGTGTGAAAATAGATAAGTCCCCTGGGCCAGATGGGATTTATCCTAGGATTCTCTGGGAAGCCAGGGAGGAGATTGCAGAGCTTTTGTCCTTGATCTCTACGTCGTCATTGTCGACAGGAATAGTGCCGGAAGACTGGAGGATAGCGAATGTTGTCCCCTTGTTCAAGAAGGGGAGTAGAGACTGCCCTGGTAATTATAGACCTGTGAGCCTTACTTGGGTTGTGGGTAAAATGTTGGAAAAGGTTATAAGAGATAGGATTTATAATCATCCTGAAAAGAATAAGTTCATTAGCGATAGTCAGGATGGTTTTGTGAAGGGTAGGTCGTGCCTCACAAACCTTATTGAGTTTTTTGAGAAGGTGACCAAACAGGTGGATGAGGGTAAAGCAGTGGATGTGGTGTATATGGATTTCAGGAAGGCGTTTGATAAGGTTCCCCACGGTAGCCTATTGCAGAAAATACGGAAGTATGGGATTGAAGGTGATTTAGAGCTTTGGATCAGAAATTGGCTAGCTGAAAGAAGACAGAGGGTGGTGGTTGATGGCAAATGTTCATCCTGGAGTTTAGTTAATAGTGGTGGACCGCAAGGATCTGTTTTGGGGCCACTGCTGTTTGTCATTTTAATAAATGACCTGGATGAGAGTGTAGACGGATGGGTTAGTAAATTTGCGGATGACACGAAGGTCGGTGGAGTTGTGGATAGTGCCGAAGGAGGTTTTCGGTTACAAAGGGACATAGATAGGCTGCGGAGCTGGCCTGAGAGATGGCAAATGGAGTTTAATGCGGAAAAGTGTGAGGTGATTCACTTTGGAAGGAGTAACAGGAATGCAGAGTACTGGGCTAATGGGAAGATTCTTGGCAGTGTAGATGAACAGTGAGGTCTTGGTGTCCAGGTACATAAATCCCTGAAAGTTGCCACCCAGGTTAATAGGGCTGTTAAGAAGGCATATGGTGTGTTAGCTTTTATCAGTAGGGGGATCGAGTTTCGGAGCCACGAGGTCATGCTGCAGCTGTACAAATCTCTGGTGCGGCCGCACCTGGAGTATTGCGTACAGTTCTGGTCACCGCATTATAGGAAGGATGTGGAAGCTTTGGAAAGGGTGCAGAGGAGATTTACTAGGATGTTGCCTGGTATGGAGTGAAGATGTTACGAGGAAAGGTTGTGGGACTTGAGGTTGTTTTCGTTGGAGAGAAGGAGGAGGGGAGGTGACTTAATAGAGACATATAAGATAATCAGAGGGTTAGATAGGGTGGATAGTGAGAGTCTATTTCCCCGGATGGTGATGACAAACACGAGGGGACATAGCTTTAAGTTGAGGGGTGATAGATATAGGACAGATGTGAGAGGTAGTTTCTTTACTCAGAGAGTAGTAGGGGCGTGGAACGCCCTGCCTGCAACAGTAGTGGACTCGCCAACTTTCAGGGGATTTAAGTGGTCATTGGATAGACATATGGATGAAAATGGAATAGTGTAGGTCAGATGGTTTCACAGGTCGGCTCAACATCGAGGGCCGAAGGGCCTGTACTGCGTTGTAATGTTCTATGTTCTATGAAAAATGGAGCACATGGATTAATGTGACAGTCATAGCGTGGATATGACACTGACTCAGGGACAGAAAGTAGAGAGAAGTGATGAACGGGCATTGTTCAGACTGGTGGAGGGGGAGTATTCAGTGTTGTTTCTCAGGGGTTAGTATTAGAATCAGTGCTTTTCCTGACTTGTAGATAGATGTACAAGTGATAGAGACTTGTACGTAAAAAAACATCATTTCAATGCTTGCAGATGACATGAAACTCATAAATAAGGATGGCAAAGGCGCAGACCACAGAATTATCCAATCTCACTGACTTAAATTTATTATAGACTATAATACAAATTTAAAATTATTTATCACTCTCTCTTACTTATTTGTGTGATTTGCCTATGAGTGTGCGCTTCAATGTGCACCGTATATTTTTATTATTTTATTCAGATCCAGTTTAGATTGTTAAGTATAATAAACGCACCTCTTGTTTAAACTCAAGAAAACCTGTCCGATTGGTTCTTTCACGATCACAATAATGGTAAAAGGTAAAATACTCACTGAGGTGGTCAGCACGTCCACTGCTAAAAAGGAACAAATCCAGTTGCGAACAAATGAAAGATAGGACAAGAGGGGAGACTGAGACCTCTCCTCACCTGCTGTAACAGAAATGTGGAGGTTCTCGAGATTGTAACCCGACGACAAACGAGAAATTGGAAGTGTCACAGAGTCACAGAGTTATACAGGACAGAAACAGTCCATTCGCACCACTGTGTCCTTGTCGACCATCAAGCCTGTCCATTTTAATCCATTTTCCAGCACCAGTCCAGTAACCTTGTATGCTATGGCACTTCAAGTGCTAATCTAAATACTTCTTGAATCCTGTAAGGGTCCTGCCTCTTCAACCCCTTCAGGCAGTGTGTTCCGGATTCCAACCACCCTCTCGGTGAATTTTTCTCCCTCAAATCACCTCTCAACCGCCTACCCCTTAACTTCAATCAATGCCCCATGGTTACTGACACCTCCACGAAGGGAAAAGATTTCTTCCTATCTACCCTATCTGTGCCCTCATAATTTGTCGTGCTTTCCGTCTCTCACTCTTTTCGAATAAAGGAAGTAGATTCGCAATAAGGGAGTTACATATAGAGTGAAGTAACTTGGTGCAGGCGAAAACCCCTCTCTGTTGAAAAGTTGAGTAATGTAGCAGGACAGTTAGGGATTACTCTCCATCCAAAGCTAGGAAACCCGAAATCCTAAGACTTGTGGCCAACCATTTTTCACTTGAAGCTGAAGACTCAAACAGAGTTAGAATCACTAACAGATAGAGTAATGTTAGCGAAGGTAAAACTAGAACAGAAGAGACTAGAATTAGAATTCCAGAGAGCGTGAGAAAGAGCAGAGTAAGTGTCAATAAAGGGAATAAGTAAGAGTGTTCCAGAAGGAGAAGGAGGAAAGGGAGTTAAGGTGGCTCAAACAACTCGATGAAGACCCAGTGCACCTGGTGAAGGCACAGCTAGTGAGGGAGCTGCCCCCAGCTCAGGACCATGTGCTGAACTCTTAAACATCTCCCAGTTCATTCCAAAGTTCAATGAGGAGGATGTGGGAGAATGTTTCATCACTTTTGATAAGCTTGCAAAGCAGCTGAAATGGCCGGAAGACAGCTGGATGCTGTTTTTACAAAACATAATAACAGGGAAAGCCCATGGGGTTTATTCACTGCTGCCAGATAAAAGTTCATTAGATTATGAGGTGACTAAAAATGCTATCCTGGGTGTACATGAGATAGTATCGGGAGTGAACCGCCAATGATTCTGAACCCTCGGAAAGCAGCCTGGCTAAACTGACCTCGAGTTTGAAGGAGTTACGCAGCTAAGGAATATAGGAACATAGGAGCTGAATTCAACCATTCAGCCCATCGATCCTGCTCGACTATTCAATATGATCCTGGCTGATCATCCTCTTCAATGCCTTTTCCCCACACTATCCTCATATCCCCTTATGTCAGTGGTCTATAGAAATCTGTCAATCTCTGTTTTAAACATACTCAATGACTGCGCTTCCATAGCCCTCTGGGGTAGAGAATTCCAAAGGTTCACAACCCTCTGAGTAAAGAAATTACTCCTCATCTCTGTCCTAAGTGGCTTTCAAATTGTGTCCCTTGGTTCTAGACTCCCCAACCAGGGGAAACATCTTAGCTGCCTTGTCTATCCCTTTAAGTATTTTGTAGGTTTCAATGAGATCACCATTCATTCTTCGAAACTCGAGAGAATACATGTTCAGTTTCTTCAATCTCTTTTCGTAGAACAGTCCCGCCATCCCAGGAACAAGTCTGGTGAATCTTTGTTACAGTCCCTCTATGGTCATAATATCCTTCCTCAGATAAGGGGACCAAAACTGCACACAGTACTCCAGGTGCGATCTAACCAAGGTTCTATACAATTGAATCAAGACTTCACTTCTCCTGTATTCAAATCCTCTAACGATAAAAGTAACACACATTAGCCTTCCTAAATGCTTGCTGCACCTGCATGTTAGCTTTAAGTGACCTATTGACAAGGACACCCAGGTCCCTTTGTACTTCTACACTTTCTCATCTCTTACCATTTAAGAAATACTCTGCACATCTATTCATTCTACCCAAGTGGCCCACCTCACAGTTTTCCACATTATATTCCATCTACCATGTTCTTGCCCACTCACTAAGTCTGTCCAAATCCCCTTGAAGCCGTTTTGCATCTTCCTCATAACTCACATTCCCACCTAGTTTTGTGTCATCTGCAAACTTGAACATATTACTTTGGTCCCCATATCCAAATCATCGATATATATTGTGAAC
Source organism: Heterodontus francisci (assembly GCF_036365525.1). Lineage (NCBI taxonomy): Eukaryota > Metazoa > Chordata > Chondrichthyes > Heterodontiformes > Heterodontidae > Heterodontus > Heterodontus francisci. The sequence continues at coordinate 465,584 of NW_027141473.1, forward strand.
AGCTGGGGCCCAAGTACTGTGCCCTGCGGTACCCCACTAGTCACAGCCTGCCAACGCAAGAATGACCCGTTTATTCTTACTCTGTTTCCTGCCTGTTAACCAATCCCTACTGCATGTCAGTATATTACCTCCTTTCCCATGTGTTTTAATTTTGCTTACCAATCTCCTGTGGGGCACTTTATCAAACGCCTCCCGAAAATCCACCGGCTCCCCTTTTCTATTCTGTGAGTAACATCCTAAAAAAAGTCCAACAGGTTCGGCATGAATGATTTCCTATTCATAAATCCATGTTGACTCTGCCCAATCAGATCCATTTATCACATACTTTAGAATAGATTCTAGCACTTTCCCTCGTACTGATGGAAGCCCAACAGGTCTGTAATTCCCAATTTTCTCTTTCCCTCCCTTCTTAAATAGTGGGGTGACATTTGCGACCTTCCAATCTGCAGGAAGCATTCCAGAATTGATAGAATTTTGAAAGTGGATCACCAATATGTCTACAATTACCATAACTACTTCCTTCAACACTCTGGGATGTAGAATATCAGATCTTGATGAATTATCAACCTTCAGCACGATTAAATTCACCAATACAACTTCTTACTGATACTAATTTCCCTCAATTCCTCATTCTCCCAAATCCCTTGGATCTCTAATTCTGGGAGATTTCTTGTATCTTCCACAGTGAAGAAAGACACAAGATAATCATTTAGCTTCTCTGCCATTTCTCTATTCTCCATTATAAATTCTCCTGACTCTGCCTGTAATGGACCCACATTTGTTTTTGCTAAATACTTCCTTTATACGTACCTATAGAAGATTTTGCAATGCATTTTTGAGTTTACTTTTGACCAGTAGATATGGAGACTCAAGATAGAGCCCACATATGAAAACCTCAGAATGGTGATCCTTCTCCAGGAGTTTCCACTGTATTAAGGCAGGCCACCTCCCATTAAAACCCACATAGAGGAACAAAAGGTTCAAAGAGCCAGACAGGTTGCAATTCTGGCCGATGACTTTTCCTTGGTACACAAGGCCTTACCCCAAATGTAAACACTTCCACAGTCACTCCAAAGACCCGAGAATAAAAGGTGGGAGGGTGATAGGAGCCCGAACAGCCATGGGCAAGAAGGAAAGGCTGGACACACAGGGGACCCTCCTCAGGCCAAATTGGATATTACTGAGAGCAGGAGGAATGGCCGAGACCTGTGTGTTTCCACTGTAATAAGGCAGGTCAACATCGAGCTGAATGCTGGAAGTTATGGGAAAACCTGTAGCGTTAATCAGGGTCCACCAGATCAGTGCAGGAAAAGGGGCCCTGATGGAAAGCACGGCAGATCAGGCTGTGTCTTTGCATCAATCAAACCCAGTAAACCTACCACTGAAATTGCGGGAAAACTTAACAAAATCCCTGAGAGTTACCAGAATGTTTTCCCCAGGAAAGGTGACCCCATACACCTCGACTGAGGCAAGCAAGTCCATAGTCATTTTCAGGGATACAGGGGCCACCCAATCCCTTCTGCTGAGAAAATACATGACCTTTCCTCCAGAGAGTGCAGTGAATGCTAGGGTGTTAGCGAATGGTATCGGAAGACAGTATATGCACCTTAATATGAGCTGCACTTGGAGTGTGACCCAGTTTCAGGACTGGTAACCATCGGGATTGTCCCTAGTTTATCAGTGTATGGGTCGACCTGCTCCTGGGTAATGCTCTGAGAGGGGAAAAGGTGGTAGCTTCCCCAGTAGTTCTTTAGAGACCAAAAGAGGTCCGGGAGATAGAGCAGTTACAGAAGAAGGTCCCTGGCATTCTCCCTGATTGTGTGGTGACTCGGTCCATGGCCAAACAATCCCCTGGCCTAACACTGCAGACGGATGACCCTACTGTCTGCTTGTCTGAAACCTTCTTTGGGATGATAGAGGACCCAAAGGATGTGTTAAACACATTTTCCTTAGTTGAGCCTCAACAACCTGACCCAGTGTTAAAAAATAGCACAGACTGTCCAAACTAAAACTGAAGCAGAGGGAGTTGCAGAGTGTTACTATTTAAAGAATGAGGTGCTGATGATGAAGTGTAGACCTCCTGACAGACCTGTGGATGAAGAGTGGACAGTGGTTCACCAGATAGTGGTGCCACTGAGGTACCTTAATATTTCTTCAAGAATGGCCCACGAGATTCCAATGACTGGACATGTCATTGCATGAAAAATCAAAGCCCGCATAAGACAGTATTTTGACTGGTCACAAATCCACAAAGATGTGGTGGAGTTCTGTAAAACTGCTCACACATGTCAGGTTCTGGGGAAGTCCCAACCTGCAATAAAACCTGCACCCCTAATTCCCATACCAACTTTTGGGGAACCCTTAAGCATAATGCTGGTGAATTGTGTGGGACAACTGCTGAAAACAAAACGGGACTACCAGTATCTTCTCACCATTATGGATGTGGTGACCCGATTCCCAGAGGCCATTCGCCCGAAGAACCATCTCTGCCAAGGTAGTGGTGGAGGGGCTAACCCAATTCTTTACTCGATATGGGCTGTCTGCTGAGATCCGGGTGGACCAGGGCACACATTCTACGTGCAGTATTTTTGAAAAGGTCATGGGTATTCTGGACATAACCTAGCTAAAGTCCGTAGCCTATCACCCACTGTCACAAGGGGCTTTGGAGCAGTACCACCCGATCCTAAAGACAATGATCAGGCCACACTGCTATGAGTTACCCCATGACTGGGACAAAGGGTTTGGGACTTCTCCTGTTGGATACCAGGGACTTATCCAATGATTCCACTGGCTTTAGTCTGTTTGAATTAGTTTATGGAGACAAGGTGAGAGGTCCTCTTAAACGAATCAAGGAGAGGTTTTTGGGACACAGGGATGAGTCTTCCATTTTAGACGACATTTCCATGCTCTGGGAGTGGCTCCTGAGAGCCTGTGCAATGGCTCAGGAACACCTAATGACCTCTCAGGCAGCTATGAAAAGATAAGGAGACAGAAATGTCAAGGCTGGAACATTTCAGCCCAGAGACCATGTGAACCCCTGAAATCCCAGTTCAGTGGTCCATATCGAGTGACAAAAGGAAAATTCAGGTAAATTATTTAATTGACACCCAGACGAAAGGAAAACAAGTAAAGGCTGTGGAGGGGACAGACACGTACAGATCTGTCAGACAGTCTGGAGTGAAGGATTGGAAAGGACAGTGAGGACAGGTTAGAGGAGGGCCAGGAGTACTCCCAACTGGAACCCCCTGCTCTCCGATTAGTCAACCCTGAAATGCTAGATAGATTAGACCACACGCTCTCCTCCTTAAATGCACGTCAAAGAGGCACCCTAAAAAGGCTCAGAACAGCATTTACAGAAAAGCGCAAGGGCAAGGAAAGTTCCCAAAAACGGTGGCAATGGTGTGGGAGATGCCTTACCTAGTCAAAGTGCCGCAAGAGAGTGCAATGAAAGTTGGACAGACACTGGCGAGCGGTAATGTCCCCAAGGACATAGGGCAGACCAGAAAAAAGATGCTCCCCATCGTAAAGGGAAAAGGGAACGGCAAACACCCTAAAGTAAACAGCACTTGTGTACCTCACCAGAAAGCTAAAAGTAAGGTCAGTGTGGATCTAACCACTGAAGAACCCAATGATCAGGTCCCAAACCCAAAGCTCATCAAACCCAACAATTTTAAACAGAACTCAGCAAGAACAGCCAGGATCAAATCTGACACATAACCATCCTAGGCAAAACTCCAACACAATTAGATCAGTACACCTGTAACAGACAATGTCAGCTGCAGTAAATGCAAGATTAATGTGTGAAGTTATTATTGAGAATGAATGTGGGTTTCCTTCTATTTCTTCCCACAATTCTGTCATGAAATGTCCCTATTCTCACTTTTCTTTCCATGTGCTGCGGCGGTGTCAAGATAACACGATGTGCCAAATGAGGAATTTTAATTCATCAGTTGGAAACTTACACTAAACATTTAATGGAGAAAATCCTGCAGTTAACCTTGAAAAAACAGGCAGCCAAGATGGCCACCACAATTGTTATCTGAAACACCTTTTCACATTCCAAGGCCTCCAACAGGAGACACATATATTATGAGCCTGGACCCAAATCACTGGCTTGCTCTAGTGCTTCATTTACCTAAGCTTACAATCATTAACACGGCATACGAGGCCATCCTGACACATTGACTTTGAAAGAGCAAATTTCTCCAACAGTAAATAGCAGTATTCTGAGCCCTGGGGAGATATAATTTCTAATCTTGAATCTCATTATAAGGGTACAAAGATTACACTGCGGCAGTCATGAGACCTTCTGTCCATCTCTTTGAAAGCTGGGAGTTTCCCCTGGACAAAGACAGACAAGCCAGTGATTCAAACTGTGCAGAAGCAGAAGGGTTGTGCCCCCGCTCCACACCGCCCCCCCCCCCCCGCCACCTCTCAGTCCATCTCTCTCTCCAGATAACATCACAAGTTTGAAAAAAAACATGCGACTGTGGGCCCTCCAAGCCTTCCGATTGCTGCAGACAGAGTAACCAGTTGAAGAAAGCCACCTACAAATCTGCCTCCAAGAAAACACTGAGCCATGTGTGCCTGCCACAAATGCACTTCAACCAGCCCAAAACTTCAGGAAAACAATTTCAGCCAGAAGACCACCGAATCGTCCAACCTCACAGAATAACAAAGAAGAAATGACAAAGAACAGTGCAGCACAGGAACAGGCCATTCGGCCCTCCAAGCCTGCACCGATCTTGATGCCTGCCTAAACTAAATCCTTCTGCACTTCCGGGGCCCATATCCCTCTATTCCCATCCTGTTCACGTATTTGTCAAGATGTCTCTTAAACGTCGCTATCATACCTGCTTCCACCACCTCCCCTGACAGCAAGTTCCAGGCACTCACCACCCTCTGTGTAAAAAACTTGCCTCGCACATCCCCTCTAAACTTTGCACCTCGTACCTTAAACCTATGTCCAATAGTAACTGACTCTTCCACCCTGGGAAAAATCTTCTGACTATCCACTCTGTCCATGCCGCTCATAACTTTGTAAACCTCGATCATGTCAGCTACCAGGAAAGGTTATATAGTCTGGGGCTGTTCTCCTTGGAACAGAGAAGGCAGAGGGGAAATGTGATTCAAATGTACAAAATTGCGTGGGGCCTGGATAGAGTGGAGGTGAAGGGTCGATTCACCTGAGCAGAGAGATCAGTGACGAATTGGCATAGATTTAAAGTGCTTGGTAGAAAGACTATAGGGGAGATGAGGACTTTACTTTCTCCCAGAGGGCGGTGGGAGTCTGGAATTCATTGCCCGGAAGGGTAGTTAAGGCAGGAACCCACAACTCATTCCAAACGGAATATGCACCTCATGTGCCGTAATCTATCAAATGCTGGAAGGTGGGATTAGAATGGCTGGATCGTTTTCAGCTGGCATTGACACGATGCGCCAAGTGGTCTCTTTATGTGCTATAAACTTTCTATGATTCTAAGATGAAACTCAGGCAATGTTGAAAGACGAGGTAGGTCAGATACTAGACTGGTTTAAAATTGAGAAAGAGGAAGTATTAGATTAGCTATCTGTACTTAAAGTGGATAAAAACCAGGACCAGATAACATGCATCCAAGGATACTGACGGAAGTGAGGGTGGAAATCGCAGAGGTACTGACCATAATTTTTCAATCTTCCTTAGACTCGGGGGTGATGACAGAGGGCTGGAGAATTGCAAACGTTACACCCTTGTTCAAAAGAGGGTGTAAAGTTAAGCACAGCCACTACATGCCAGTCAGTTGAACTACAGTGGTGGGAAAACTTCTAGAAAAAATAATTTGGGACAAAATCAATAGTCACGTGGACAAATGCGAGTTAATAACGGAAAGCCAGCATGGATTTCTTAAGGGAAAATCATGTTTAACTAACTTGCTGGAGTTTTTGAGGTGGTAACAGAGAGAGTTGATGAAGGCAATGGTGTTGATGGGGTTTACATGGACTTTCATATAACAGTCTATTCAGATTCAATTGAACCATGAATTCGATCTTGGAATTCAGAGTAGAATCTCAGAATTTGCCGATGACACCAAACTTGGAGGAGTGGTAAACAGTGAGGATGATATAAACTGCCTACAACAGGATAGAGATGGGCTATCAGAATGGGCAGAGAAGTGGCAGGTGGAATGTAATACAGAGGAGTGTGAGGTGATGCATTTTGGCAGGAGCAATAGTGTGAGGCTATGCAGACAGAATGGTACAGTTCTAAAGAGTATGCAGGAACAGATGAACCTGTGTGTGGATGTGCAGAGATCTCTAAAGGTGGAAGGACATATTGAGAGAATGACTACAAAGCATATGAGATCTTGAGCTTCTTAAATAGAGGCATAGAGTACAAAGCAGGAAGTTATGCTGAAAATGTATACAACTCTGGTTAGGCCCCAAGTGGAGTATTGTGTCCAGCTCTGGTCATCATACTTTAGGAAGGATGTGACTGTCCTTGAGAGGGTGCAGCGGAGATTTACCAGAATTGTTCCAGGGATGGGGTTTTTGTTACAATACTAGGTTGGAAAAGCTGGGGTTGTTCTCCCTGGAGTAATTGCGATTGAGGGAATATTTCCTAGAAGTGTATAAGATTATAAGAGAATCATAGAGAATCACAGAGCTGTTACAGCACAGATGGAGCTCATTCAGCCCATTGCATCTGCACCTGTTCTCCGAGTGAGTAATTCACTTAGCGCCATTTCCCTGCCTTTCCCCCATAATCCTACACATTCTTCCTTTTCAGGTGTCTAAATAATTCCCTTTCGAATGTGTCAAGTGAACCTCTTTCAATCACACTCTCTGACAGTGCATTCCAGATCCTAACCACTAACTGTGTGAAAATATTTTCCTCATGTTGGCATTGCTATTTTTAAAACCAAATACATTAAATCTCAACCCATCCGTTCTTGATCATTTGACGAGTGGGAACAGTTTTTCCCTACCTACTCTGTCCAGACCCCTCATGATTTTAAAAGGTTTAGATAAGATAGAGACAAGGAAAAACTGTTCCCATTAACTGATGAAACACGGACCAGGGAACACAGATGGAAGGTTTTGGGTAAGAGATGCAGGGGGAATATGAGGAAGAGTTTTTTTACACAGTGGATGGTAATGAGCTGGAACTCATTGCCCATGAGGGTGGTGGAAGCCGAGACAATCAATGATTTAGGAACATAGGACCATAAGAGCAGGAGTAGGCCATTCAGTCCATCCAGCCTGACCTGCCATTCAATATGATCGTGGCTCATCATCCACTTCAATGCCTTTTCCCCACACTATCCTCATATCCTTTTATCTCATTGATATTTAGAAATGTGTCAATCTCTGCTTTCAACATAAACAATGACTGAGCTTCCACAGCCCTCTGGGGTAGAGAATTCCAAACATTCACAACCCTCTGAGTAGTGAAATGTTTCCTCATCTCTGTCCTAAGTGGCTTCCCACTTATTTTGAAATTTTGTCTGCTAATTCTAGATTCCCCAACCAGGGGTAACATCTTAGCTGCATCTGCCCTGTCTATCTCCTAAAGTATTTTGTAGGTTTCAATGAGATCACCTCTCATTCTTCGAAACTCTAGAGAATAGTTTCCCCAATCTCTCTTCATAGGACAGTCCCGCCATCCCAGGAACAAGTCTGATGAACCGTCGTTGCACTCCCTCTATGGCAATAATATCCTTCCTACGGGCGGCACAGTGGCGCAGTGGTTAGCACCGTAGCCTCACAGCTCCAGGGACCCGGGTTCGATTCTGGGTACTGCCTGTGTGGAGTTGGCAAGTTCTCCCTGTGTTTGCGTGGGTTTTAGCCGGGTGCTCCGGTTTCCTCCCACATCCAAAGACTTGCAGGTGATAGGTAAATTGGCCATTGTAAATTGCCCCTAGTGTAGGGAGGTGATAGGGAATATGGGATTGCTGTAGGGTTAGTATAAATGGGTGGTTGTTGGTTGGCACAGACTCGGTGGGCCGAAGGGCCAGTTTCAGTGCTGTATCTCTAAAGTAAGGGGACTAAAACTGCGCACAATACTCCAAGTGCAGTCTAACTAAAGTTCTGTACAATTGTAGCAAGCCTTCACTACTCCTGTACTCAAATCCTCTTACGATAAAGGCTAACATGCCATTAACCTTTGTAATTGTTTGCTGCACCTGCATGTTAGCTTTCAGTGACTTATTGGCAAGGACACCCAGGACGCTTTGTACATCTACACTTCCTAATTTATCATTTAAGAAATACTCTGCACATCTATTCCTGCTACCAAAGTGGATTACCTTACATTTTTCAATATTATATTCCACCTAACATGTTCTTGCCCAATCACTGAGTCTGAACAATTCCCCTTGAAGCGGCTTTGCATGTTCCTCACTGTACACATTCCCACCTAGTTTTGTGTCAGACGCAAACTTGGAAATATTACATTTGGTCCCCACATCCAAATCATTGAAATATATTGTGAACAGCTGAGGCCCAATCTCTGATCCCTGCAGTACCCCACTAGTCATAGCATGCCAACGCGAAAATGATCCGTTTATTCCTACTCACTGTTTCCAATCTGTTAACCAATCCTTAATCCATGCCAGTATATTACCTCCTACACCATGTATTTTAATTTTGCGAAGCAAGCTCCTTTGGGGGTTCTACAAACCTTCTGAAAATACAAGTATACTATGTCTGCCAACTCCTCTTAATCAATTCTGTTGTTATAATCCTCAAAATCTCCAACAGGTTCGTCAAACATGATTTCCCATTCATAAATCCATGTTAACTATGCCCAATCAGATCATTATTATCCAAATGTCCATTTATAACATCATTTAGAATTGATTATAGCAGGTTCCCAACGATTAATGTAAGGCTAACAGCTTTGGAATTCCCTGTTTTCGCTCTCCCTCCCTTCTTATATAGTGGGGTGACATTTGCATCCTTCCAATCTGCAGGAACCGCTCCGGAATCGACAAAATTTTTGAAGATGATCAGCAATGCATCCACTATCTCCATAGCTATCTCGTCAAACACTCTGGGACGTAGAATATCAGGTGCTGGGGACATAGCAACCTTCAGCCCCATTAATTTCTCCAATACAACCTTCTTAGTAATACTAACTTCCTTTAATACATTGCAGTTCTGAAGAAGGGTCACTGACCTGAAACGTTAACTCTGCTTCTCTCTACACAGATGCTGCCAGACCTGCTGAGTGTTTCCAGCATTTCTTGTTTTTATTCAAGATTTCCAGTATCCACAGTATTTTACTTTTAATTTCCTTCAATTCATCATTCCCCCAACCCTTGGATCTCTAATTCTGGGAGATTTCTTATATGTGTCTCGGTGAAGACAGACACAAAATAATCATTTAGCTTCTCTGCAATTTCGCTGCTCCCATTATAAATTCTACTGACACTGCCTGTGATGGACTCACATTTGTCTTAGCCAAATGTTTCCTTTTTACGTACCTGTAGAAGCTTTTTACAGTCCGTTTTTATATTTTATTCACCCTTTCTTTATCAGTTTCTTCATTCTCCTTTGGTGTATTCTAAAATCCTCCCAATTCTCAGGTTTACTACAATTTATCGCAACTTTATTGTCCTTTAATAGAGTCATAGCGTCATAGAGAGATACAGATACGGCCCTTCGGCCCACCGAGTCTGTGCCTGCCAACAAACACCCATTTATATTAATCTGACATTAATCCCATATACCTTACCACATTCCCACCATTCTCCTACCACCTACCTACACTAGGGGCAATTTACAATGGCCAATTTACCAAGCAACCTGCAAGTCATTGGTTGTAGGAGGAAACTGAAGCACTGGGCTGAAACCTACATGGTTACAGTAGAACTTGCAAACTCCACTTAGGCAGTACCAAGAACTGAACCCGGGTTGCTGGAGCTGTGAAGCTGCAGTGCTAACCACAGTTTTAATCTTATACAATCCTTAACTTCCTTTGTTGTCCACAGTGGACTGCATTTACTTTTGGGATTTATGTGCCTGCAAGCAATGTATAGGTGCTGTAAACCATATAATATTTATTTAAAGACTATCGATTGCCTATGTACTATCATACCTTTCAATGTAGTTTCCCAATCCACCTCGGGCAATTTGCCCCTCATACCTTCATAACTTCTTTTGCTCAAATTTAACACCCTGGCTTAAGAGTGAACCACCTTACTTTCAAGCATAATGTAAAATTCTATCACATTATGGTAATTCATCCCTAAAGGTAACTTTACAATACAATTATTAATTATCCTTGTCTCATTACATAATACTAGATCTACAATAGCCTGTTTTCTAGTCGGTTCCTCAACATACTGCTCTAGAAAACCATCCCTAACACACTCTAGAAACTCGTCATTCATAGCATTTGTTCTCACTAGGTTACCCAGTCTATATGAGGATTGAAGTCACCCATGATGACTGTATTGCCCATGTTATATGATTCTCTCATCTCCATTAATGCCATTCCCCACAAAAACACTACTGTTTGATGGCCTACAAACAGCTCCTACCAGTGTTTTCTTCCCCTTGTTGTTTCTTAGCTCCTCCCAAATAGATTCCATATTTTGTTCTTCAGAACTGAGATCCTCCCTTATTAATGTACTGATACCATCCCTTATTATCAGAGCAACATTATGTCCTTTCCCTTTTTGCCTGTCCTTCCTAAAGGTCGAATCTGCTTGCGAATTCAATCCTCAGTCTTGGTCACCCTGTAGCACATTTCCGTTATGACAATTGGATCATACTCATTTACCTCTATTTGGGCCTTTAAATCATCTACCCTGTTCTGAATACTGAGTGCATTCAGGTACAGTGCCCATAACCGTGTCTTATTGACATTCTGCATTCTAGTTGATGTTCACCTTTGTTTCACCTACCTTTGAATGTCACCTTCGACTTTTCTACCTCCTGTTACCAGCTTTACTTCCTTCCAATTTGATCCTTCCTCCCAATTTCAAAAGAAAACTGGATGGGTGCTTGAAGGAAGTGACCTTGCAGGGCTACGGGATTGAGTGGGGGAGTAAAACTGACTGAATTGTTCCACAGAGAACCAGCACGGTCTCGATGGGCCTAATTGAATCCTTCTGTGTGGTAAGTGACTCTGACTCTATCACTGTCTATGACTGAATGTTGGATATGTCTCCCGTTCATGCCGGAAAGATCCGGATACATAAAATGTCAATGAAACTGTGACGTTAACAACCACTGACAGCTCCGTCCTCACCCTGGTCTGAGGCTCGAGTTCTCGTTTCAGGAGGTGACATAGCTCTGTGACACATCCTTATTGAAACACAGTCATTTCACATACTGCTCCAGGCTTAGATGTTGGTAGGAAAAGTGCTCTTGGAAAACCCGGAGTGGGTAGGGCAGAGCCCCCTCCTCCTCCTTCGTTACAGAGCTTCCTCTCTCTGCAGCTTCTGCTCCATTTGTCGGTGATGTTACAGAGCCAGAGACACTGTAACTACAGTCCCCATACCTCGTCCAGAGTTGGGGCACAAAATCCTCTGTCCTCCCTGAATGTTTGCAGCAGCTCACAACCCAACCTCCAGGAAACCATCCACAGCACCTTCCACTAACTTTACAAGAGCAGAAGTAAGTCAAAAGCCTATAAGTTGCATGCCTGGTCCGTTTAAATAACACTAGAGGGGGTTCCTGCTGCTGCTGCTGAATGTATGTTCAGCTGAGAATGACTAACACAGGGGTCAGTGAACATGTACAGACCAAGTTTCAAAGACGCACTTCAAAGCTGTTGGAATGGTACATTGACATCAAATTCAAAACCATCCTCAAATGAACAACACGTACATGGAACGATTGACCTAGAGCCCTGCCCAGCGTGGGGCATTGTGCAGGCCACAGTAGAAGTGCCCATCTGTGCAAATCACACTAACAGCACATACATGGTGCTATTGACCTAGAGCCCTGCATCAAAGCTGCTGGAATAGCAGTTTGACATGACATTCCACAACTCCTCGTGCTACTGGTACACACAATGTACACCCGGGCTAGAGTACTGCACAGCATGGGACAGTGTGCAGGCCACACCGGAAATGGCTGGGAGCTCAGCTCATACCCTTTTATAGATCCAGGTTTCCACAATGTGGGCAACAGTGCTGCTGTAAGAGCTGAAAATCACCACCAAGAAGAGGTAGAGAGGGAAGGAAATTCACTTTGAAAGGGGACATGGAAATAGACTTGATGGAAGATTTTCAAGAATATGGGAATGGACAGGGAAATGGGACGAATTGGATGGGTGAGGCCATGGAGGGATTCAAACACAAGAATGAGAATATTAAAATTAAGGGTGTTGCCAATGTAGATCAGTGAGCACAGTTGTGATGGGTGATCGGGATTTGGTGTGAGTTAGAACACAGGCAGCAGAGTTCTGGATGGGCTGTGGTTTATAGAAGTTTATAACTGGGAAGGTGACCAGGATACAATTGGAAAAATCAAGTGAATAAAGGCACAGATGAGGGTTTATGCAGCAGATGGGCTGAGGCAGAGGTTGTGATGGGTGATATTACAGAGGTGGTAATAGGCAGGGTTGGTGATGTAGGGAATATGGAGATGAATTCAGCTCAGGTATAAATGGAACACAGATGTTGTAAACAGCCTCGGATATTGGGCAGGGTGGGGTAGGTGATTCACAGATAGGAGATGGAGTTTGTGATGAAGACCAATGGCACTGGCTTCAGTCTTCCCAATATTTACATTACAGAAGAGTATTTCAGTGAAACAGGGTTTACAGATCACCTAGCGGGAAATAGAGACTTATCAGGAGCAAAGACAGGACCGAAGATGAAAGTTGAATTTACAAGAACTGTAATACAATCAGCAATGGGTTGACAGCTAATAGCTGGAGGTAGAGATTCACCAGCAACAGTAGCAGCAGCAAGAAGGGCAGAGTAAACTACAGGAGCAGTAATGCAATTAAACATGGTTTGTAGAATTAATAGCTGTATTGAGAGACTTACCAGGGACGCCAACAACAGTCAGGATGGGATAGTAAATATATTGAATTAACTCAAGTGCATACAGGATCCGATCGTCTAATGAGTACCAAACCCAATATGTAGAAAGATAGTAAAGATCCGAGGATAGACTCCTGTCCATTGTTGTAACATTCCAATCTATTGTTCTCAGATTCTGATCCATTGTTGTAACATTCCAATCTACTGTTCTCAGATTCTGACCCATTATTGGAACATTCCAATCTACTGTTCTCAGATTCTGATCTATCCCTTCCCTCTCTCTGGAGTCACTGATCCCTGTCAGTGCCGAGCGTGATGTTCCCTTTGACGCTATGTGATAACACATTGAAAGAGTCCCTTATTAATTGAAAAGGAAAGCCTTCCAGTGACACAATTAGGGCCCATGGAGACTGACATTAATTACAGTTACTGAACAAATAGGTTTAGTTAACCCTTTTCATTTCAACACCTTTTGTACCACAATCAACGATAACATTTGCCCAGTCTGAATGGGATGTATGAGGGTTGCTGAGGGAGGGAAAGGTGGGAATAGCAGATTCACAGGCCAGAATCTTCCAATACTCCTTGGATATGTGTGTCGTGGCAGAGGACTGGAGGGTTGTCAATGTTGCACCCTGATTAAAAAAGGAGAGGTGGAGTAAACTCTATATTTACTGTCACTGATGGGGAAATTTCTAGAGTTCACATCCCAGGACAAACGTATTTGATGCTGGAGAAAAGAAAAAAAACATGGACAACAAATGGCCAGCAGGAAGTATATGGTAAGACAAGTCATGTCTAGTAAATGTCAACAACAACAACTTATATTTATATAGTGCCTTTAATGTAATAAAACATCACAAGATGCTTCACAGGAGCATTATGAAGCAACGTATGACACAGAGACACAACAGGAGATATGAGGTCAGATGACCAACAGCTTGGTCCAAGAGGAAGTTTTTATGTAGTATCTTAAGGGAGGAATGTGATGCAGCGTGGCAGTGACAGTGGGATACTGGCAATCTCACCAGAGGCGCAGGCTCATTCCCGGGGGACATGGGTTCAAATCCCACCATAGCAGAAGGTGGAATTTAAAATTCAATTATGTAATGCATTCAATTGATGAATAAAAACTGGAATTGAAATCTGGACTTAATAATGTTGCCATGAAGCCATCATCGATTTTTATAACAATCTATCTGGTCCATTTATGTCCTTTAGGGAAGGAGATCTACCATCCTTATCTGTTCTGGTCTCCATGTAACTCAATGTGGTTCACTTTTAACTGTCCTCTGAAATAGTCTAGCAAGCCACTCGGTGTCAAGAATAATTATGGATGGACAATAAAGATGTAGGAATGGTATTCCAGAGATTTTCATAAGGGTCGTTAACTAGTCCAGGACATAACTCTGGACACAGGTCTTTGTGTCTACATTCCTGGCAACGATAATGTGAAGCCTCATGTCCACATATATAAACAAATGTTGTTTATAAACTGTCTAGGACATAACTCTGGACACAGGTCTTTGTGTCGACATTCCTGGCAATGATAATGTGAAGCCTCATATCCACATATATAAACAAATGTTGTTTATAAACTGTCTAGGACATAACTCTGGACACAGGTCTTTGTGTCTACATTCCTGGCAATGATAATGTGAAGCCTCATGTCCACATATATAAACAAATGTTGTTTATAAACTGTCTCGGACATAACTCTGGACACAGGTCTTTGTGTCTACATTCCTGGCAATGATAATGTGAAGCCACATGTCCACATATATAAACAAATGTTGTTTATAAACTGTCTAGGACATAACTCTGGACACAGGTATTTGTGCCTACATTCCTGGCAATGATAATGTGAAGCCTCATGTCCACATATATAAACAAATGTTGTTTATAAACTGTCTCGGACATAACTCTGGACACAGGTCTTTGTGTCTACATTCCTGGCAATGATAATGTGAAGCCTCATGTCCACATATATAAACAAATGTTGTTTATAAACTGTCTAGGACATAACTCTGGACACAGGTCTTTGTGTCGACATTCCTGGCAATGATAATGTGAAGCCTCATGTCCACATATATAAACAAATGTTGTTTATAAACTGTCTAGGACATAACTCTGGACACAGGTCTTTGTGTCTACATTCCTGGCAATGATAATGTGAAGCCTCATGTCCACATATATAAACAAATGTTGTTTATAAACTGTCTCGGACATAACTCTGGACACAGGTCTTTGTGTCTACATTCCTGGCAATGATAATGTGAAGCCACATGTCCACATATATAAACAAATGTTGTTTATAAACTGTCTAGGACATAACTCTGGACACAGGTATTTGTGCCTACATTCCTGGCAATGATAATGTGAAGCCTCATGTCCACATATATAAACAAATGTTGTTTATAATCTGTCATCTTTTTGATTGGTTACTCTATGGTTCAAACATGAGAATTACATGAAAGAATGAGACAGCACTCAAAGTTCAAATTAAACACCAATGACTCTACTAGATTCAGTAGGAATACTACTAGTTAACAATTATACAAAATACCCATTCACAATGGACCGGTCAACAATACACCCATTAGTCACAAACATGTTGCAAAGAGTCATGCATACATGATAACCCAGTGAGCATTTCCCTCCCTGCTAATCGTTCTGTCGCTGACCAAGCTCCTCGACCTTATCACAGAATCACTATTTTCAATGATTTTTACACCTTTCATATCAAGGTGGGCTGAATGTTTCACTGACAAGATCACACTGTCCTATCAAAATCCACCGTAGGCTACAGTTGTCCAATGAGATGTCTAATTCTTTGTTCAGACTATGATATGAGATACTGCCTTGCTGGTGAGCATGTGTTTACATTTCCTTCAGTAATTTCATGACCCCTTGTGGATGTTACAGATGCATCAGGATTGTTATCAGAACAAAAAATAGCAGATTTCATTCCTGGTCACATACACATTTTGAACCACAGGACAATTAAACAATCCAAATCCCTTACATTCCTGACGTCTTACAAACTGTTACTTCGAGAATTTCTAGTTTATTTGCATTTCAAAACAAGACATTGTAAAGGAATTCATAGAGTCAAGGCAGCTGGAATCTAGAGGCCCCTCCCCCCCACCCCCCACTGAACGACAATGACAATGACTTAAACCAGGCTCAAAGTACCACCATGGAAGGGTAGTAAGTTAATGACTGACCAATCAAATGAACAGAAATGGCCTTTTACCTAATATGGAACAGAACCAAGCTGGGAAATGTGTATAAATTAAGAGCTTGTAAGACCCCAAAAGCGCACATCATCATCAAGAAGAAGACAGAAGATAGACTCCAATGAAGAGACAAGGTTCCACAGTTAACCGGAGGTTGAGCACCGGGTGTTCCATTGTGAACACAACTGCTGACCACTTCCCTTTGCTCAGTATCACCATGTTCTGCTTATTGTGCAGAACTTCATTCAGTCTGTGAAGCTTGTGAAAACTGCCTTGTATCCATGTAGTTTTATAGCTAGTCTGAGCTGCAAGTCCCTTTTAGATCTGATCTCCCAACATAGACTGTCATTGTAATTGACCTAAGTCTGACAATTACATTAAATCAAACCCCAGATCTTACAAGTGGAGCTGAAACCCGGGACTTTGACTACTGTGCAAACCGAGGCTGTTGGAGCAAAGTTTTGCAAACATAGGAATATTCGTTTGACCAGTGAAAATTCTTGCAGGGATAAACTCTTTCGAGGGGCAGACGATTATACTGACCCAGTGATGTCTCTTTAAATACACATTATGTCACAAAAAGACAATGGGAAGAAGGGTCTCTGGGAAACATATGAGGAAGAGTTAAGCACTAAGTGTAATATGGACAGTATCCAGTCCCTGTTCGGAGACTGTCTATGGAAGCATGAACACGTTCCTTTTAAAATATAGTGAAGTTTATCCAGTTTATCCACGTCTTGGCTAAACATCAGAAGGGTGAAAAGGCTTTAAATCTGACTCCATATCCAGCATCACACAGTGCACAGTGCGATGAGGAAGTGATAGAGTCACAGGTGAGAGAAATAGTAGCTCAAAGTGAACAGACCCAGCAGCAGCAGCAGACACAGCTACATGAGTTACACAATAAGCTAGTGTACTTTACTGTCACTATACAACAACAGACACTTAATGCAGGACAAGCTTGTGCAGTTCAGCAGCAGTTAGAGATTGCAGAGAAACATACTGTCACTGTCACACAGGATTATGTCCAGTTGACCCAGCAGTTAGAGGATTCTAGAGGTGTCCTTAGGGAGTTACAGGAGTGACCCCACCGGAAGACAGAGCATGCACAGTGCAGGTCCAACTTTCAGTGATTGCAAACCCAGAGGGAAAGCAGCTCCCAGGCGGGTGTAGCAGCCGTCACAAAAAGCAGAGTATCACACAGGTGGTACTAAAACTGAGCAGGAGGCCTCGGAGGGGGACAATGTTGGAGCGGGAGAACGTTTACCAATCTGTCCCGTTAAGGTAACCTCCTTGACAGGCTGTCCGTTAATGTGGTGACAACACCGAATGGAACAGTCTGTTACTCTCAGTCCCACCAAATCACGTGTGAGATTGAGATAGAAAAGGAAAGGAAATCTTTCGGAGCCACAGTAAGGCTTAAACAATGTCTGAGGAGAACAGGAGGAAAAGCTTGTGTTTGAGTATGTGGGTCTGTTTTTGTATTTGAAGTTTCCTGTTTGATTTCTTTGTCTGTCTCAGCCAGTGTCTATTACGGCCAGTTCCGTCTGGTCCTGCATGCTTTCTGAAAGTAGCTGGTTGTTTAACATGTGTGTATAGTTATATTTTAAATTGGTGTGAGTGGGGAGGACAAAAGTTTTGATAACATGGATGTTGGAGTGTTAAATAGCAATTGCTTTCAGCTGGGAAGGAGACAGAGAGAAAGAAAGAGAGAGAGAGAGAGAGAGAGAGAGAGAGTGAGAGAGGGAGTGAGTGAGTGAGAGAGAGAGAGAGGTGTTCCTCCAGGGGGGATAATGAGTAATGACACTCAGGGACAGAGGAAATGTGAGCTCTGGCACTTTGATTGTTCCTGTAGGTAAAAACCTTGAAAACCCTCTTTCCACCTCCTGCCGCTTTGGGTGTGGATGACACGGACTGAAGTTCCTGTCTTTAACAGGGATCTATTCAGAATCTGGCACACTTGAGGCCTTCCACCATCGGTGGATACCGCAGGGGCTGGGATACAAAGAAAAAAGATGCATCAGTAATGCCGAGAATGGCATTTTAATTTGAGCATTTGGTTTATTTATCTATTTTAATAAAATTATTTTAAAATTTATATAAAGGGGACCTGGGGAATAAAGTCCCCATCGACAAAAATACAAAAGGGGCCTGAGGTATAAAGGCCAGCTTTAAAACAAACGGGGTTAGATCCAGAGTAAATCTCCCTCTACACAGTGGAGGGTTTGGAGGTAGAAACAGAGATGTCTAATGAGACCGAGGTCTCTGAACCTCCTCACCTCTCCATGAATAAGAGAAGGAGGCGTCCCTTCACTGCAGATTGCCGAGAGGAACAGGGTCTGTCTCCTGGTTGGTCCTCGGACTCCCCGCGCTACCAGTACCATTGGAGCTCGAGGCCTAAGTTACAGCTTTTTATCCCACAAAATGGAGTGGGTACAGAAGCCTCTGTACCTTTCACAACACGCGAGGTTGGGGGGTGGGGGAGTGGTGAAGCTCCCCTCCCCTGATGGGGGAGACTGTGGATCCACCAGGAGAAAACATTCCATCTCCCACTGGGTCCGGTGTCCTGGGTGGGGCTGAGACCTGTGAGGGTCAACGCTCTCGGCCACCTGTTCCTGCCATCCAGGATGGATCCGCCCTGGAGGTTGATTTGAATAATGTTAACAGTGCCCTGTCTGCTGGTATTGTGGTGCTGGCAGGGTGGGAGATGGCCTCCTCTCTTTTCCTCGGGTCCCGCTCCGGCGATGAGCAGTTCCACTCTCTCCTCACAGTAAGGTATTGGTGACAGGATGGTGGTATTGTTGACATGAAGATATCCATAGCCGGACTCAACATCAACAGGAGCAGGGGGCGTCTCTCAGCCGTTTTCACAATCTCACAGTCCTCAGGGAAGGGAGATATGCGATGAGCTTTCTGCAGGAAACCCACATTGGGAGACGATGCTACCTGGCTCCAGGAGTGGCAGGGTGACTTGATGGATCAACTCCCTCGACTTGGTGGTCGCCTGGTGGAATCTCCATCCCAACTCCAGTGCCCTCATCAGGAGGCCTCAGGAGGAGAGTTCCGAATTGACCGACTCTACATTTCACAGGCATACGCCTCCTGCATCTTGGTGGCCTTCATGTGGCTGGTGCCGTGCTCAGACTACCACCTGGTGTGGGCGGAGTTAACTCCACTCTGCACACGGGAGGGTACCGTGTACTGGCACTTTTTACAACTGGCTGCTGGAGGACGAGCGATTCCATGACTCATTCCGTCGATCTGGGCCGGCTGGAGAAGGAAGCAGGGGGGCGTCCTCTCCCTGAGTCTATGGCGGGATGTGGCAAGCCTCACATCCATGACTTCTGTCAGAAGTAAGCAAAGGGGTCGACCAAGAGGCGGGAAACCGAGAATGGCGCCTAGAGAGGGAGGTGCTCGACTTGGAGTCCCATCTCAATCAGGCCATCACAGACCCCACGCTGTGACAGGTGTGCAAAGAGAAGAAGGGCGCGCTGAGGGACCTGCAATTCATATCGTCCCGAGGCGCATATTTAAGGTCGCAGATCCAGATCCTGGAAGATTTGGACTGGAAGATTTCCTGTTTCTTCTACTCACTGGAAAAATGGCCGGGGGTCCATAAGCAGCTCATTGAGCTGCTGGCAGATGACGGATCCTCCATCACAGATCCGGAGGGAATGGGCTTCCTGGACCGTACCTATTACAGTGTGTTGTTTTCTCTGAACCCCTCCAGCGAGGACACGTGCAGAGTTTTATAGGAGGACCTGCCGAAGGTCAGCCCGGAGGCTGCCAAAGGATTGGAGTCTCTGCTCACATTGGCGGAGCTGTACGGTGCCCTCCACCAGTTCTCAAGGAGCAAATCGCTGTGGCAAGATGAGCTGACCGTGGAGTTTGACAGCGTGTTCCTGGACGTCCTGGGGAACAAATACATGCGGGTCCTGGGGGAAAGCCTGGCGACCCGTGAGGTGCCGCTCTCGTGGCACAGGGTGGTTGTCATCCTGTTGCTGAAGAGGGGTGATCTCTACTTGCTTACGAACTGGCGTCTGGTCTCCCTCCTTAACACGGATTATAAGATCTACCCCGCCCAGGAATTCCCAACACAAAGAGAGAAGCATCTCGAGAGACACTGTAACTACAGTCCCCAAACCTCGTCCAGAGTTGGGTCACCAAATCCTCTGTCCTCCCTGAATGTTTGCAGCAGCTCACAACACAGCCTCCAGAAAACCATCCACAGCACCTCCACCAACTTTATAATAGCAGAAGTAAGTCAAAAGCCCCTCACCTTTAAGCTGGATGCCTGGTCATTTTCAATAGCACTTGAGGGGGTTCCTTGTGCTGCTGAATGTATGTTCAGCTGAGAGAGACTGACACAGGCAGTCAGTGGATAAGCACAGACCAAGTTTGAAAGACGTATATCAAAGCTGCCGGAATGGCTGATTGACACCATATTCAGACCCCTCCTCATGCTACAGACACACACACACGTTACACCCAGGCTAGCACCCCGGCCAGCCTGGGTGTCCTGCACAATGTACTGGATGTGACCGGCAGTGCAGCTCACACCATTTTATGGATCCAAACTTCCACAGCACCAGTGGAGCTGGAGAGATGAAATGTGTGGTCAGTTTCAGGAATATTGGAAATGGACAGGGGATTGGGATAATCAGAGGGGTGAGGCCATGGAGGGATTTGATCATACGAGTGGGAATATTAAAATTGAGGTGTTACTGGACTAAGAGACAATGTAGGCCAGTGAGCACAGGGATGTTGGGTGAACAGAATTTGGTGTAAATTAAAAGAATGCAGCAGAGTTTTGGATGACCACAAGGTTACAGAGAGTAGAATGTGGGAGAGCAGCCAGGAGTGTGTTAGAATAGTCAAGTCTCGAGGTAACAAAGGCATGGATGAGGGTTTCAGCAAAAGCTGAGACCATCCAGTGTCTACACCTGTCCACCTCAAAGACTGCCCTGTGTCCTATCCTCAGGCTGGTGGGGTATCAGTGGACCCTCATCCAGTGTCTACCCCTGTCCATCTCAAAGACTGCCCTGTGTCCTATCCTCAGGCTGATAGGGTATCAGTGGACCCTCATCTAGTGTCTACCCCTGTCCATCTCAAAGACTGCCCTGTGTCCTATCCTCAGGCTGGTAGGGTATCAGTGGACCCTCATCTAGTGTCTACCCCTGTCCATCTCAAAGACTGCCCTGTGTCCTATCCTCAGGCTGGTAGGGTATCAATGGACCCTCATCCAGTGTCTACCCCTGTCCATCTCAAAGACTGCCCTATGTCCTATCCTCAGGCTGGTGGGGTATCAGTGGACACTCATCCAGTGTCTACCCCTGTCCATCTCAAAGACTGCCCTATGTCCTATCCTCAGGCTGGTGGGGTATCAGTGGACACTCATCCAGTGTCTACCCCTGTCCATCTTAAAGACTGCCCTATGTCCTATCCTCAGGCTGATAGGGTATCAGTGGACCCTCATCCAGTGTCTACCCCTGTCCATCTTAAAGACTGCCCTGTGTCCTATCCTCAGGCTGGTGGGGTATCAGTGGACCCCCATCCAGTGTCTACCCCTGTCCATCTCAAAGACTGCCCTGTGTCCTATCCTCAGGCTGATAGGGTATCAGTGGACCCTCATCCAGTGTCTACCCCTGTCCATCTTAAAGACTGCCCTGTGTCCTATCCTCAGGCTGGTGGGGTATCAGTGGACCCCCATCCAGTGTCTACCCCTGTCCATCTCAAAGGCTGCCCTGTGTCCTATCCTCAGGCTGATAGGGTATCAGTGGACACTCATCCAGTGTCTACCCCTGTCCATCTCAAAGACTGCCCTATGTCCTATCCTCAGGCTGATAGGGTATCAGTGGACCCTCATCCAGTGTCTACCCCTGTCCATCTCAAAGACTGCCCTGTGTCCTATCCTCAGGCTGATAGGGTATCAGTGGACCCTCATCCAGTGTCTACCCCTGTCCATCTTAAAGACTGCCCTGTGTCCTATCCTCAGGCTGGTGGGGTATCAGTGGACCCCCATCCAGTGTCTACCCCTGTCCATCTCAAAGACTGCCCTGTGTCCTATCCTCAGGCTGGTGGGGTATCAGTGGACCCTCATCCCTCGATTTGCAGAGACTGTGACTCCTCTTTATGAACTACCTAATGATGGTGATGACCAGGTTTAACCCAGTTGGACTGAAGAGATCATGGAAGCAGTAATACAATTGAAGAAATCTGTAGCACAACGTGTCTCATCTCACCTAACCCTGACAATACTTTCCACATGGAGTTGGGGGACACAGTGAAAAGCCTGACTGCTGACCTATGTAGAGAAAACCAGGAGAAACTACTCCCTATTGTGAATGATCCAGAATTGTGAGTGGGTCTGAACTGATTTACTCAGTTTGTGAAGGACATTAGTTAACCACGTTCTGGGGCATCAAACATTTCACTTACATCACGGGGTTCAACAGGGTGATACTGCCCATTCCATTATAAACTTTCCCATTACAGGAAAGCAGTAAGAATAGTATTCCGCTGTCAGAGAGTCGTAGTCATTTCAGCAGGGAATGAGGCCATTCGGCCCATCGAGTCCATGCCAGCTCTTTGTAGATAAATCCAGTCAGTCTCATTCCCCAGCTCTGTCTCCATGTTCCTGCAAGTTTATTTCCCTCAATTGTTCATCCAATATCCTTCTGAAATCATTCACCATCTCTGTTTCCACCACCCTCGTAGGCAGTGATTTCCAGGCCTTTCCCACTCGCTGTGTAAAAATGTTGTACCTCACATCCTCCGCATCACTTGTCCACAACCTGAACTCTAGTCCTTGCACCATTAACTAATGGGAACATATTTTCCTGTCTACATTATCCAAACATGTTACCATCATATATACCTCTATCAAATCTCCTCTTAATCTCCTTTACTCCATGGAAAACAATCCCAGCTTTTCCAAACTAACCTTGTAGCTGAAATCCTCCATCCCTGGAACCATTCTGGAAAATCTCCTCTACACCCTGTCAAGGACCCTCAGATCCTTCCTAAAGTGTGGTGAACAGAACTGGATGCAGTCCTCCAGTTGGGGCATAACGAGAGCTTTATAAATTTTCAGCATGACTTTACTTTTTCTGTACTCACTACCTCTATTTACGAATCCAAAGATCTCATATGCTTTACGAACGACTCTCTTAATATGTCCTGCCACCTTTAAGTATCTATGTACATCAAACCTATGTCCTTCTGTCTCTGCACACTCTTGAGAACTGTGCCATTAAGTGTACACTGCCTCAACCTGTTACTTCTGATATAATGTATCACCTCACACTTGTCTATATTAAATTCCATCTGCCTCTTGGCTGCTCATTCTGCTAGTTTATCTATGTCCTGTTACATTGATCGGTATCAACCTCACTGTCTGCTGCGCCTCTAAGTTTGTCATTATCAGCAAATTTTGAAATATTGCTCTGTATTCCAATCTCCAAATTATTTATACATATCATAAAAAAAGCAGTGGTCCTAGCACTGACCCTTGGGGAACACCACTGTCTACCTTCCTCCAGTCTGAAAAACAACTATTTAGCACAACTCACTGTTATCTTTCATCAAGCCAGTTTCTGTATTATCCAGTTCCGAAGAAGGGTCGCTGACCCGGAACGTTAACTCTGCTTCTCTTTCCACAGATGCTGCCAGACCTGCTGAGTGATTCCAGCATTTCTTGTTTTTGTTTCAGATTTCCAGCATCCGCAGTATTTTGTTTTTATTCTGTATTATCCAAGCTGTCCCACCCTCCTATTCCATGATCATCAATTAACTGTCCAGCTGTCACTAACAGACTGTGAAAGAAACTACAAGTTCAGATTAAAATTAAGTGAAATGCTAAATGTAAAAAATAACTAAATTTTGGAAAGAGATCAACTCAAAATTCAGTCACTCATTAACTTTACTGCATCTAGCACTCTGTACAAGCCGTACTCCCTAAATCTGGACTCTGTGCAACTTACTGCATTTAGAGTTTAGGGAGAGAATTCCAGGGCTTAGGGATGACAACAGAAAGTGCCGGAAATACTCAGCAAGTCTGGCAGCATCTGTGTAGAGAGAAATAGAGTTAATGTTTCAGATCTGTGACCATTCATCAGAACTGGTAAACGTTAGAAATGTAACAGTCTTTGAGCAACTGAAAGAGGAGAAGGGGAAGAAGAAGAAGGAAGGACAGTCATGGGACAGAGAGGGGAGAGATTAAATGACAGACTGTCACATTTCTAACGTTTACCAGTTCCGATGAAGGGTCATAGATCTGAAACATTAAATCTGTTTCTCTCTACACAGATGCTTCCAGACTTGCTAAGTATTTCCAACACTTTATGTTCTCATTTCAGAGTTCCAGCATCGGCAGTATTTTGTTTTTATTTTCGTGTTTAATTCACTGCCACCTCTCCTCCTGCAATGCCTACCTTGAAGAAGTTCTGCTCTTCGCTTCCAGAGCTCAGGGCCTCGGCAGCTCAAGGCACGGCTACCAATGGTAGAGTAATTAAAATGGGGGATGCTCAAGAGGCCAGAATTAGATGTGTGCTGATATAGGGAGTGGTGAGGCAATGAGGGATTAGAAAAGAAGGCTAAGAGTTTTAAAATTGAGGTGTTACTGACCAGGATCCAATGTAGGTCAGTGAGTACAGGGTGTGATGGGTAAACAGGACTTGGTGTGAGTTAGGACATGGACAGCACTGTTTTGGATCACCTCAAGTTTATAGAGGGTAGAATGTGGGAGACCAGCCAGGAGTGTGTTGGAATAGTCAAGTCTACAGGTAACACAGGCAAGGGGAAGTGTTTCATCAGCAGAACAGCTGAGAGAGGGGCAACGTTGTGTGATGATACAGAGGTGGAAATAGTCAATTTTAGTGACAGCGTGAATATTTGACAGGAATATCATCGCAGGGTCAACTATGACAGCAGTTTGTGAACAGTTTGGTTTAGTCTCAGACAGTTGTCAAGGAGGGGGATGGAGTATGTAGCGAGGGAGGGTTTGATGTGGGGTTTGAAAACATTGGCTTCAGTCTTCCTAATATTTAATTGACATGGCAGATGTGTGAGGTGGTACGTTGTGAGAATATTTTACTATATTATTTGTTCATGGGATGTGGGTGTCGCTGACTAGACCAGCATTTATTGTCCGTGCGAAGGTGATGGTGAGCTGCATGCGGATGCATGAGGAGAGATAATATAAGCTAAATGGTTCCACTTTACAAGTGGTGAGAATAAAAGAGAGACCTGGGGTGTTTGTGTGCAATCTTTGAAGTTAGCTGAACAGGTTAACAAACAGTTAACAAAGCAAATAGATACTTAGGCTTTATTAATAGAGACACAGAGTAGAATAGGATGTTATATTAAACCTATAGAAAAGACTAGTTCATCTCCACCTGGAATATTGTGTCCAATACTGGGAAACCCACTTTAGGTAGCACATGAAACCTTTGGAGAGGGGATAAAAAAGTTTTACTGGAACTGTTCCAGGGATGAGGGATTACAGTTATGTAGCTGGGATTGTTCACCTCAGAGCAGGGAAATTTAAAAGGAGATCTGATCGAAATGTTTAAGATTATGTGGAGTTTAGATAAATTAAATAAAATGCAATTGTTTCCAACGTATGAGGGGCCATTAACCAGAGGACACAGATTTACGGTGATTGGAAACAAGAAGCAGAGGTGACACGGGGATTTTTTTATGCAATGGGTGTTTAGGATTTGCAATGTATTGTCTGATAGGCTGAAGGATACAGATTCAATAGTAGATTCCAAACGGCAATTGGATAGATATCTTAAGGCGAACGAAATGGAAGAATCTGGGAAAGAGCTCGGGTGTGGGATTAACTGGAAGCTCTTCAAAGGTGACAGCACAGACTTGATGGACCAAATGGCCTCCTTCAGTGCAATGCTATTCTATAATTCTATGATTGTTCCTGCCTGTACTTACCCAATACTCCTATCCTTTCACCAGGTGTTTGATAATGTACCACATAACAGCTGTGTTACCAAATTAGAAACATATGGGATTAAAGGACCAATGCCAGCCGTGGCTCAGTTTGCAGCTCTCTCCCCTTTCAGTCACAAGCTTCTAGGATCAAGTGTCACTGCAGGACTTGATCACAAGAATCAAGGCTGACACTGCAGTGCAATACCGAGGGAGTGTTGCACTGCCAGATGCACCGTCCATTGAATGAAACGTTAAACCAAGGCCCCGTCTCTCCTCTCAGGTGGATGTTAAATATCCCATCGTACTATTTAGAAGCAGAGTAAGGGAATTATTCCCTGTGTCCTGGTCAATATTTATCATTCAATCAACATCACAAAAACAGGACTGATTATTATCACATTGCTGCTTGTGGGAGTTTGCTCTCCTTCATTGATTACAAGAGTGACCACACTTTAAAAAGTACCAGTTGGGAGTAAGATGCTTTGTGACGTCCAGTGGTCATGAAAGGCGCTATAGAAATGCAGCTCTTTTTTATATTCAATGCCAGCATGCAGGAAATTAGCTAAGTGACAGAAAGCAGAGAGTAGTGGAGAATGGTTGTTGTTCAGTCTGGAGGGAAGTACACAGTGGGATTCCCCAGGGTCACTGTTGGGATCACAGTTGCTGTAAGTTAATACAATGGACTTGTATACAGAGGGGATAATGTCAAAGTTTTCAGATGGCAGGAAACTCAGAAATGTTAATAAACAGTGTGAAGGATAGTAACAGACTTCAGGAGGACAGACACTGACTGGTAACATGGGCAGGAACATGGCAGATGTAATTTAACACAGTGAAGTGTGAAGTGAGACATTTGGTGAGGACGTATGAGGAGAAACAATATAAACTAAATGGTACCATTATAAAGTGGGTGAAGGATTAGAGAGACCTGCGGTGTACACACACAGATCATTGAAGGTAACATGTAGTGTCCTTGGTGTTAGAGAGAGGCACAGAGTAATAAAACTCAGGAGGAAATGCTGATTTTTACACATCATTGGTTTGGTCCCAGCTGGAGAATTGTGTCCAATTCTGATATGATTTTCAAGAATATGGGATATAGACAGGGGAATGGGACTAATTGGAGGTGTGAGGCCATGGAGGGATTCAAACGCAAGAATGAGAATATTTAAATTAAGGTGCTGCCAGACTGGGAGCCAATGTAGATCAGTGTGCACAGGGGTGATGGGTGATCAGGATTTGATGTGGTTTAGGATACAGGCAGCTGAGTTCCGGATGGGCTGTGGCTTATGGAGGATTATAACTGGAAGGGTGACCAGGACAGAATTGGAATAGTCTAGTGTGGATTTAACAAAGGCACGGATGAGGGTTTATGCAGGAGATGTTTTGAGACAGAGGTGGAGACGGGTGATATTACAGAAGTGGCAGTAGGCAGGTTAAGTAATGGAGAAAACATGGCGATGAACTCAGCTCAGGTATAAATAGAACATAGAGGTAGTAAACTGTCTGGTTCAGCCTCAGACATTGGCTAATGAGGTGGATACAGACAGTGGATCGGGAACAGATTTTGTGAGAGAGACTGAAGACAGAGGCTTCAGTATTCCCAGGATTTACATGGCAAGAACACAAATCAGTGACATATGGTTGATAGATATAATAGTTGGATACAGAGACTTCCCAGGGACACCAATAATAGCGAGGATGGGATAGTAAATCGTTTCAATCATCTTTAGTGCATAATAGATGCGCATTTCTAATGTTCTCCAATAATAATCTGCAGTAACTTCGCCAAACCAATAGGAAAAACTCTTGCTGCCCATTTTTGTAACATTCCAATCTATTATTCTCAGATTCTGATCCATTTTTGTAACATTCCAATCTATTATTCTCAGATTCTGATCCATTTTTGTAACATTCCAATCTATTGTTCTCAGATTCTGATCAATCCTTTTCAGCTCTCTTTAGCTGCTGTTAGTGTGGGGGTGACGCTCCCGGCTTGGAACAACACATTGGAGGAACTCCCTTATTAATAGAAGTGGAAAACTCTCCAATGATACAATTAGGGTCCATGGAGACTGACATTAATTACACACACTGAACAAACAGATACAGTTAACCCCTGTCAAACCAGCATTTAGTGTTCCAAAATAAAGTATAACAGTGACCCAGACTGGATGGGATGTATGAGGTTTGTTGAGGGAAGGAGTAGAAGAGGCACTGGCCAGAAGCTTTCACTCCTCCTTGGCTATGGGAGTAGTGACAGGGGAGTGGAGGACTGTAAATTATGCACCCTGTTTAAAAAAAGAGATGGGATAAACCCTGTAACTTCTGACCAAACAGTCTTATGTCGGCGATTGGAAATTTCTGGAGGCCATAACCCAGCTCAAAAATATACCTTTCTTGGAAAAACATCTGATAATAAATGACAAACAGGATGGATAGCTTGATAACCAATCATGTCTGATAATCTTGATCAAGTTAGTTGATGACATAACTGTGGGTGTTGATGAGGTCAGCTTGTTTCGTGTTATGTATATGAACTTTCAAAAGGCCTGTCATCAAATGACATTTCATAGACTTGTTATTAAAAACTGGATGACATGGATTACTATGACAGTGATAGTGTGGATATGACATTGACTCAGGGACAGAAAGCAGAGAGAAGTTGTGAACAGACATTGTTTATTCTGGGGGAGGGGGAGTGTACAGTGCTATTTCTCAGGGGTCCGTGTTAGAACCAGTGCTGTTCCTGACATATAGATAGATACATGATATAGAATTAAATGTAAAAATAAACAATTTCAACTCCTGCAGATGACATGAAACTCATATGCAAGAGTGGCAAAGGCGCAGACCACAGAATTATCAAACCTCACAGACTGTGTATTTTTTTTTATTTATCATGGACTCTCATCCAACACCAGTGTATTTCTCACTCTAATTTATTTGTGTATGATTCTCGTGTCTGCGTGAATGTGTAGTGTACATGTTTATTATTTTATTTAGATCCAGTTTAGTTTGTTAAGTATAATAAACTCACCTCTTGTTTAATCTCAAGAAAACCTGTCTGATTGGCTCTTTCACGAGCACAATAAAAGTATAAGGTAAAATACTCACTGGGGTGGTCAGCACGTCCACTGCTAAAAAGGAATAAAGCCTATTGTGGTCAAATCTGAGATAGGACAAGAGGGGACCTGGGACCACTACTCACATGGCTGTAACAGAAATTGATTGTAACCCAATGACAAACGAGAAATTAAAAGTAGGAAAAACAATTGATTCCCAGAAAAAAATGAAGATTTCAATGTAGATTTTATTGTGGCTTTCGCTGCTACAGCACTAAAAAGTTCACATTCGGAGACAGTACCATCCTAAGCCACAGTTTATGAAAATATGAACAGATGAATTAGGAGCAGGAGTAGGGCACTCGGCCCCTCAGGCCTGCTCTGCCATTCAATAAGATCATGACTAATCTGATTGTAAACTCGACTTCACATTTCCACCAGCCCCCGATAACCTTCAACCCCTTGGTTATCAATAATCTATCTACCGCTGCCTTACAAATATTCAAAGACTCTGCTTCCAGCGCCTTTTGAGGAAGAGATTTCCAAAAACACACGACCCTCACAGGAAAAAAATCTCCTCATCTGTGTGTTAAATGGGTGACCCCCACCCCTTATTTTTAAATAGTGACCCCTAATTCTAGATTCTCCCACAATGGGAAACATCCTTTCCACATCCACCCTGTCAAGACCCCTCGGAGTCCTATATGTTTCAATCAAGCCGCTTCTTACCCTTCTAAACTGCAGCGGATACAAGCCTAACCTGTCCAATATTCCCTCATAAGACGGCCCGCCGATTCCAGGTATCAGTCTAATAAGCCTTCTCTTTACTGCCCCCAATACATTTACATTCTTCTATTAACAAGGAGACCAAAACTGTACACAATACTCCAGATGTGGTCTCACCAATGCCCTGTAAAACTGAAGCATGACCTCCATACTTTGGTATTCAATTTCTCTTGCAGTAAACAATAACATTCTATTAGTTTTCTAATTACGTGCTGTACCTGTTTACTAGCCTTTTGTGATTCATGCACTTGGACACCCAGATCCCTCTGCATCTCAGAGCACTGCAATCTCTCACCATTTAGATAACAGGCTTCCTTTTTATTGTTCCCGCCAAAGTGGGCAATTTCACACTTTCCTGCAGTGTACTCCATTTTCCAGGTCTTTTCCTACTCACTTAACCTATCTATATCCCTTTGCAGTCCCCTATGTCCTGGTCACAACTTAGTTTCCTACATACCTTTGTGTCATCGGAAAATTTAGCAACTATACCTTCGGTCCCTTCATCCAATTCATTTATATAAATTGTAAAAAGGTGAAGCCCCAGCACTGATCCCCATTGCACACCACTTGTTTAATCTTGCAAACCAGAAAATGACCCATTTATGCCGACACTCGGTTTCCTGTTCGCTACTCAATCTTCTATCCATACCAATAAGTTACTCCCTTCACCATGACCTTTTATTTTCTGCAATAAACTTTGATGTGGCATCTTATCAAATGCCTTATAGAAATCTCAGTACAGTACATCCACCGGTTCCCCTTGATCCACAGCACATGTAACTCCATCAAGGAACTCCAACAAACTGATTAAACATGATTTAACTTTCATAAATCCATATTGATTCTGCCTGATTACCTCGATTTGGTCTAAGTGCCGATTATACCACCTCTAATAATAGCTTCCAACTTTTTCCCCAAGACAAATGTGAAGCTAACTGGCCTGTAGTTTCCTGCTTTCTGTCTGCCTCCCTTTTTGAATAAAGGAGTTACATACAGAGTGAAGTAACTTGGTACAGGTTAAAACCCTGTCTGCTGGAAAGTTGAGTAATGTAGCTGGAAGGTTAGGGATTACACTCCGTCAAAAGCTAGGAAACCCGAAATAGTAAGACTGTGACCAACCATATTTCACTTGAAGCTGAAGGCTCAAACAGGGTTAGAATCACTAACACATAGAGTAATGTTAGCTAAGGTAAAACTAGAACAGAAGAGACTTGAATTAGAATTCCAGAGAGAGCGAGAAAGAGCAGAATGAGAGTCAAGAAAGGGAAAATATAAGAGTGTTCCAGAAGGAGAAGGAGAAAAGGGAGTTAAGGTGGCTCAAACAACTAGAGGAATTCCCAGTACACCCAGTGAAGGCACAGCTGCTGACGGAGCTATCCCTAGCTCAGGACCATGTGCTGAGCTCTTAAAGTTCTCCCAGTCCATTCTAAAGTTCAATGAGGAGGATATGGCAGCACTTTTCATTACTTTTAAAAAGTTTTCAAAGCAACTGCAATGACCGTCAGAGAACTGGATGCTGTTTTTACAAAATAAAATGACAGGAAAGATGAAAGTTCATCAGATTATGAGCGGACTGAAAATGCTATCCTGGCCCATATGAGATAGTACTGGAGCTGGACCAGCAGAAATTCAGAATCTTTGGAAAGCAGCTTGACCAAACCTACCTGGCGTTTGAAAGAGTTAAGCAATTTCAGAACATTGGAACATAGGAGCAGCAGTTGGACATCGAGCCTGTTCCACCATTCAATATGATAATAGCTGATCATCCACTTCAATGCCTTTTTCCGACACAATCCCCATTTCCCTTTATGTCACTGGTATTTAGGCCGAGGCATTGAGGACCAGAGTCGGGACGTCATGTTACATTTGTACATAACATTGGTTAGGCCGCATTTGGAGTATTGTGGGCAGTTCTGGTCGCCGCACTACACAAAAGATGTGATTAAGCTAGAGAGGGTGCAGAAAAGATTCACAAGGATGTTGCCTGGTTTGAAGGGATTGAGTTATAAAGAGAGACTGGATAGGCTGGGTCTGATTTCCCTGCAGCGAAGGAGGCTGAGAGGAGACATGATAGAGGTATATAAAATTATGAGAGGCATAGATAGGGTAGATAGCCAGAGTCTGTTTCCCATGGTAGGGGTGACTAAAACTAGAGGGCATAGATTTAAGGTGAGAGGGAGGAGGTTTAAAGGGATCAAAGGGGTAATAGTTACACACCAAGAATAGTGGGTATCTGGAATGATCTGCCTGAGGAGGTGGTGGAGGCAGGAACAGTAACGACATTTAAGAGGCATCTGGACAGGTACTTGAATGAACAAGGCATAGAGGGATATGGAATTAATGCAAGCAGTTTTGGATTAGTATGGATCGGCATTATAGTCAGCCCAGACGTGGACGGCCGAAGGGCCTGTTTCTATGCTGTACTACTCTATGACTCCATTTAGAAATCTGTCAATCTCTGCTTTAAACATACTCAATGACTGAGCTTCCACAGCCCTCTGGGGTAGAGAATTCCAAAGATTCACAACCCTCTGAGAAAAGGCATGTCTCCTCATCTCTGTCCGAAGTGGATTTCCACTTATTTTGAAATTGTTTCCCCTGGTTCTAGATTCCCCAACCAGGGGAAACATGTTAGCTGCATCTACCCTGTCTATCACTTTCAATACTTTGTAGGTTTCAATGAGATCACCTCTCATTCTTCGAAACTCTAGAGAATACAGGCCCAGTTTCCCCAATCTCTCTTCATGGGACGGTCCTGCCATCTCGGGAACAAGTCTGATGAACCGTCATTGCACTCCCTCTATGATCATAACATCCTTCCTAAGGTAAGGGGACCAAAACTGCACACATTACTCCAGGGGCAGTCTAACCAAGGTTCCATACAATTGCAGCAAAACGTCACTACTACTGCACTCAAATCCACTTCAATAAAGGCTAACATACCATTAGTCTTCCTAATTGCTTTCTGCACCTGCATGTTTGTTTTCACTGACTTATTGATGAGGACATACTACAAAGTTGTACTTTGTACAACTACACTTTCTAATGTCTTACCATTTAAGAAATACTCTGCACATCTGTTCCTGCTACCGAAGTGGATAACCTCACATTTTTCCACATTATATTTCAACTGCCATGTTCTTGCCCACTCACTGTCCAAATCCCCTTGAAGCCGCTTTGCATCTTCCTCGCAACACTCATTCTCATCTAGTTTACTGGCATCTGAAAACCTGGAAATATTACACTGGTCCCCACATCCAAGTCATTGATACATATTGTGAAGAGCCGGGGCCCAAGCACTGATCCCTGTAGTACCCCACTAGTCACAGCCTGCCAAGGCAAGAATTGCCCATTTATTCCTACTCTCTGCTTTCTGCCTGTTATCTAATCCTTAATCCATGCCAGTACATTATCTCCTATCCCATGTGCTTCAATTTTACTAACCAACCTCCTGTCGGGGACTTTATCAAAAGCTTTCTGAAAATCCAAGTATACCACGTCCACCGAATTCCCTTTGTCAATTCTGTGAGAAACATCCTCAAAAAACTCCAACAGGTTTGTCAAACATTGTTTCCCATTTATCCATGTTGACTCTACCTAATCAGATCCATTTATCACATTCTTTAGAATAGAGTATAGCTTGTTCCCAGCGACTGATGTAAGGCTAACATGTCTGTAGTGCCCTGTTTTCTCTCTCCGTCCATTCTTAAATACTGGGAAGACATTTTCTATCTTCTAATCTACAGGAACAGTTCCAGAATCTACAGAATATTGAAAGATATTCACCAATGTATCCACTGTTTCCAAAGCTACCTCTTTCAACACTCTGGGATGTAGAATATCAGGTCCTGGGGACTTGTCAACCTTCAGCTCCATTAATTTCTCCAAGACAACCTTCTTACTTATACTAATTAAATCCATTTCCTCATTCACCCGAATCCCTTGGATCGCTAACTCTGGGAGATTTCTTGTATCTTCCTCAGTGAAGACAGACACAAAGTAATCATTTAGCTTCTCTGCCATTTCTCTATTCCCCATTATAAATTCTCCTGACACTGCCTGTAATGGACCCACATTTGTCTTAGCTAAACGTTTCCTTTTCACGTATCTATAGAAGATTTTACAGTCCATTTTTGTGTTTGTTTTTGGCCAGTGATATGAGCTCTCAAGATAGAGCCCACATATGAAACCCTCAGAGCGGTGATCCCTCTCGAGGAGTTCACAAACTCGCCCCCCTCCCAGTAAAACCCACAAAGAGGGACAGAAGGTTCAAAGGTATTCTGGCTGATGAATTTTCCCATGTGCACAAAGCCTTAACCCCAGAGGAAAACCCTTTCCTCGTCACCCCAAAGATCCGAGAACAAAAGGTGGAGGGGAGATCGGAGCCCGAGCAGTCATGGGCAAGAAGCGGGACATACAAGGGTCCATCCTCAGGCCAAATAGGTGCTGAGAGCAGGAGTAATGGCTGAAGATCTGCGTGTTTCCACAGTAATAAGGCAGGTCACTATCGTGTTGACTAATGGAAGTGACGGGGAAAACCTGTAGGATTAATCAGAGTCCACCAGATCAGTGCTGGAAAACGGGCCCTGATGGAAAGCACAGCAGGTCAGGCTGTGCCTTTAACTGTAACAGTCTGACACAGTAACCCCACACAGAGAGTGCGGGAAAACTTAACAAAATCCCTGAGAGTTACCAGGAATTTGTACTCCAAGGAAAAGTGACCCCATACCCCTCGAGTGAGACAAGCAAACCCATAATCATACTGAGGGATACAGGGGCCAAACAAACCCTTCTGCTGGGAAAACACCTTTACCCGAGAGAGTGCAGTGAATGCTAGAGTGTTAGTGAATGGTATCGGAAGATGATATATGACCATACCTGTATATCAACTGCTCTTGGAATGTGACCCAGTTTCAAGACCGGTAACCATGAGGATTGTACCTAGTTTACCGGTGGAGGGGTCGACCAGCTCCTGGGTAATTATCTGACAGGGGAAAAGGTGGCAGCTTCCCCAGTAGCTCTGGAGAGACCAAAAGAGGTCAGGGAGACAGAGCAGTTACAGGAGAAGGTCCCTGGCATTCTCACTGATTGTGTGGTGACTCGTTCCATGGACAAACAATCCCCTGAACTGTTACTGCAGACGGATGACTGTTGGAGAAACTCAAGATTGTGCCCAATTGTTGAACAAATTCTCCGGACTCTGACGTTGAGAACAAATACTTTATTTTTGATATCATGGGGGAGCACACCTTACCTAAAGGCGATCCAGTGCTGCTCTCCCATGATATCAAAAATAAAGTGTTTGTTCTCAACGTCTGAGTCCAGAGAATTTGTTCAACAATTGGGCACAATCTGGATTTTCTCCAACAGTTTTGTGTAGTCGTCAGGATCCCTGAGTTCACGGGATCCAAAAGAACCTAGTGAAAAAACTAATTGACAGGATCAGGGGTAAGTCAACTTTTCTGCGACCCTAGTGTCTCAATCACGCTGCCTGAGCCGGAATTAAGAGGGCGACTGGGCCCCACGTGAAGGCCAGATAACTGGGAGAGGGGGGACAGAGTGGTCAAGGAAGAATTGGATGAAACCTGATCAGAAAAGTTCTAAAATTGAGTAAGTTAAATCTCACACATGGGAAGTGAGTAATTCTGCGAAGGGAAGTTGAAAAGTAGATAAGTGGAAAATCCAGTAAATTTAGGAATCTGGCATCATCGGCTGGGCCGAATACCTGATCCCATTGAGTATACGAAGTTAACTCTCACACATGGGAAGTGAGTAAAATACGGTGACAAGATATGGGACAGAGATGACTGGGGCTGTAACTAAATTACCAAATTGACCCAACAGGCACGTTTTCGGGGCTCCTGAGTACACCCGCTGATCTGGCCCGAGAGAAAGATGCGGGTGACAAGAGTTGGAGAACGAAAGTACCGTTGACCTGAAGAGACAGGGATGAGCCGGTTCGCTGACCTTGAGAATTTAACATTAACTGCGCCTGTTCGTCTCTTTGTGTGTGGTTTTGTCTTTTGTTTGCGTTAATGTTGTTTACTCCATAGAAATTAGCTCGTAAAATTAGAAGGTTTTGAGAAAGTAGATGCAAGAATGGACTCAACGGCTTCCAAGAAGGAAGGGTCGCCCCCGGGGACGAGTAATCCATGTCCTCTGGAGAAAGGCGACCCACGTCCGTTTGCCCCCTTGAAGGAGACGCAGAAGTGTCACGGTAAATATGTGTTTTAAAGATAGGTATGTTTTAAAGTAAAAACAAGTTACGGTGTATTTGATTCAATTGTGAGAATGTTGGAAGCTTCCACGAATGAATTGAATATCTGGGATGTACAGTTTGTGTTCTGTAAAACTAACTGTCGTTAACTCTTTGTTGTCTGGCTTTCATGTTGAAAATTGAAGTCTATTAAGTTGTTTGGAATTGAATGATTGTGAAAAGTGATTGTTCAGTGTGTTCATTTCTATTTAGTGTTGTGCACCCAGGAATGGGATATAAAATTGAATTATATTTTAAGTTAAAGTTTTATTTTTAGTTGGTTTTGCAATTGTGAAAAGGCAATGAACAATTTTCTGAGGGATAAGCATCAGCCTTGAAGGTCTGAAGGTCTGGCAGAAATCAAATTTGGGGTTTGGAACATTGTTTATATTGGAAAGTCTGCTATTGTTTTATTTTGCAGTCTAAATTTGAAGACATGTTTTACTGACTGTTATATTGTTTTAAGGGAAAGAAAGGATAGAAAAGGAGGTATAGGAAAGATTCTGTCTGTTTAAAAAGATTTAAGTTTGTGTAAGGACCTGGTGTTAAGTCTTTTGTTCTAAGAATGTTAAATAACTTTTTATTTAGTTTTTGGTTTTATTACAGTCATTTGAAAAGGCGCCTGAAGTAAGAGCAAGAAAATGATGTAATTTACCTATATTTTAAAATAAGCACGAGCTATTCTGTTCTGTGTGTAGTTAATAAGTATTATAAGTTAATAAGTATGAATTGAATTAATACTGTTAAGGTTAATTGACCTGTTTAAGTTGAAGAACTGGAAATGTCATTTGCAACCACAATGAACTTTCAAGTTTAGCATGTCGAGTTTTGGAGGAGTCTTAAGTTCCGGACAGAAGACTCATTCATATAACATCGGCAGTTTTGATTTTTAAATATTATTGCAGTAAATTGGAATTGGAATCATCTTTGTTGTAAAAATCATTGGATTAGGAACCTCTTACAAAAGATACTAAAAAATTTGGAAACAATTGGAGTGTAATCTAAAATGCTGTCTTTCCTGATGGAGATGCTTTCCTTTGAAGTTGAAAATGTTACCATGATTTTGTTGTTTTTAAACCCTAAGGATACCAAAAGGATTGAAAAAAATTTAAAATGGATAGTTGTTTTCGATCAGAAAAAAAAAGTTTCAGAAAATGACGTAGCTGAGAATGTTTTGCTCCGCGCCCTTGGAGGCAAACAAAGAACTTAACCCGCTGCGGCTTTTTGCATTGCTGAGAGTCAAATTTATACATATTGGACATTGTTAAATTTTACATTTCTAAATTGACAGATAGAATTGGACAAATTAACCCATTGGGCTCAGGGGCAGAGCCACAATGGATTCTTTTTAAGCTGGTGACGGCAGGTTCCAAGGCCATGTGAGAACTGATGCCGCAACAAGAGATCCAGTAGGGAACACTACCAATATAATGCAGTGACCAGAACTGCACGCAATACTCCAGGTGCGGTCTCACCAGAGTTTTGTAAAGCTGCAGCATGACCTCGTGGCTCCGAAACTCGACCCCCCTACTAATAAAAGCTAACACACCAGATGCCTTCTTAACAGCCCTATTAACCTGGGTAGCAACTTTCAGGGATTTATGCACCTGGACACCAAGATCTCTCTGTTCATCTACACTACCAAGAATCTTCCCATTAGCCCAGTACTCTGCATTGCTGTTACTCCTTCCAAAGTGAATCACCTCACACTTCTCCGCATTAAACTCCATTTGCCATCTCTCAGCCCAGCTCTGCAGCCTATCTATGTCCCTCTGTACCCTACAACATCCTTCGGCACTATCCACAACTCCACCGACCTTAGTGTCATCCGCAAATTTACTAACCCACCCTTCCACACCCTCTTCCAGGTCATTTATAAAAATGACAAACAGCAGTGGCCCCAAAACAGATCCTTGCGGTGCACCACTAGTAACTAAACTCCAGGATGAACATTTCCCATCAACCACCACCCTCTGTCTTCTTTCAGCTAGCCAATTTCTGATCCAAAGCTTTAAATCACCTTCAACCCCATACTTCCGTATTTTCTGCAATCCTATTTGATTTTTTAGTCGTCTTCTGAGAGAGAGATAGACGGGATGAGGGAAAGAGAGAGAGAGATAGACGGGGTGAGGGAAAGAGAGAGAGAGAGAGAGATAGACGGGGTGAGGGAAAGAGAGAGAGAGAGATAGACAGGGTGAGGGAAAGAGAGAGAGAGAGATAGATGGGGTGAGGGAAAGAGAGAGAGAGAGAGATAGACGGGGTGAGGGAAAGAGAGAGAGAGAGAGATAGACGGGGTGAGGGAAAGAGAGAGAGAGAGAGATAGACGGGGTGAGGGAAAGAGAGAGAGAGAGAGATAGACGGGGTGAGGGAAAGAGAGAGAGAGAGAGATAGACGGGGTGAGGGAAAGAGAGAGAGAGAGATAGACGGGGTGAGGGAAAGAGAGAGAGAGAGATAGACGGGGTGAGGGAAAGAGAGAGAGAGAGAGATAGACGGGGTGAGGGAAAGAGAGAGAGAGAGAGACGGGTTGAGAGAGAGAGAGACACACACACATAGTAAGGGAGAGGGTGAGGAATAAAATGTCTCCTGTGGATTGGACGTGCTCGAGGGGCCGAACGGCCTCCTCCTGTCTTCCTAAGTTTTTTTATTAATATTACATCCTGAAATGAAATGCAAGTAATTAACAACAGGTTCTCCTTTAAAATTATTAATCCGAATTCACAATAGTATTTGTGTGAATTTGGGGTTGGCAGATAATTTGCTGTTTATTAACATCACTGAATAAATTAATATTGGAAGATTCAATGTCATTTTGTTCCCATCCTTGTTCAATTTCCTACTGATTCCTTCGAAGATCTAAACCGAAGGAGCATTTCTGGCAGTGCGGGGTCCCTTTAAGAGGTTGGGACTGACACTCTCCCTACTCCCTCCACCCCCCTCGGGGACACAGCGCTGGGTCAGGGGTAAACAGACTGGACGGACACTGGGATTCACCAATAACCCCTGACCCCAAAGGCAAGAAAAGGAAAGCCAAAATTCTCCTGGTCCCTGAGAAATCAGATTGACAATAAATTTAAAACCCGAGAGTGAAATATAAAAGGAGAAAAGAGAGATTATGATGTTTGTAAAAACAGTATTTAAACAGAAGGCAGTATGTGTGTTTATCTGTCTAAGTTGGTCAATGTGAATATATGTGTCTCTGTGTGGGTTTTTCTCTCTCTCGATCAGTGGGAGTGGATGTGCCTGGGTGTGGATTTCTCTGTGTGTGTGTGTGTGTGTGTGCGCGTGTGTGTTTTTATCTGGACGTGTTAGTCTATCTGTGTTTACTTGGCTGTCTATGTGTCTCTGTGTGTTTGTGTTTCCAATTCTGGATGTGAGGGTGGGAGAGGACACAAAAGGACACACTCTAATCTCTTATTAAAGATCTTCCATCTTAACAACTCCAATAAATATGCAGAAATACCCTGCACAAAATATCAACCAGTTGTTTCTTAATACTTGTCAGGACAAAGGTTCCTCTCTCAAACACGGCCGATGTTGGGTTTATATGGGCTGATGATACAAAGTTAGGTGGTACTGAAAGCTGTGAGGAGGGCACAAAGATACTGCATTGGCAGATGGACGGGTTAAGCGAGTGGGCAAGAAAGTGGCAGCTGGAATATCATGTGGAGAGATGTGAGGTTCTTCACTTTGGCAGGAAGAATAGAAACACAGAACATTTTTCAAATGTTCCCTCTGAACCAGAGGGGTACCAATATCCTGGGGGGGAGATTTGTTATTGCTCTTAGAATTAGAACATTACAGCGCAGTACAGGCCCTTCGGCCCTCAATGTTGCGCCGACCTGTGAAATCATCTGACCTACAATATTCCATTTTCATCCATATGTCTATCCAATGACCACTTAAATGCCCTTAAAGTTGGCGAATCTACTACTGCTGCAGGCAGGGCGTTCCACGCCCTTACTACTCTCTGAGTAAAGAAACTACCTCTCACATCTGTCCTATATCTATCACCCCTCAACTTAAAGCTATGTCCCCTCGTGTTTGCCATCGCCATCCGAGGAAAAAGACTCTCACTATCCACCCTATCTAACCCTCTGATTATCTTATATGTCTCTATTAATTCACCTCTCCTCCTCCTTCTCTCCAACGAAAACAACCTCAAGTCCCTCAGCCTTTCCTCGTAAGACCTTCCCTCCATACCAGGCAACATCCTAGTAAATCTCCTCTGCAGTCTTTCCATAGCTTCCACATCCTTCCTATAATGCGGTGACCAGAACTGCACGCAATACTCAAGGTGCGGTCTCACCAGAGTTTTGTACAGCTGCAGCATGACCTCGTGGCTCCGAAACTCGATCCCCCTACTAATAAAAGCTAACACACCATATGCCTTCTCAACAGCCCTATTAACCTGGGTAGCAACCTTCAGGGATTTATGTACCTGGACACCAAGATCTCTCTGTTCATTTACACTACCAAGAATCTTCCCATTAGCCCAGTACTCTGCATTCCTGTTACTCCTTCCAAAGTGAATCACCTCACACTTTTCCGCATTAAACTCCATTTGCCATCTCTCAGCCCAGC
This sequence comes from Heterodontus francisci, assembly GCF_036365525.1. NCBI lineage: Eukaryota > Metazoa > Chordata > Chondrichthyes > Heterodontiformes > Heterodontidae > Heterodontus > Heterodontus francisci. Next base: position 506,442 of record NW_027141473.1, read on the forward strand.
TCTGCAGCCTATCTATGTCCCTCTGTACCCTACAACATCCTTCAGCACTATCCACAACTCCACCGACCTTAGTGTTATCTGCAAATTTACTAACCCACCCTTCTACACCCTCTTCCAGGTCATTTATAAAAATGACAAACAGCAGTGGCCCCAAAACAGATCCTTGCGGTTCACCACTAGTAACTAAACTCCAGGATGAACATTTGCCATCAACCACCACCCTCTGTCTACTTTCAGCTAGCCAATTTCTGATCCAAAGCTCTAAATCACCTTCAACCCCATACTTCTGTATTTTCTGCAATAGCCTACCGTGGGGAACCTTATCAAACGCCTTACTGAAATCCATATACACCACATCCACGGCTTTACCCTCATCCACCTGTTTGGTCACCTTCTCGAAAAACTCAATAAGGTTTGTGAGGCACGACCTACCTTTCACAAAACCGTGCTGACTATCTCTAATGAACTTATTCTTTTCAAGATGATTATAAATCCTGTCTCTTATAACCTTTTCCAACATTTTACCCACAACCGAAGTAAGGCTCACAGGTCTATAATTACCAGGGCTGTCTCTACTCCCCTTCTTGAACAAGGGGACAACATTTGCTATCCTCCAGTCTTCCGGCACTATTCCTGTCGACAATGACGACATAAAGATCAGGGACAAAGGCTCTGCATTCTCCTCCCTAGCTTCCCAGAGAATCCTAGGATAAATCCCATCTGGCCCAGGGGACTTATCTATTTTCACTCTTTCCAAAATTGATAACACCTCCTCCTTGTGAACCTCAATCCCATCTAGCCTAATAGCCTGAATCTCAGTATTCTCCTCAACAACATTTTCTTTCTCTACTGTAAATACTGACGCAAAATATTCATTTAACACTTCCCCTATCTCCTCTGATTCCACACACAACTTCCCACTACTATCCTTGATTGGCCCTAATCTAACTCTAGTCATTCTTTTATTCCTGATATACCTATAGAAAGCATTAGGGTTTTCCCTAATCCTATCCACCAATGACTTCTCGTGTCCTCTCCTTGCTCTTCTTAGCTCTCCCTTTAGATCCTTCCTGGCTAGCTTGTAGCTCTCAAGCGCCCTAACTGAGCCTTCACCTCTCATCCTAACATAAGCCTTCTTCTTCCTCTTGACAAACACTTCAACTTCTTTAGTAAACCACGGCTCCCTCGCTCGACATCTTCCTCCCTGCCTCACAGGTACATACTTATCAAGGACACACAGTAGCTGCTCCTTGAATAAGCTCCACATTTTGATTGTTCCCATCCCCTGCAGTTTCCTTCCCCATCCTACGCATCCTAAATCTTGCCTAATCGCATCATAATTTCCTTTCCCCCAGCTATAATTCTTGCCCTGCGGTATATACCTGTCCCTGCCCATCGCTAAGGTAAACCTAACCGAATTGTGATCACTATCACCAAAGTGCTCACCTACATCTAAATCTAACACCTGGCCGGGTTCTTTACCCAATACCAAATCCAATGTGGCATCGCCACTGGTTGGCCTGTCTACATACTGTGTCAGAAAATCCTTCGGGGTGGTTTAAACTAAATCAGCAGGGGCATGGGAACCTAAATTGTAGTTCCAGTGTACAGGCTGTTGAGAGTAGTGAGGTAGGGGATAAGGTTACAGGGACGCAAGAGGGCACTGGCAAGCAAGAACTTGGTTTAAATTGTGTCTACTTCAACGCCAGTAGCATCCGGAATAAGGTGGGTGAGCTTGCAGCATGGGTTGGTACCTGGGATCCTGATGTTGTGGCCATTTCAGAGACATGGGTAGAGCAGGGGCAGGATTGGATGTTGCAGGTTCCGGGATTTAGATGTTTCAGTAAGAACAGAGAAGAGGGTAAAAGAGGGGGGAGTGTGGCATTGTTAATCAAGGAAAGTATTACAGCGGCAGAAAGGACGTTTGAGGACTCGTCTACTGAGATAGTATGGGCGGAGGTTAGAAACAGGAGAGGAGAGGTCACCCTGTTGGGAGTTTTCTATAGACCTCCGAAATCAGAGATGTAGAGGAAATGATAGCAAAGATGATTCTCGACAGGAGCGAGAGTAACAGGGTAGTTGTTATGGGGGACTTTAACTTTCCAAATATTGACTGGAAATACTATAGTTCGAGTACTTTAGATGGGTCTGTTTTTGTCCAGTGTGTGCAGGAGGGTTTTCTGACACAGTATGTAGACAGGCCAACCAGGGGCGATGCCACATTGGATTTGGTACTGGGTAATGAATCCGGCCAGGTTTTAGATTTAGATGTAGGTGAGTACTTTGGCGATAGTGATCACAATTCGGTTAGGTTTACCTTAGCGATGGGCAGGGACAGGTATATACAGCAGGGCAAGTATTATAGCTGGGGGAAAGGAAATTATGACGCGATTAGGCCAGATTTAGGATGTGTAGGATGGGGAAAGAAACTGCAGGGGATGTGCACAAACAAAATGTGGAGCTTATTCAAGGAGCAGCTAATGCGTGTCCTTGATCAGTATGTACCTGTCAGGCAGGGAGGAAGTTGTCGAGCGAGGGAGCTGCGGTTTACTCAAGAAGTTGAAGCGCTTGTCAAGAGGAAGAGGGCGGCTTATGTTAGGATGAGACGTGAAGGCTCAGTTAGGGCGCTTGAGAGTTACAAGCTAGCCAGGAAGGATCTAAAGGGAGGGCTAAGAAGAGCAAGGAGAGGACACGAGAAGTCATTGGCGGATAGGATAAAAGAAAACCCTAAGGCTTTCTATAGGTATATCAGGAATAAACGAATGATAAGAGTTAGAACAGGGCCAATCAAGGATAATAAAAGCAAAATACTGCGATGCTGGAAATCTGAAACAAAAACAAGAAATGCTGGATTCACTCAGCAGGTCTGGCAGCATCTGTGGAAAGAGAAGCAGAGTTAACGTTTCGGGTCAGTGACCCTTCTTCGGAACTGACAAATATTAGAAAAGTCACACACCATTAACATATTGTTTGCCTTTGCTCCGTGACCTTTTGGTCAGCTATGTGGCCTGGTCCAATCTGCACCTTCTCCTTTGTTATCTCTTGCCCAACCCCCACCTCACTTGTTTATAATCTGTGACTTTTCTAATATTTGTCAGTTCCGAAGAAGGGTCACTGACCCGAAACGTTAACTCTGCTTCTCTTTCCACAGATGCTGCCAGACCTGCTGAGTGAATCCAGCATTTCTTGTTTTTGTTTCAGATTTCCAGCATCCGCAGTATTTTGCTTTTATTTTAGTGTTCAATTCACTGCCACTTCTCTTCCAGGAATGCCTACCTTGACGAAGTTCTGCTCTTCCCTCCGACGGGATTTTCGTTTGTCTCTTTTACCTTGTTCACCTTCATTGCTTTCGATTTCCCTCCTGGTGTTTGATAAGGTATCTACCAAAACTCGTTTTCACAGCCACATCTCCTTCCTCAGTGACTTTCTCTGGCTCCGACTGATTCCACGTGGATTCCAACTGCAGTTTCACCCATCATGCTTTGAAACCACCCAGGATCACAGGTATCTCCGAGAAATACAACGTTCCTCGGACTGCTACTCTCGCCGCATCCTGAGATCCACACTCAGTGCTATGCGCCGCCATATGCACACACTGGACCTCTCTCTCCAGCAGCACCTTCTCACCTTATCTCAAATCTGTTCTACTCCGCAGTTTCATCTCATCTTACGTCTCATCCGACGCATTAACAAAAAACTTTTTTTCTTCCTTTCAGGTGTTAAGGAACGCAAGCTCCAGCAGCTGATGGGGACTAATGCCCCTCCAGATCCTCCTTCCGCTTCACTTCCCTCTGACCCCACCCCTTCTGATCTGACCCCTTGCCGTGTATTCACTATACCCTCTGACCTCCCCCTCTCTGATGCTGAGCATTCTGTACTCAGCAAAGGTCTCAGTTTTATCCCCTTACGCCCCCACCTCAATGAATTTCGCGCTCGGCATGACGTTGAGCTCTTCTTCCGTCGCCTCCGCCTCCGGGCTCACTTCTTCGACCAGGAGTCCTCCCCCCGACCAGCAGACCCATTCACCCGCCTCCAGCATTCTCCCTCTACCTGGACCCCTCACCCTGGCCTCTTACCCGCTCTTGATCTCTTCATTGAAAACTGTCGGCGAGACATTGGTTGTCTCAATTTCTCTGCCCCCCTCACTCACTCTAACCTGTCCCCCTCTGAACTTGAGGCACTCCGTTCTCTCAGGTCTAACCCCGACATGGTCATCAAACCTGCAGACAAGGGTGGTGCTGTTGTTGTATGGCGTACCGACCTCTACCTTGCAGAAGCTCAACGCCAACTCACAGACACCTCTTCCTACCTCCCTCTGGACCATGACCCCACCACCGAACATCAAGCCACCGTCCAAAGGACTGTCACTGACCTCATCTCCTCTGGAGATCTTCCCTCTACAGCTTCCAACCTCATAGTCCCACAACCCTGGACAGCCCGCTTCTACCTCCTTCCCAAAATCCACAAACGGGACTGTCCCGGCAGACCCATTGTGTCAGCCTGCTCCTGCCCAACTGAACTTATTTCTTCCTATCTAGACTCTATCTTTTCTCCGCTGGTCCAGTCTCTTCCCACCTACATCCGTGACTCTTCTGACGCCCTACGTCATTTTGACAATTTCCAGTTTCCTGGTCCCAACCGCCTCCTCTTCACTATGGACGTCCAATCGCTCTACACCTCCATCCCCCACCAGGATGGTTTGAGAGCTCTCCGCTTCTTCCTGGAACAGAGGCCCAACCAGTCCCCATCCACCAACACCCTCCTCCGCCTGGCTGAACTTGTTCTCACATTGAACAACTTCTCCTTCAACTCCATGCATTTCCTTCAAGTAAAAGGTGTCGCTATGGGTACCCGCATGGGTCCTAGTTATGCCTGTCTTTTTGTGGGATATGTCGAGCATTCTTTGTTCCAGTCCTACTCAGGCCCCCTCCCCCAACTCTTTTTCCGGTACATTGATGACTGTATCGGTGCCGTTTCCTGCTCCCGCCCCGAACTAGAAAACTTTATCAACTTTGCTTCCAATTTCCACCCTTCTCTCACCTTTACATGGTCCATCTCTGACACTTCCCTTCCCTTCCTCGACTTCTCTGTCTCCATCTCTGGGGATAGGTTGTCTACCAATATCCATTATAAGCCCACTGACTCCCACAGCTACCTCGACTACACTTCTTCACACCCTACCTCCTGTAAGGACTCCATTCCATTCTCCCAGTTTCTCCGTCTCCGACGCATCTGCTCTGATGATGCTACCTTCAATGACGGTGCTTCTGATATGACCTCCTTTTTCCTCAACCGAGGATTTCCCCCCACTGTGGTTGACAGGGCCCTCAACCGTGTCCGACCCATTCCCCGCACCTCTACCCTCACCCCTTCCCCTCCCTCCCAGAACCGTGACAGGGTTCCCCTTGTCCTCACTTTTCATCCCACCTGCCTCCATATCCAAAGGATCATCCTCCGCCATTTTCGCCACCTCCAGCGTGATGCCACTACCAGTCGCACCTTCCCCTCCCTTCCCCTGTCAGCATTCCGAAGGGATCGTTCCCTCCGCGACACCCTGGTCCACTCCTCCATTACCCCCACCACCTCGTCCCCGTCCCAGGGCACCTTCCCTTGCAATCGCAGGAGGTGTAATACCTGCCCATTTACCTCCTCTCTCCTCACTATCCCAGGCCCCAAACACTCCTTTCAGGTGAAGCAGCGATTTACTTGTACTTCTTTCAATGTAGTATACTGTATTCGCTGCTCACAGTGTGGTCTCCTCTACATTGGGGAGACCAAGCGCAGACTGGGTGACCGCTTTGCGGAACATCTCCGCTCAGTCCGCAAGCAGGACCCTGAGCTTCCGGTTGCTTGCCATTTCAACACTCCCCCCTGCTCTCATGCTCACATCTCTGTCCTGGGATTGCTGCAGTGTTCCAGTGAACATCAACGCAAGCTCGAGGAACAGCATCTCATCTACCGATTAGGCACACTACAGCCTGCCGGACTGAACATTGAGTTCAATAATTTCAGAGCATGACAGCCCCCCACTTTACTTTCATTTTTAGTCATTTTTAGTTATTTTTTCTTCCTTTTGTTTGCATTCCTTTTTACATTTTTTACAATCTTTTTTTGCATTTATTTCATTTCATCTTAGTTTGTTCAGTTTGCTTACCCACTGTTTTTTTCAGGTTGTTTTTCTTCAGCTTTGCACTTGCTGATGTTCAATATTCAGTATATTCACACCTAATCTGTAATAATGCTTTGTCTTTCAACACACCATTAACATATTGTTTGCCTTTGCTCCGTGACCTTTTGGTCAGCTATGTGGCCTGGTCCAATCTGCACCTTCTCCTTTGTTATCTCTTGCCCAACCCCCACCTCACTTGTTTATAATCTGTGACTTTTCTAATATTTGTCAGTTCCGAAGAAGGGTCACTGACCCGAAATGTTAACTCTGCTTCTCTTTCCACAGATGTTGCCAGACCTGCTGAGTGAATCCAATCAAGGATAGTAGTGGGAAGTTGTGTGCGGAATCGGAGGAGATAGGGGAAGCGTTAAATGAATATTTTTCGTCAGTATTTACAGTAGAAAAAGAAAATGTTGCCGAGGAGATTACTGAGATACAGCCTACTAGGCTAGATGGGATTGAAATTCACAAGGAGGAGGTGTTAGCAATTTTGGAAAGAGTGAAAATAGATAAGTCCCCTGGGCCAGATGGGATTTATCCTAGGATTCTCTGGGAAGCCAGGGAGGAGATTGCAGAGCCGTTGTTGTAGATCTTTATGTTGTCATTGTCGACAGGAGTAGTGCCGTAGGACTGGAGGATAGCAAATGTTGTCCCCTTGTTCAAGAAGGGGAGTAGAGACAGCCCTGGTAATTATAGACCTGTGAGCCTTACTTCGGTTGTGGGTAAAATGTTGGAAAAGGTTATAAGAGACAGGATTTATAATCATCTTGAAAAGAATAAGTTCATTTGCGATAGTCAGCACGGTTTTGTGAAAGGTAGGTCGTGCCTCACAAACCTTATTGAGTTTTTGGAGAAGGTGACCAAACAGGTGGATGAGGGTAAAGCCGTGGATGTGGTGTATATGGATTTCAGTAAGGCGTTTGATAAGGTTCCCCTCGGTAGGCTATTACAGAAAATACGGAAGTATGGGGTTGAAGGTGATTTAGAGCTTTGGATCAGAAATTGGCTAGCTGAAAGAAGACAGAGGGTGGTGGTTGATGGTAAATGTTCATCCTGGAGTTTAGTTACTAGTGGTGTACCGCAAGGATCTGTTTTGGGGCCACTGCTGTTTGTCATTTTTATAAATGACCTGGAAGAGGGTGTAGAAGGGTGGGTTAGTAAATTTGCGGATGACACGAAGGTCGGTGGAGTTGTGGATAGTGCCAAAGGATGTTGGAGGGTACAGAGGGACATAGATAGGCTGAGAGATGGCAAATGGAGTTTAATGCGGAGAAGTGTGAGGTGATTCACTTTGGAAGGAGTAACAGGAATGCAGAATACTGGGCTAATGGGAAGATTCTTGGTAGTGTAGATGAACAGAGAGATCTTGGTGTCCAGGTACATAAATCCCTGAAGGTTGCTAACCAGGTTAATAGGGCTGTTAAGAAGGCATATGTTGTGTTAGCTTTTATTAGTCGGGGGATTGAGTTTCGGAGCCACGAGGTCATGATGCAGCTGTACAAAACTCTGGTGAGGCCGCACCTTGAGTATTGAGTGCAGTTCTGGTCACCGCATTAGAGGAAGGATGTGGAAGCTTTGGAAAGGGTGCAGAGGAGATTTACTAGGATGTTGCCTGGTAATGAGGGAAGGTCTTACGAGGAAAGGCTGAGGGACTTGGGGTTGTTTTCGTTAGAGAGAAGGAGGAGGAGAGGTGACTTAATAGAGACATACAAGATAATCAGAGGGTTAGATAGGGTGGATAGTGAGCGTCTTTTTCCTCGGATGGTGATGACAAACACGAGGGGACATAGCTTTAAGTTGAGGGGTGAAAGATATAGGACAGATGTCAGAGGTAGTTTCTTTACTCAGAGAGTAGTAAGGGCGTGGAACGACCTGCCTGCAACAGTAGTAGACTCGCCATCTTTAAGGGCATTTAAGTGGTCATTGGATAGACATATGGATGAAAATGGAATAGTGTAGGTCAGATGGTTTCACAGGTCGGCGCAACATCGAGGGCTGAAGGGCCTGTACTGCGCTGTAATGTTCTAAAAAAAAATGTTGAGAAACTATTAAATGTTGGTCCTAAGAGGGATTTGGGTATCCTTGTACACAAATCACAGAAAGTTAACATGCAGGTGCAGCAAATGGAGTGTTGTCCTTTATTGCAAGGAGGTTAGAGTACAAGAGTGAGGAAGTCTTGCTGTAATGGTACAGGGTTTGGTGAGCCCACACCTGGAGTACTGTGTACAGTCCTGGTCTCGGTACTGAAGGAAGGATATACTTGTCTTAGAGGTGAGGAGGAGAGAGAGGGAGATACAGGGTAAGGGGGAGAAAGAGAGAGGGGGGTGGGCGAGGGGGAGAAAGAGAGAGAGGGGTGGGTGAGGGGGAGAAAGAGAGAGAGCGAGACCAGATGATGGAGAAGGCAAGAAATAAAGAGTCCCAAAGGTGCTGCACAGGGTCCATTAAAAGGCAAAATCTGAAACCAAACCCACATAAATTGAGATTAAAAGCTCGGTCAAAGAGGTTAGTTTTAAGGAACATCTTTAAGCAAGTATTAGAGGTCGAGAGGCGGAGAGGTTTAGGGAAGGAATTCCCCAGTATTAACAGGCAGTGACATTAATTCCTGATTGTCGGTAGAGATTTGTTAGGAAAGGTTATTAATGTTTACGGAGCCGAGACAGCTCAATGTGGATAAGGAGCAAATCAGCCAAGACCTGAGTGAATGGCGGGACAGGTTTGAGGGGCCGAATGGCCTTCTCCGTCTTCCTAAGGGCTTTAATAATATCACTGCCAATGCATTTCTGTTTGAAAAAGGAAGTGATGTGAAACCTTTCTAAAATAATAGTTTGTCCCCAGCTGACGTATTGTGTCTAATTCTGGGACCACACTTTAGGAAGTACATGGATGATTTGGTGAATGTACAGAAGAGATTTACTAGAATGGTTCCTGATGAGATTATTACAGTTACACTGATAGACTGGAGAAGCTGGGCTTGTTCTCCTTAGAGCAGAGAAGATTAAAAGGAGATTTCCCTTTCATGAAACCATGTTGACTTTGTTTGATTGCACTATGTCATATTTCTCAAGCGTGTGCAGGTACAGAGGGACCTGGCGGATCATGACCAGCGATCTTTGAAGGCGATAGGATATATTAAGAGAGTAATTCATTAGACGTATGCGATCTTGGTCTCAGAGAGACAAAGAAAGAGAGGGAGGGAGCGATGTGCAGAAAGATGGAGGGAGAGACAGGCAGATTTTAGGAGAGATTTTACATCAAACCGTGCTAAAAATATATCAAAAAGATCAAAATCTGAAAAATATGGCCACACACAACAACTGAAGTCACACACCATCCTCACTTGGATCTATATTGCACTTCGTTCACTGTCACGGTGTCAACATTTTTGAACACCCTTCCTAACAGCACTGTGGCTGTACCTACCCGCCATGGAGTGCAGTGGTACAAGAACATGGCTCACCACCACCCTCTCAAAGGGCGATTAGGGATGGGTAATAGATGTTGGCCTTGCCAGTGACACACATGTCACTTGAATCAACTTTAATAAAAAACACAAAAAATTGACACTGAGCCACGTCAGAACTTCAGGCTTGGGGGAAATCCTGAATTCACAGAATTTTAAACACAGGCCCTGGGGGAAATCCTGATCTGTCAGATTGATAAACACGGGGCCTGGGGGAAACACTGAATTGTAACAACTTTAAAGATAGGTCCTGGAGGAAATACTGAGCTGCCACAACTATAAACACAGGCCCTGGGGGAAATACTGAGCTGTGACAACTGTAAACACAGGCCCTGGGGGAAATACTGAGCTGCCACAACTATAAACACAGGCCCTGGGGGAAATACTGAGCTGCCACAATTTTAAACACAGGCCCTGGGGGAAATACTGAGCTGCCACAATTTTAAACACAGGCCCTGGGGGAAATCCTGATCTGTCAGATTGATAAACACAGGGCCTGGGGGAAACAATGAATTGTAACAACTTTAAAGACAGGTCCTGGAGGAAATACTGAGCTGTGACAACAGTAAACACAGGCCCTGGGGGAAATACTGAGCTGCCACAACATTAAACACAGGCCCTGGGGGAAATACTGAGCTGCCACAACTTTAGAGATAGGTCCTAGGGGAAATACTGAACTGTCACAACTGTAAACACAGGGCTGGAGGAAATACTGAACTGTCACAATTTTAAACACAGGGCCTGGAGGAAATACTAAACTGTCACAACTGTAAACATAGGGCCTGGAGGAAATACTGAACTGTCACAAATTTAAACACAAGGCCTGGAGGAAATACTGAACTGTCACAAATGTAAACATGGGGTGTGGGGGTAATACTGAACTGTCACAATTTTAAACACAGGGCCTGGGGGAAATACTGAACTGTCACACCTGTAAATACAGGGCCTGGAATAAATACTGAACTTTCCCTACTGTAAACATTGGGACTGGAGGAAATACTAAACTGTCACAATTTTAAACTTAGGGCCTGGAGGAAATACTGATCTGTCACAGTTTTGAAGACAGTGCCTGGGGGAAATACAGAGCTGTCACAACTTAAAACACAGGGCCTGGGAGAAATACAGAACTGTCACAAATTTAAACACAGGTCCTGGGAGGAATACTGAACTGTCACAAATTTAAACACAGGTCCTGGGAGGAATACTGAACTGTCACAAATTTAAACACAGGTCCTGGGAGGAATACTGAACTGTCACAACTTTAAACACAGGTCCTGGGGGAAATACTGAACTGTCACAACTTTAAACACAGGTCCTGGGGGAAATACTGAACTGTCACAACTTTAAACACAGGTCCTGGGGGAAATACTGAACTGTCACAACTTTAAACACAGGTCCTGGGGGAAATACTGAACTGTCACAACTTTAAACACAGGTCCTGGGGGAAATACTGAACTGTCACATCTTTAAGCACAGGGCCTGGAGGAAATAGTGAGCTGTCACAACTGTAAACACAGGTCCTGGGGGAAATACTGAACTGTCACAAATTTAAACACAGGTCCTGGGGGAAATACTGAACTGTCACAACTTTAAACACAGGTCCTGGGGGAAATACTGAACTGTCACATCTTTAAGCACAGGGCCTGGAGGAAATAGTGAGCTGTCACAACTGTAAACACAGGTCCTGGAGGAAATACTAACTGTCACAAATTTACAGACAGGGCCTGGGGGAAATACTGAACTGTCACAAATTTAAACACAGGGCCTGGAGGAATTACTGAACTTTCACAATTTTAAACACAGGGCCTGGAGGAAATACTGAACTGTCACAAATTTAAACACAAGGCCTGGAGGAAATACTGAACTGCCACAAATTTAAACACAGGGCCGGGAGGAAATACTGAACTGTCACAAATTTAAACACAGGGCCTGCAGGAAATACTGAACTGTCACAAATTTAAACACAGGGCCTGGAGGAAATACTGAACTGTCACAAATTTAAACACAATGCCTGGAGGAAATACTGAACTGCCACAAATTTAAACACAAGGCCTGGAGGAAATACTGAACTGTCACAAATTTAAACACAGGGCCTGGAGGAAATACTGAACTGTCAAAAATTTAAACACAGGGCCGGGAGGAAATACTGAACTGTCACAAATTTAAACACAGGGCCTGGAGGAAATACTGAACTGTCACAAATTTAAACACAAGGCCTGGAGGAAATACTGAACTGCCACAAATTTAAACACAATGCCTGGAGGAAATACTGAACTGTCACAAATTTAAACACAAGGCCTGGAGGAAATACTGAACTGTCACAAATTTAAACACAATGCCTGGAGGAAATACTGAACTGCCACAAATTTAAACACAAGGCCTGGAGGAAATACTGAACTGTCAAAAATTTAAACACAGGGCCGGGAGGAAATACTGAACTGTCACAAATTTAAACACAGGGCCTGGAGGAAATACTGAACTGTCACAAATTTAAACACAAGGCCTGGAGGAAATACTGAACTGTCGCAAATTTAAACACAAGGCCTGGAGGAAATACTGAACTGTCACAAATTTAAACACAAGGCCTGGAGGAAATACTGAACTGTCACAAATTTAAACACAGGGCCTGGAGGAAATACTGAACTTTCACAAATTTAAACACAAGGCCTGGAGGAAATACTGAACTGTCACAAATTTAAACACAGGGCCTGGAGGAAATACTGAACTGTCACAAATTTAAACACAGGGCCTGGGTGAAATACTGAGCTGCCACAGTTTTAAACATAGGTCCTGGGTGAAATACTGAACTGTCACAACTTTGAACACAGGGCCTGGAGGAGATACTGAATTCTCACAAATTTCAACAAAGGGCCTGGGGGAAATACTGATCTGCCATAACTATAAACGCAGGGCCTTGGGGGAAATAAGGCACTGTCACAACTTTACGACAGGTCCTGGAGGAAACACTGAGCGGTCACAACAGTAAACACAGGTCCTGGCGGAAATAGTGAGCTGTCACAACTGGAAACACAGGTCCTGGTGTAAATACTGAACTGTCACAACTTTAAAGACAGGTCCTGGCGGAAATAGTGAACTGTCACAACTTTAAAGACAGGTCCTAGCGGAAATAGTGAACTGTCACAACTTTAAAGACAGGTCCGGGGGGAAATACTGAACTGTCACAACTTTAAAGACAGGTCCTGGCGGAAATAGTGAGCTGTCACAACTGTAAACACAGGTCCTGGAGGAAACACTGAAATGTCACAACTTTTAATGACAGGTCCTGGGGGAAATACTGAATTGTCACAAATTTAAAGACAGGGCCAGGGGGAAATACTGAACTGTCACAGCTTTAAACACAGGGCCTGTGGGAAATACTGAACTGTCACAAATTTAAACACAAGGCCTATAGAAAATGCTGAACTGTCACAAATTTTAGCACAGGGCCCGGAGGAAAGACAGAACTGTCACAACTTTAAACACAGGGCCTGGAGGAAATACTGAACTGTCACAACTTCAAAGACAGGTCCTGGGGGAAATACTGAGCTGTCACAAATATAAAGACAGGTCCTGGGGTAAATACTGAGCTGTCACAACTTTAAAGACAGGTCCTGGGGGAAGTTCTGAGATGTCACAACTTTAAAGACAGGGCCTGGGGAAAAAATACTGAACTGTCACAAATTTAAACACAAGGCCTGGAGGAAAGACTCAAATGTCACAAATCTAAACACAAGGCCTGGAGGAAAGACTGAACTGTCACCACTTTAAACACAAGGCCTGGAGGAAATACTGAAATGTCACAAATTTAAACACAAGGCCTGGAGGAAAGACTGAACTGTCACAACTTTAAACACAAGGCCTGGAGGAAATACTGAAATGTCACAAATTTAAACACAGGGCCTGGAGGAAAGACTGAAATGTCACAAATTTAAACACAAGGCCTGGAGGAAAGACTGAACTGTCACAACTTTAAACACAAGGCCTGGAGGAAATACTGAAATGTCACAAATTTAAACACAAGGCCTGGAGGAAAGACTGAAATGTCACAAATTTAAACACAAGGCCTGGAGGAAATACTGAACTGTCACAAATTTAAACACAAGGCCTTGAGGAAATACTGAACTGTCACAAATTTAAACACAAGGCCTGGAGGAAATACTGAACTGTCACAAATTTAAACACAAGGCCTGGAGGAAATACTGAACTGTCACAAATTTAAACACAGGGCCTGGAGGAAATACTGAACTGTCACAAATTTAAACACAAGGCCTGGAGGAAATACTGAACTGTTACAAATTTAAACACAGGGGCTGGAGTAAATACTGAACTGTCACAAATTTAAACACAGGTCCTGGGGGAAATATTGAGCTGTCGCAAATTTAAAGACAGGTCCTGGGGTAAATACTGAGCTGTCACAAATTTAAAGACAGGGCCTGGGGGAAATACTGAACTGTCACAATTTTAAAGACAGGTCCTGGGGGAAATACTGAGCTGTCGCATATTTAAACACAGGGCCAGGAAAGACTGAACAGTCACAATTTTAAACACAGGGCCTGGAGTAAATACTGAACTGTCACAAATTTAAACACAGGGCCTGGTGGAAATACTGAACTGTCACAAATGAAAACACAGGCCCTGGGGGAAATACTGAACTGTCACAAATTTAAACACAAGGCCTGGAGGAAATACTGAACTGTCACAAATTTAAACACAAGGCCTGGAGGAAATACTGAAATGTCACAACTTTCAACACAGGGCCTGGAGGAAATACTGAACTGTCACAAATTTAAACACAAGGCCTGGAGGAAATACTGAACTGTCACAAATTTAAACACAGGGCCTGGAGGAAATACTGAGCTGTCACAAATTTAAACACAGCGCCTGGAGGAAATGCTGAACTGTCACAAATTTATACACAGGGCCTGGAGGAAATACTGAACTGTCACAAATTAAATGACAAGGCCTGGATGAAATACTGAACTGTCACAAATTTAAACACAAGGCCTGGAGGAAATACTGAACTGTCACAAATTTAAACACAAGGCCTGGAGGAAATACTGAACTGTCACAAATTTAAACACAAGGCCTGGAGGAAATACTGAGCTGTCACAAATTTAAACACAGGGCCTGGGGAAATACTGAACTGTCACAAATTTAAACCCAAGGCCTGGAGGAAATACTGATCTGTCACAAATTTAAACACAGGGCCTGGAGGAAATACTGAACTGTCACAAATTTAAACACAGGGCCTGGAGTAAATACTGAACTGTCACAAATTTAAACACAAGGCCTGGAGGGAATACTGAACTGTCACAAATTTAAACACAGGGCCAGGAATCACTGAACTGTCACAACTTTAAACACAGGGCCTGGAGGAAATACTGAACTGTCACAAATTTAAACACAAGGCCTGGAGGAAATACTGAACTGTCACAAATTTAAACACAAGGCCTGGAGGAAATACTGAACTGTCACAAATTTAAACACAGGGCCTGGAGGAAATACTGAACTGTCACAACATTAAACACAGGGCCTGGAGGAAATACTGAACTGTCACAACATTAAACACAAGGACTGGAGGAAATACTGAACTGTCACAACATTAAACACAAGGACTGGAGGAAATACTGAACTGTCACAAATTTAAACACAGGGCCAGGAACGACTGAACTGTCACAAATTTAAACACAAGGCCTGGAGGGAAATACTGAACTGTCACAAATTTAAACACAGGGCCAGGAACGACTGCACTGTCACAACTTTAAACACAGGGCCTGGAGGAAATACTGAACTGTCACAAATTTAAACACAGGGCCTGGAGGAAATACTGAACTGTCACAAATTTAAACACAAGGCCTGGAGGAAATACTGAACTGTCACAAATTTAAACACAAGGCCTGGAGTAAATACTGAACTGTCACAACATTGAACACAGGGTCTGGAGGAAAGACTGATCTGTCACAAATTTAAACACAGGGCCATGAACGACAGAACTGTCACAAATTTAAACACAGGGCCTGGAGGAAATACTGAACTGTCACAACTTTAAACACAAGGCCTGGAGGAAATACTGAACTGTCACAAATTTAAACACAAGGCCTGGAGGAAATACTGAACTGTCACAAATTTAAACACAAGGCCTGGAGGAAATACTGAACTGTCACAAATTTAAACACAGGGCCTGGAGTAAATACTGAACTGTCACAAATTTAAACACAAGGCCTGGAGGAAATACTGAACTGTCACAAATTTAAACACAAGGCCTGGAGGAAATACTGAACTGTCACAAATTTAAACACAGGGCCTGGAGGAAATACTGAACTGTCACAAATTTAAACACAGGGCCGGGAGGAAATACTGAACTGTCACAAATTTAAACACAAGGCCTGGAGGAAATACTGAACTGTCACAACTTTAAAAACAGGGCCTGGAGGAAATAGTGAACTGTCACAAATTTAAACACAAGGCCTGGAGGAAATACTGGACTGTCACAAATTTAAACACAGGGCCTGGAGGAAATACTGAACTGTCACAAATTTAAAAACAGGGCCTGGAGGAAATGGTGAACTGTCACAAATTTAAACACAAGGCCTGGAGGAAATACTGGACTGTCACAAATTTAAACACAAGGCCTGGAGGAAATACTGAACTGTCACAAATTTAAACACAAGGCCTGGAGGAAATACTGAACTGTCACAAATTTAAACACAAGGCCTGGAGGAAATACTGAACTGTCACAAATTTAAACACAGGGCCTGGAGGAAATACTGAACTGTTACAAATTTAAACACAGGTCCTGGAGGAAATACTGAACTGTCACAAATTTAAACACAGGGCCTGGAGGAAATACTGAACTGTCACAAATTTAAACACAACGCCTGGAGGGAAATACTGAACTGTCACAAATTTAAACAAAAGGCCTGGAGGGAATACTGAACTGTCACAAATTTAAACACAGGGCCTGGAGGAAATACTGAATTGTCACAAATTTAAACACAAGGCCTGGAGGAAAATCTGGACTGTCACAACTTTAAACACAGGGCCTGGAGGAAAGACTGAACTGTCACAAATTTAAACACAAGGCCTGGAGGAAATACTGAACTGTCACAAATTTAAACACAAGGCCTGGAGGAAATACTGAACTGTCACAAATTTAAGCACAGGGCCTGGAGGAAATACTGAACTGTCACAAATTTAAACACAGGGCCTGGAGTAAATACTGAGCTGTCACAAATTTAAAAACAGTGTCTGGAGGAAAGACTGAACTGTAACAACTTTAAAGACAGGTCATGGGGTAAATACTGAACTGTCACAACGGAAAACACAGGGCCAAGGGGAACTACTGAGCTGTCACAACTTTAAACACTGGTCTTGGCGGAAGTACTGAGCTGTCACAACTTTAAAGACAGGTCCTGGGGGAAATACTGAACTGTCACAACTTTAAAGACAGGTCATGGTGTAAATACTGAGCTGTCACAACTTTAAAGACAGGTCATGGGGTAAATAACGAGCTCTCACAACTTTAATGACAGGTCATGGGGTAAATACTGAGCTGTCACAACTTTAAAGACAGGTCATGGGGTAAATACAGAGATCTCACAACTTTAAAGACAGGTCATGGGGTAAATACCGAGCTCTCACAACTTTAATGACAGGTCATGGGGTAAATACTGAGCTGTCACAACTTTAAAGACAGGTCATGGGGTAAATACTGAGCTCTCACAGCTTTAAAGACAGGTCATGGGGTAAATACCGAGCTCTCACAACTTTAATGACAGGTCATGGGGTAAATACTGAGCTGTCACAACTTTAAAGACTGGTCATGGGGTAAATACTGAGCTCTCACAGCTTTAAAGACAGGTCATGGTGTAAATACTGAGTTCTCACAACTTTAAAGACAGGTCATGGGGTAAATACTGAGTTCTCACAACTTTAAATACAGGTCATGGGGTAAATACTGAGCTGTCACAACTTTAAAGACAGGTCATTGGGTAAATACTGAGTTCTCACAACTTTAAAGACAGGTCATGGGGTAAATACTGAGTTCTCACAAATTTAAAGACAGGTCATGGGGTAAATACTGAGCACTCACAACTTTAAAGACAGGTCATGTGGTAAATACTGAGTTCTCACAACTTTAAAGACAGGTTATGGGGTAAATACTGAGTTCTCACAACTTTAAAGTCAGGTCATGGGGTAAATACTGAGTTCTCATAACTTTAAAGACAGGTCATGGGGTAAATACTGAGTTCTTACAACTTTAAAGACAGGTCATGTGTTAAATACTGAGTTCTCACAACTTTAAACACAGGTCATGGGGTAAATACTGAGCTGTCACAACTTTAAACACAGGTCATGGGGTAAATACTGAGTTCTCACAACTTTAAACACAGGTCATGGGGTAAATACTGATCTGTCACAACTTTAAACACAGGTCATGGGGTAAATACTCAGCTGTCACAACTTTAAACACAGGTCATGGGGTAAATACTCAGCTGTCACAACATTAAAGACAGGTCATTGGGTAAATACTGAGTTCTAACAACCTTAAAGACAGGTCATGGCGTAAATACTGAGCTCTCACAACTTTAAAGACAGGTCATGGGGTAAATACTGAGCTCTCACAACTTTAAAGACAGGTCATGGGGTAAATACTGAGCTGTCACAACTTTAAAGACAGGTCATGGGTTAAATACTGATCTCTCACAACTTTAAAGACAGGTCATGGGGTAAATACTGAGCTCTCACAGCTTTAAAGACAGGTCGTGGGGTAAATACGGAGCTGTCACAACTTTAAATACAGGTCATGGGGTACATACTGAGCTGTCACAACTTTAAAGACAGGTCATGGGATAATACTGATATCTCACAACTTTAAAGACAGGTCATGGGGTAAATTCTGAGCTCTCACAGCTTTAAAGACAGGTCATGGTGTAAATACTGAGCTGTCACAACTTTAAAGACAGGTCATGGGGTAAATACTGAGCTGTCACAACTTTAAACACAGGTCATGGGGTAAATACTCAGCTGTCACAAATTTAAAGACAGGTCATTGGGTAAATACTGAGTTCTCACAACTTTAAAGACAGGTCATGGGGTAAGTACTTAGCTGTCACAACTTTAAACACAGGTCATGGGGTAAATACTGAGCTCTCACAACTTTAAAGACAGGTCATGGGGTAAATACTGAGCTCTCACAAATTTAAAGACAGGTCCTGGGGTAAATAGTGAGCTGTCACAACTTTAAAGACAAGTTATGTGGTAAATACTGAGCTCTCACAACTTGAAAGACTGGTCATGGGTAAATACTGAGCTCTCACAACTTTAAAGACAGGTCATGTGGTAAATACTGAGCTCTCACAAATTTAAAGACAGGTCCTGTGGTAAATAGTGAGCTGTCACAACTTTAAAGACAAGTTTTGTGGTAAATACTGAGCTGTCACAACTTTAAAGACAGGTCATGAGGTAAATACTGAGCTGTCACAACTTTAAAGACAGGTCATGGGGTAAATACTGAGCTCTCACAACTTTAAAGACTGGTCATGGGGTAAATACTGTGTTCTCACAACTTTAAAGACAGGTCATGGGGTAAATACTGAGCTGTCACAACTTTAAAGACAGGTCATGTGGTAAATACTGAGCTGTCACAACTTTAAAGACAGGTCATGGGGTAAATACTGAGCTGTCACAACTTTAAAGACAGGTCATGGGGTAAATACTGAGTTCTCACAACTTTAAAGACAGGTCATGGGGTAAGTACTTAGCTGTCACAACTTTAAACACAGGTCATGGGGTAAATACGGAGCTCTCACAACTTTAAAGCCAGGTCATGGGGTAAATACTGAGCTCTCACAAATTTAAAGACAGGTCCTGGGGTAAATAGTGAGCTGTCACAACATTAAAGACAGGTCATGTGGTAAATACTGAGCTGTCACAACTTTAAAGACAGGTCATGGGGTAAATAATAAGTTCTCACAACTTTAAAGACAGGTCATGGGGTAAATACTGAGCTGTCACAACTTTAAACACAGGTCATGGGGTAAATACTGAGCTGTCACAACTTTAAACACAGGTCATGGGGTAAATACTGAGCTGTCACAACTTTAAACACAGGTCATGGGGTAAATACTCAGCTGTCACAACATTAAAGACAGGTCATTGGGTAAATACTGAGTTCTAACAATCTTAAAGACAGGTCATGGCGTAAATACTGATCTCTCACAACTTTAAAGACAGGTCATGGGGTAAATACTGATCTGTCACAACTTTAAAGACAGGTCATGGGGTAAATACTGAGCTGTCACAACTTTAAAGACAGGTCCTGGGGTAAATACTGAGTTCTCACAATTTTAAAGACAGGTCATGGGGTAAATACTGAGCTGTCACAACATTAAAGACAGGTCATGGGGTAAATACTGATCTGTCACAACTTTAAAGACAGGTCATGGGGTAAATACTGAGTTCTCACAATTTTAAAGACAGGTCATGGGGTAAATACTGAGCTGTCACAACATTAAAGACAGGTCATGGGGTAAATACTGAGTTCTTACAACTTTAAAGACAGGTCATGGGGTAAATACTGAGCTGTCACAACTTTAAAGACAGGTCATGGGGTAAATACTGAGCTCTCACAACTTTAAAGACAGGTCATGGGGTAAATACTAAGTTCTCACAACTTTAAAGACAGGTCATGAGGTAAATACTGAGCTGTCACAACTTTAAAGACAGGTCATGGGGTAAATACTGAGCTCTCACAACTTTAAAGACTGGTCATGGGGTAAATACTGTGTTCTCACAACTTTAAAGACAGGTCATGGGGTAAATACTGAGCTGTCACAACTTTAAAGACAGGTCATGTGGTAAATACTGAGCTGTCACAACTTTAAAGACAGGTCATGGGGTAAATACTGAGCTGTCACAACTTTAAAGACAGGTCATGGGGTAAATACTGAGTTCTCACAACTTTAAAGACAGGTCATGGGGTAAGTACTTAGCTGTCACAACTTTAAACACATATCATGGGGTAAATACGGAGCTCTCACAACTTTAAAGACAGGTCATGGGGTAAATACTGAGCTCTCACAAATTTAAAGACAGGTCCTGGGGTAAATAGTGAGCTGTCACAACATTAAAGACAGGTCATGTGGTAAATACTGAGCTGTCACAACTTTAAAGACAGGTCATGGGGTAAATAATAAGTTCTCACAACTTTAAAGACAGGTCATGGGGTAAATACTGAGCTGTCACAACTTTAAACACAGGTCATGGGGTAAATACTGAGCTGTCACAACTTTAAACACAGGTCATGGGGTAAATACTCAGCTGTCACAACATTAAAGACAGGTCATTGGGTAAATACTGAGTTCTAACAATCTTAAAGACAGGTCATGGCGTAAATACTGAGCTCTCACAACTTTAAAGACAGGTCATGGGGTAAATACTGAGCTGTCACAACTTTAAAGACAGGTCATGGGTTAAATACTGATCTCTCACAACTTTAAAGACAGGTCATGGGGTAAATACTGATCTGTCACAACTTTAAAGACAGGTCATGGCGTAAATACTGAGCTCTCACAACTTTAAAGTCAGGTCATGGGGTAAATACTGAGCTGTCACAACTTTAAAGACAGGTCATGGGTTAAATACTGATCTCTCACAACTTTAAAGACAGGTCATGGGGTAAATACTGATCTGTCACAACTTTAAAGACAGGTCATGGGGTAAATACTGAGCTGTCACAACTTTAAAGACAGGTCATGGGGTTAATACTGAGCTGTCACAACATTAAAGACAGGTCATGGGGTAAATACTGATCTGTCACAACTTTAAAGACAGGTCATGGGGTAAATACTGAGTTCTCACAATTTTAAAGACAGGTCATGGGGTAAATACTGAGCTGTCACAACATTAAAGACAGGTCATTGGGTAAATACTGAGTTCTAACAACCTTAAAGACAGGTCATGGCGTAAATATTGAGCTCTCACAACTTTAAAGACAGGTCATGGGCTAAATACTGAGCTGTCACAACTTTAAAGACAGGTCATGGGTTAAATACTGATCTCTCACAACTTTAAAGACAGGTCATGGGGTAAATACTCAGCTGTCACAACTTTAAAGACAGGTCATGGGGTAAATACTGAGCTGTCACAACTTTAAAGACAGGTCATAGGGTAAATACTGAGTTCTCACAACTTTAAAGACAGGTCATGGGGTAAATACTGAGTTCTCACAATTTTAAAGACAGGTCATGGGGTAAATACTGAGCTGTCACAACATTAAAGACAGGTCATGGGGTAAATACTGAGTTCTCACAATTTTAAGGACAGGTCATGGGGTAAATACTGAGCTGTCACAACATTAAAGACAGGTCATGGGGTAAATACGAAGTTCTCTCAACTTGAAAGACAGGTCATGGTGTAAATACTGAGTTCTTACAACTTTAAAGACAGGTCATGGGGTAAATACTGAGCTGTCACAACTTTAAAGACAGGTCATGGGGTAAATACTGAGCTGTCACAACTTTAAAGACAGGTCATGGGGTAAATACAGAGCTCTCACAACATTAAACACAGGTCATGGGGTAAATACTGAGCTGTCACAACTTTAAACACAGGTCATGGGGTAAATACTGAGCTGTCACAACTTTAAACACAGGTCATGGGGTAAATACTCAGCTGTCACAACATTAAAGACAGGTCATTGGGTAAATACTGAGTTCTAACAACCTTAAAGACAGGTCATGGCGTAAATACTGAGCTCTCACAACTTTAAAGACAGGTCAATGGGTAAATACTGAGCTGTCACAACTTTAAAGACAGGTCATAGTTTAAATACTGATCTGTCACAACTTTAAAGACAGGTCATGGGCTAAATACTGAGCTGTCACAACATTAAAGACAGGTCATGGGGTAAATACTGAGCTGTCACAACTTTAAAGACAGGTCATGGGGTAAATACTAAGTTCTCACAACTTTAAAGACAGGTCATGGGGTAAATACTGAGCTGTCACAACTTTAAAGACAGGTCATGGGGTAAATACTGAGCTGTCACTACTTTAAAGACAGGTCATGGGGTAAATACTGAGTTCACACAACTTTAAAGACAGGTCATGGGATAATACTGATCTCTCACAACTTTAAAGACAGGTCCTGGGGTAAATACTGAGCTCTCACAACTTTAAAGACAGGTCATGGGGTAAATACTGAGCTGTCACAACTTTAAAGACAGGTCATGGGTTAAATACAGATCTCTCACAACTTTAAAGACAGGTCATGGGGTAAAGACTGATCTCTCACAACTTTAAAGACAGGTCATGGGGTAAATACTGATCTCTCACAACTTTAAAGACAGGTCATGGGATAAATACTGAGTTCTCACAACTTTAAAGACAGGTCATGGGGTAAATACTGAGCTCTCACAACTTTAAAGACAGGTCATGGGATAATACTGATCTCTCACAACTTTAAAGACAGGTCCTGGGGTAAATACTGAGCTCTCACAACTTTGAAGACAGGTCATGGGGTAAATACTGAGCTGTCACAACTTTAAAGACAGGTCATGGGGTAAATACTGAGCTCTCACAATTTTAAAGACAGGTCATGGGGTAAATACTGATCTGTCACAACTTTAAAGACAGGTCATGGGGTAAATACTGAGTTCTCACAATTTGAAAGACAGGTCATGGGGTAAATACTGAGCTCTCACAACTTTGAAGACAGGTCATGGGGTAAATACTGATCTCTCACAACTTTGAAGACAGGTCATGGGGTAAATACTGAGCTGTCACAACTTTAAAGACAGGTCATGGGGTAAATACTGAGCTGTCACAACTTTAAAGACAGGTGATGGGGTAAATACTGAGTTCTCACAATTTTAAAGACAGGTCATGGGGTAAATACTGAGCTGTCACAACTTTAAACACAGGTCATGGGGTAAATACTCAGCTGTCACAACATTAAAGACAGGTCATTGGGTAAATACTGAGTTCTAACAACCTTAAAGAAAGGTCATGGCGTAAATACTGAGCTCTCACAACTTTAAAGACAGGTCAATGGGTAAATACTGTGCTGTCACAACTTTAAAGACAGGTCATAGGTTAAATACTGATCTCTCACAACTTTAAAGACAGGTCATGGGGTAAATACTGAGTTCTCACAACTTTAAAGACAGGTCATGGGGTAAATACTGAGCTGTCACAACTTTAAAGACAGGTCATTGGGTAAATACTGAGCTCACACAACTTTAAAGACAGGTCATGGGGTAAATACTAAGTTCTCACAACTTTAAAGACAGGTCATGGGGTAAATACTGAGCTGTCACAACTTTTAAGACAGGTCATGGGGTAAATACTGAGTTCTCACAACTTTAAAGACAGGTCATGGGGTAAATACTGAGCTGTCACAACTTTAAAGACAGGTCATTGGGTAAATACTGAGCTCACACAACTTTAAAGACAGGTCATGGGGTAAATACTAAGTTCTCACAACTTTAAAGACAGGTCATGGGGTAAATACTGAGCTGTCACAAATTTAAAGACAGGTCATGGGGTAAATACTGAGCTCTCACAACTTTAAAGACAGGTCATGGGGTAAATACTGAGCTGTCACAACTTTAAACACAGGTCATGGGGTAAATACTGAGCTGTCACAACTTTAAACACAGGTCATGGGGTAAATACTGAGCTGTCACAACTTTAAACACAGGTCATGGGGTAAATACTCAGCTGTCACAACATTAAAGACAGGTCATTGGGTAAATACTGAGTTCTAACAATCTTAAAGACAGGTCATGGCGTAAATACTGAGCTCTCACAACTTTAAAGACAGGTCATGGGGTAAATACTGAGCTGTCACAACTTTAAAGACAGGTCATGGGTTAAATACTGATCTCTCACAACTTTAAAGACAGGTCATGGGGTAAATACTGATCTGTCACAACTTTAAAGACAGGTCATGGGGTAAATACTGAGCTGTCACAACTTTAAAGACAGGTCCTGGGGTAAATACTGAGTTCTCACAATTTTAAAGACAGGTCATGGGGTAAATACTGATCTGTCACAACTTTAAAGACAGGTCATGGGGTAAATACTGAGTTCTCACAATTTTAAAGACAGGTCATGGGGTAAATACTGAGCTGTCACAACATTAAAGACAGGTCATTGGGTAAATACTGAGTTCTAACAACCTTAAAGACAGGTCATGGCGTAAATATTGAGCTCTCACAACTTTAAAGACAGGTCATGGGCTAAATACTGAGCTGTCACAACTTTCAAGACAGGTCATGGGTTAAATACTGATCTCTCACAACTTTAAAGACAGGTCATGGGGTAAATACTGATCTGTCACAACTTTAAAGACAGGTCATGGGGTAAATACTGAGCTGTCACAACTTTAAAGACAGGTCATAGGGTAAATACTGAGTTCTCACAACTTTAAAGACAGGTCATGGGGTAAATACTGAGTTCTCACAATTTTAAAGACAGGTCATGGGGTAAATACTGAGCTGTCACAACATTAAAGACAGGTCATGGGGTAAATACTGAGTTCTCACAATTTTAAGGACAGGTCATGGGGTAAATACTGAGCTGTCACAACATTAAAGACAGGTCATGGGGTAAATACTAAGTTCTCACAACTTTAAAGACAGGTCATGGTGTAAATACTGAGTTCTTACAACTTTAAAGACAGGTCATGGGGTAAATACTGAGCTGTCACAACTTTAAAGACAGGTCATGGGGTAAATACTGAGCTCTCACAACTTTAAAGACAGGTCATGGGGTAAATACTGAGTTCTCACAACTTTAAACACAGGTCATGGGGTAAATACTGAGCTGTCACAACTTTAAAGACAGGTCATGGGGTAAATACTGAGCTCTCACAACATTAAACACAGGTCATGGGGTAAATACTGAGCTGTCACAACTTTAAACACAGGTCATGGGGTAAATACTGAGCTGTCACAACTTTAAACACAGGTCATGGGGTAAATACTCAGCTGTCACAACATTAAAGACAGGTCCTGGGGTAAATACTGAGTTCTCACAACTTTAAACACAGGTCATGGGGTAAATACTGAGCTGTCACAACTTTAAACACAGGTCATGGGGTAAATACTGAGTTCTCACAAATTTAAACACAGGTCATGGGGTAAATACTGAGCTGTCACAACTTTAAACACAGGTCATGGGGTAAATACTGAGCTGTCACAACTTTAAACACAGGTCATGGGGTAAATACTGAGTTCTCACAACTTTAAACACAGGTCATGGGGTAAATACTGAGCTGTCACAACTTTAAACACAGGTCATGGGGTAAATACTGAGTTCTCACAACTTTAAACACAGGTCATGGGGTAAATACTCAGCTGTCACAACTTTAAAGACAGGTCATGGGGTAAATACTGAGCTCTCACAACATTAAACACAGGTCATGGGGTAAATACTGAGCTGTCACAACTTTAAACACAGGTCATGGGGTAAATACTGAGCTGTCACAACTTTAAACACAGGTCATGGGGTAAATACTCAGCTGTCACAACATTAAAGACAGGTCATTGGGTAAATACTGAGTTCTAACAACCTTAAAGACAGGTCATGGCGTAAATACTGAGCTCTCACAACTTTAAAGACAGGTCAATGGGTAAATACTGAGCTGTCACAACTTTAAAGACAGGTCATAGTTTAAATACTGATCTGTCACAACTTTAAAGACAGGTCATGGGGTAAATACTGAGCTGTCACAACATTAAAGACAGGTCATGGGGTAAATACTGAGCTGTCACAACTTTAAAGACAGGTTATTGGGTAAATACTGAGCTCACACAACTTTAAAGACAGGTCATGGGGTAAATACTAAGTTCTCACAACTTTAAAGACAGGTCATGGGGTAAATACTGAGCTGTCACAACTTTAAAGACAGGTCATGGGGTAAATACTGAGCTGTCACTACTTTAAAGACAGGTCATGGGGTAAATACTGAGTTCACACAACTTTAAAGACAGGTCATGGGATAATACTGATCTCTCACAACTTTAAAGACAGGTCCTGGGGTAAATACTGAGCTCTCACAACTTTAAAGACAGGTCATGGGGTAAATACTGAGCTCTCACAACTTTAAAGACAGTTCATGGGGTAAATACTGAGCTGTCACAACTTTAAAGACAGGTCATGGGTTAAATACTGATCTCTCACAACTTTAAAGACAGGTCATGGGGTAAATACTGATCTCTCACAACTTTAAAGACAGGTCATGGGGTAAATACTGATCTCTCACAACTTTAAAGACAGGTCATGGGATAAATACTGAGTTCTCACAACTTTAAAGACAGGTCATGGGGTAAATACTGAGCTCTCACAACTTTAAAGACAGGTCATGGGATAATACTGATCTCTCACAACTTTAAAGACAGGTCCTGGGGTAAATACTGAGCTCTCACAACTTTAAAGACAGGTCATGGGGTAAATACTGAGCTGTCACAACTTTAAAGACAGGTCATGGGGTAAATACTGAGCTCTCACAATTTTAAAGACAGGTCATGGGGTAAATACTGATCTGTCACAACTTTAAAGACAGGTCATGGGGTAAATACTGAGTTCTCACAATTTGAAAGACAGGTCATGGGGTAAATACTGAGCTGTCACAACATTAAAGACAGGTCATGGGGTAAATACTGAGCTCTCACAACTTTGAAGACAGGTCATGGGGTAAATACTGATCTCTCACAACTTTGAAGACAGGTCATGGGGTAAATACTGAGCTGTCACAACTTTAAAGACAGGTCATGGGGTAAATACTGAGCTGTCACAACTTTAAAGACAGGTGATGGGGTAAATACTGAGTTCTCACAATTTTAAAGACAGGTCATGGGGTAAATACTGAGCTGTCACAACATTAAAGACAGGTCATGGGGTAAATACTGAGCTGTCACAACTCTAAAGAATGGTCATGGGGTAAATACTGAGTTCTCACAATTTTAAAGACAGGTCATGGGGTAAATACTGAGCTCTCACAACATTAAAGACAGGTCTTGGGGTAAATACTGAGCTGTCACAACTTTAAAGAATGGTCATGGGGTAAATACTGAGCTGTCACAACTTTAAAGAATGGTCATGGGGTAAATACTGAGCTCCCAAAACTTTAAAGACAGGTCATGGGCTAAATACTAAGTTCTCACAACTTTAAAGACAGGTCATGGTGTAAATACTGAGCTGTCACAACTTTAAACACAGGTCATGGGGTAAATACTCAGCTGTCACAACATTAAAGACAGGTCATTGGGTAAATACTGAGTTCTAACAACCTTAAAGAAAGGTCATGGCGTAAATACTGAGCTCTCACAACTTTAAAGACAGGTCAATGGGTAAATACTGAGCTGTCACAACTTTAAAGACAGGTCATAGGTTAAATACTGATCTCTCACAACTTTAAAGACAGGTCATGGGGTAAATACTGAGTTCTCACAACTTTAAAGACAGGTCATGGGGTAAATACTGAGCTGTCACAACTTTAAAGACAGGTCATTGGGTAAATACTGAGCTCACACAACTTTAAAGACAGGTCATGGGGTAAATACTAAGTTCTCACAACTTTAAAGACAGGTCATGGGGTAAATACTGAGCTGTCACAACTTTTAAGACAGGTCATGGGGTAAATACTGAGTTCTCACAACTTTAAAGACAGGTCATGGGGTAAATACTGAGCTGTCACAACTTTAAAGACAGGTCCTGGGGTAAATACTGAGCTCACACAACTTTAAAGACAGGTCATGGGGTAAATACTAAGTTCTCACAACTTTAAAGACAGGTCATGGGGTAAATACTGAGCTGCCACAACTTTAAAGACAGGTCATGGGGTACATACTGAGCTGTCACAACATTAAAGACAGGTCATGGGGTAAATACTGAGCTCTCACAACTTTAAAGACAGGTCATGGGATAATACTGATCTCTCACTACTTTAAAGACAGGTCCTGGGGTAAATACTGAGCTCTCACAACTTTAAAGACAGGTCATGGGGTAAATACTGAGCTGTCACAACTTTAAAGACAGGTCATGGGGTAAATACTGAGCTCTCACAACTTTAAAGACAGGTCATGGGGTAAATACTGAGTTCTCACAACATTAAAGACAGGTCATGGCGTAAATACTGAGCTGTCACAACTTTAAACACAGGTCATGGGGTAAATACTGAGCTCACACAACTTTAAAGACAGGTCATGGGGTAAATACTGAGTTCTCACAACTTTAAAGACAGGTCTTGGGGTAAATACTGAGCTGTCACAACTTTAAAGACAGGTCATGGGGTAAATACTGAGTTCTCACAACATTAAAGACAGGTCATTGGGTAAATACTGATTTCTAACAACCTTAAAGACAGGTCATGGCGTAAATACTGAGCTCTCACAACTTTAAAGACAGGTCAATGGGTAAATACTGAGCTGTCACAACTTTAAAGACAGGTCATGGGGTAAATACTGAGCTTTCACAACTTTAAAGACGGGTCATGGGGTAAATACTGAGCTGTCACTACTTTAAAGACAGGTCATGGGGTAAATACTGAGTTCTCACAACTTTAAAGACAGGTCATGGGATAATACTGATCTCTCACAACTTTAAAGACAGGTCCTGGGGTAAATACTGAGCTCTCACAACTTTAAAGACAGGTCATGGGGTAAAAACTGAGCTCTCACAACTTTAAAGACAGGTCATGGGGTACATACTGAGCTGTCACAACTATAAAGACAGGTCATGGGTTAAATACTGATCTCTCACAACTTTAAAGACAGGTCATGGGGTAAATACTGATCTCTCACAACTTTAAAGACAGGTCCTGGGGGAAATACTGAGCTGTCACAACTTTAAAGACAGGTCATGGGGTAAATACTGAGTTCTCACAACATTAAAGACAGGTCCTGGGGTAAATACTGATCTCTCACAACTTTAAAGACAGGTCATGGGGTAAATACTGATCTCTCACAACTTTAAAGACAGGTCATGGGGTAAATACTGATCTGTCACTACTTTAAAGACAGGTCATGGGGTAAATACTGAGCTCTCACAACTTTAAAGACAGGTCATGGGATAATACTGATCTCTCACAACTTTAAAGACAGGTCCTGGGGTAAATACTGAGCTCTCACAACTTTAAAGACAGGTCATGGGGTAAATACTGAGCTGTCACAACTTTAAAGACAGGTCATTGGGTAAATACTGAGCTCCACAATTTTAAAGACAGGTCATGGGGTAAATACTGATCTGTCACAACTTTAAAGACAGGTCATGGGGTAAATACTGAGTTCTCACAATTTGAAAGACAGGTCATGGGGTAAATACTGAGCTGTCACAACATTAAAGACAGGTCATGGGGTAAATACTGAGCTCTCACAACTTTGAAGACAGGTCATGGGGTAAATACTGAGTTCTCACAATTTTAAAGACAGGTCATGGGGTAAATACTGAGCTGTCACAACATTAAAGACAGGTCATGGGGTAAATACTGAGCTCTCACAACTTTGAAGACAGGTCATGGGGTAAATACTGAGTTCTCACAATTTTAAAGACAGGTCATGGGGTAAATACTGAGCTGTCACAACTTTAAAGACAGGTCATGGGATAATACTGAGTTCTCACCATTTTAAAGACAGGTCATGGGGTAAATACTGAGCTGTCACAACATTAAAGACAGGTCATGGGGTAAATACTGAGCTGTCACAACTTTAAAGAATGGTCATGGGGTAAATACTGAGCTGTCACAACTTTAAAGAATGGTCATGGGGTAAATACTAAGTTCTCACAACTTTAAAGACAGGTCATGGTGTAAATTCTGAGCTGTCACAACTTTAAAGACAGGTCATGGGGTAAATACTGAGCTGTCACAACATTAAAGACAGGTCATTGGGTAAATACTGAGTTCTAACAACCTTAAAGACAGGTCATGGCGTAAATACTGAGCTCTCACAACTTTAAAGACAGGTCAATGGGTAAATACTGAGCTGTCACAACTTTAAAGACAGGTCATAGGTTAAATACTGATCTCTCACAACTTTAAAGACAGGTCATGGGGTAAATACTGATCTGTCACAACTTTTAAGACAGGTCATGGGGTAAATACTGAGTTCTCACAACTTTAAAGACAGGTCATGGGGTAAATACTGATCTGTCACAACTTTTAAGACAGGTCATGGGGTAAATACTGAGTTCTCACAACTTTAAAGACAGGTCATGGGGTAAATACTGAGCTGTCACAACTTTAAAGACAGGTCACTGGGTAAATACTGAGCTCACACAACTTTAAAGACAGGTCATGGGGTAAATACTGAGCTCTCACAACTTTAAAGACAGGTCATGGGGTAAATACTGAGCTGTCACAACTTTAAAGACTGGTCATGGGGTACATACTGAGCTGTCACAACTTTAAAGACAGGTCATGGGGTAAATACTGAGCTCTCACAACTTTAAAGACAGGTCATGGGATAATACTGATCTCTCACAACTTTAAAGACAGGTCCTGGGGTAAATACTGAGCTCACACAACTTTAAAGACAGGTCATGGGGTAAATACTGAGCTGTCACAACTTTAAAGACAGGTCATGGAGTAAATACTGAGCTCTCACAACTTTAAAGACAGGTCATGGGGTAAATACTGTGTTCTCACAACTTTAAAGACAGGTCATGGGGTAAATACTGAGTTCTCACAACTTTAAAGACAGGTCATGGGGTAAATACTGAGCTCTCACAACTTTAAAGACAGGTCATGGGGTAAATACTGAGCTGTCACAACTTTAAAGACAGGTCCTGGGGTAAATAGTGAGCTCTCACAACTTTAAAGACAGGTCCTGGGGGAAATACTGAGCTGTCACAACTTTAAAGACAAGTCATGGGGTAAATACTGAGCTCTCACAACTTTAAAGACAGGTCCTGGGGTAAATACTGAGCTGTCACAACTTTAAACCCAGGTCATGGGGTAAATACTGAGCTGTCACAACTTTAAACACAGGTCATGGGGTAAATACGGAGCTCTCACAACTTTAAAGACAGGTCATGGGGTAAATACTGAGCTCTCACAAATTTAAAGACAGGTCCTGGGGTAAATAGTGAGCTGTCACAGCTTTAAAGACAGGTCATGGGGTAAATACTGAGCTCTCACAACTTCAAAGACAGGTCATGGGGTAAATACTGAGCTGTCACAAATTTAAAGACAGGTCATGGGGTAAATACTGATCTCTCACAACTTTAAAGACAGGTCATGGGATAATACTGATCTCTCACAACTTTAAAGACAGGTCATGGGGTAAATACTGAGCTGTCACAACTTTAAAGACAGGTCATGGGGTAAATACTGATCTCTCACAACTTTAAAGACAGGTCATGGGATAATACTGATCTCTCACAACTTTAAAGACAGGTCATGGGGTAAATACTGATCTCTCACAACTTTAAAGACAGGTCATGGGGTAAATACTGAGCTGTCACAACTTTAAAGACAGGTCATGGGGGAAATACTGATCTCTCACAACTTTAAAGACAGGTCATGGGGTAAATACTGATCTCTCACAACTTTAAAGACAGGTCCTGGGTTAAATACTGAGCTGTCACAACTTTAAAGACAGGTCATGGGATAATACTGATCTCTCACAACTTTAAAGACAGGTCCTGGGTTAAATACTGAGCTCTCACAACTTTAAAAACAGGTCATGGGATAATACTGATCTCTCACAACTTTAAAGACAGGTCCTGGGTTAAATACTGATCTCTCACAACTTTAAAGACAGGTCCTGGGGTAAATACTGAGCTGTCACAACTTTAAAGACAGGTCATGGGATAATACTGATCTCTCACAACTTTAAAGACAGGTCCTGGGTTAAATACTGATCTCTCACAACTTTAAAGACAGGTCCTGGGGTAAATACTGAGCTGTCACAACTTTAAAGACAGGTCATGGGGTAAATACTGATCTCTCACAACTTTAAAGACAGGTCATGGGGGAAATACTGAGCTGTCACAACTTGAAAGACAGGTCATGGGGTAAATACTGAGCTCTCACAACTTTAAAGACAGGTCATGGGGTAAATACTGAGCTCTCACAACTTTAAAGACAGGTCCTGGGGTAAATACTGAGCTGTCACAACTTTAAACCCAGGTCATGGGGTAAATACTGAGCTGTCACAACTTTAAACACAGGTCATGGGGTAAATACGGAGCTCTCACAACTTTAAAGACAGGTCATGGGGTAAATACTGAGCTCTCACAAATTTAAAGACAGGTCCTGGGGTAAATAGTGAGCTGTCACAGCTTTAAAGACAGGTCATGGGGTAAATAC
The DNA here is from genome assembly GCF_036365525.1 of Heterodontus francisci. Classification (NCBI taxonomy): domain Eukaryota; kingdom Metazoa; phylum Chordata; class Chondrichthyes; order Heterodontiformes; family Heterodontidae; genus Heterodontus; species Heterodontus francisci. The sequence continues at coordinate 539,387 of NW_027141473.1, forward strand.
TGAGCTCTCACAACTTTAAAGACAGGTCATGGGGTAAATACTGAGCTGTCACAACTTTAAAGACAGGTCATGGGGTAAATACTGATCTCTCACAAATTTAAAGACAGGTCATGGGATAATACTGATCTCTCACAACTTTAAAGACAGGTCATGGGGTAAATACTGAGCTGTCACAACTTTAAAGACAGGTCATGGGGTAAATACTGATCTCTCACAACTTTAAAGACAGGTCATGGGATAATACTGATCTCTCACAACTTTAAAGACAGGTCATGGGGTAAATACTGAGCTGTCACAACTTTAAAGACAGGTCATGGGATAATACTGATCTCTCACAACTTTAAAGACAGGTCCTGGGGTAAATACTGAGCTGTCACAACTTTAAAGACAGGTCCTGGGGCAAATACTGAGCTGTCACAACTTTAAAGACAGGTCATGGGGTAAATACTGATCTCTCACAACTTTAAAGACAGGTCATGGGGTAAATACTGAGCTGTCACAACTTTAAAGACAGGTCATGGGGTAAATACTGATCTCTCACAACTTTGAAGACAGGTCATGGGGTAAATACTGATCTCTCACAACTTTAAAGACAGGTCATGTGGTAAATACTGATCTCTCACAACTTTAAAGACAGGTCATGGGGTAAATACTGATCTGTCACAACTTTTAAGACAGGTCATGGGGTAAATACTGAGTTCTCACAACTTTAAAGACAGGTCATGGGGTAAATACTGAGCTGTCACAACATTAAAGACAGGTCATGGGGTAAATACTGAGCTGTCACAACTTTAAAGACAGTTCATGGGGTAAATAGTGAGCTCTCACAACTTTAAAGACAGGTCATGGGGTAAATACTAAGTTCTCACAACTTTAAAGACAGGTCATGGGGTAAATACTGAGCTGTCACAACTTTAAAGACAGGTCATGGGGTAAATACTGAGCTGTCACAACTTTAAAGACAGGTCATGGGGTAAATACTCAGCTGTCACAACTTTAAAGACAGGTCATGGGGTAAATACTGAGCTGTCACAATTTTAAAGACAGGTCATGGGATAATACTGATCTCTCACAACTTTAAAGACAGGTCCTGGGGTAAATACTGAGCTCTCACAACTTTAAAGACAGGTCATGGGGTAAATACTGAGCTGTCACAACTTTAAAGACAGGTCATGGGGTAAATACTGAGCTCTCACAACTTTAAAGACAGGTCATGGGGTAAATACTGAGTTCTCACAACTTTAAAGACAGGTCATGGGGTAAATACTGAGCTCTCACAACTTTAAAGACAGGTCATGGGGTAAATACTGAGCTCTCACAACTTTAAAGACAGGTCATGGAGTAAATACTGAGCTCTCACTACTTTAAAGACAGGTCATGGGGTAAATACTGAGCTGTCACAACTTTAAAGACAGGTCCTGGGGTAAATACTGAGCTCTCACAACTTTAAAGACAGGTCATGGGGGAAATACTGAGCTGTCACAACTTTAAAGACAGGTCATGGGGTAAATATTGAGCTCTCACAACTTTAAAGACAGTTCCTGTGGTAAATACTGAGCTGTCACAACTTTAAAGACAGGTCATGTGGTAAATACTGAGTTCTCACAACTTTAAACCCAGGTCATGGGGTAAATACTGAGCTGTCACAACTTTAAACACAGGTCATGGGGTAAATACTCAGCTGTCACAAATTTAAAGACAGGTCATGGGGTAAATACTGAGTTCTCACAACTTTAAAGACAGGTCATGGGGTAAGTACTGAGCACTCACAACTTTAAAGACAGGTCCTGGGGTAAATACCGAGCTGTCACAACTTTAAACCCAGGTCATGGGGTAAATACTGAGCTGTCACAACTTTAAAGACAGGTCATGGGGTAAATACTGAGCTGTCACAACTTTAAAGACAGGTCATGGGGTAAATACTGAGTTCTCACAACTTTAAAGACAGGTCATGGGGTAAATACTGAGCTCTCACAACTTTAAAGACAGGTCATGGGGTAAATACTGTGTTCTCACAACTTTAAAGACAGGTCATGGGGTAAATACTGAGCTGTTACAACTTTAAAGACAGGTCATGGGGTAAATACTGAGCTGTCACAACTTTAAAGACAGGTCATGGGGTAAACACTGAGCTGTCACAACTTTAAAGACAGGTCATGGGGTAAATACTGAGTTCTCACAACGTTAAAGACAGGTCATGGGGTAAGTACTTAGCTGTCACAACTTTAAACACAGGTCATGGGGTAAATACGGAGCTCTCACAACTTTAAAGACAGGTCATGGGGTAAATACTGAACTCTCACAAATTTAAAGACAGGTCCTGGGGTAAATAGTGAGCTGTCACAACATTAAAGACAGGTCATGTGGTAAATACTGAGCTGTCACAACTTTAAAGACAGGTCATGGGGTAAATACTGAGTTCTCACAACTTTAAAGACAGGTCATGAGGTAAACACTGAGCTGTCACAACTTTCAAGACAGTTCATGGGGTAAATACTGAGCTGTCACAACTTTAAAGACAGGGCAAAGGGGGTAAATATTGAGCTCTCACAACTTTAAAGACAGGTCATGGGGTAAATACTGAGTTCTCACAACTTTAAAGACAGGTCATGGGGTAAATACTGAGTTCTCACAACTTTAAAGACAGGTCATGGGGTAAATACTGAGCTGTCACAACTTTAAAGACAGGGCAAAGGGGGTAAATATTGAGCTCTCACAACTTTAAAGACAGGTCATGGGGTAAATACTGAGTTCTCACAACTTTAAAGACAGGTCCTGGGGTAAATACTGAGTTCTCACTACTTTAAAGACAGGTCATGGGGTAAATACTGAGCTGTCACAACTTTAAAGACAGGTCATGGGGTAAATACTGAGCTCTCACAACTTTAAAGACATGGCAGGGGGTAAATACTGAACTCTCACAACTTTAAAGACGGGTCCTGGGGTAAATACTGAGTTCTCACAACTTTAAAGACAGGTCATGGGGTAAATACTGAGTTCTCACAACTTTAAAGACAGGTCATGGGGTAAATACTGAGCTCTCACAACGTTAAAGACAGGTCATGGGGTAAATACTGGGCTCTCACAACTTTAAAGACAGGTCATGGGGTAAATACTGAGCTGTCACAAATTAAAAGACAGGGCCTGGAGGAAATACTGAACTGTCACAAATTTAAGCACAGGCCCTGGGGAAAATACTGAGCTGTCACAACTTTAAAGACAGGTCCAGGGGTAAATACTGAACTGTCACAATTTTAAAAACATGTCCTGGGGGAAACACTGAACTGTCACAACTTTAAACACAGGTCTTGGGGAAATACTGAACTGTCAGAACTTCAAAAGACAGGTCCTGGGGGAAACACTGAACTGTCACATCTTTAAACACAGGTACTGGGGGGAATAATGAGCTGTCACTTCTTTAAAGACAGGTCCTGGGGCAAATGCTGAGCTGTTACAGCATTAAAGACAGGTCCTGGGGCAAATACTGAGCTGTCATAACTGTAAATACATGTCCTGGGGGAAATACTGAGCTGTTGCAACATTAAAGACAGGTCCTGATGGAAATACCGAGCTGTCACAAATATAAAGACATGTCCTGGGGAAATACTGAGCTCTCACAACGTCAAAGACAGGTCATGGGGTAAATTCTGAACTGTCACAACTGGAAACACAGGGCAGGGGGAAATACTGAACTGTCACCACTTTAAAGACAGCTCATGGGGGAAATATTGAGCTGCCACAACTTCAAAGACAGGTCCTGGGGTAAATACTGAGCTCTCACAATTGTAAACAAAGGTCCTGGGGGAAATACTGAGCACTCACAACTTTAATCACAGGTCCTGGGGGAAATACTGAACTTTCACACATTTAAACACAGGGCCTGGAGGAAATAGTGAACTGTCACAACTTTAAAGACAGGTCCTGTGGCAAATACTGAGCTGTCACAACTTTAAACACAGGGCCTGGAGGAAAGACTGAACTGTCACAACTTTAAAGACAGGTCCTGTGGCAAATACTGAGCTGTCACAACCGTAAACACAGGGCCTGAGGCCAATACTGAACTGTCACAAATTTAAACACAGGGCCTGGAGGAAATACTGAGCTGTCACAAATTTAAACACAGGGCCTGGAGGAAATACTGAACTGTCACAAATTTAAACACAGGGCCTGGAGGAAATACTGAACTGTCACAAATTTAAACACAGGGCCGGGAGGAAATACTGAACTGTCACAAATTTAAACACAAGGCCTGGAGGAAATACTGAACTGTCACAAATTTAAACACAGGGCCGGGAGGAAATACTGAACTGTCACAAATTTAAACACAGGGCCTGGAGGAAATACTGAACTGTCACAAATTTAAACACAAGGCCTGGAGGAAATACTGAACTGTCACAAATTTAAACACAGGGCCGGGAGGAAATACTGAACTGTCACAAATTTAAACACAGGACCGGGAGGAAATACTGAACTGTCACAAATTTAAAATCAGGGTCTGGAGGAAATACTGAACTGTCACAAATTTAAACACAGGGCCGGGAGGAAATACTGAACTGTCACAAATTTAAAAACAGGGTCTGGAGGAAATACTGAACTGTCACAAATTTAAACACAGGGACTGGAGGAAATACTGAACTGTCACAAATTTAAACACAAGGCCTGGAGGAAATACTGAACTGTCACAAATTTAAACACAGGGCCTGGAGGAAATACTGAACTGTCACAAATTTAAACACAAGGCCTGGAGGAAATACTGAACTGTCACAAATTTAAACACAAGGCCTGGAGGAAATACTGAACTGTCACAAATTTAAACACAGGGCCTGGAGGAAATACTGAACTGTCACAAATTTAAACACAGGGCCTGGAGGGAAATACTGAACTGTCACAAATTTAAACACAGGGCCTGGAGGAAATACTGAACTGTCACAAATTTAAACACAAGGCCTGGAGGAAATACTGAACTGTCACAAATTTAAACACAAGGCCTGGAGGAAATATTGAACTGTCACAAATTTAAACACAAGGCCTGGAGGAAATACTGAACTGTCACAAATTTAAACACAAGGCCTGGAGGAAATACTGAACTGTCACAAATTTAAACACAAGGCCTGGAGGAAATACTGAACTGTCACAAATTTAAACACAGGGCCTGGAGTAAATACTGAACTGTCACAAATTTAAACACAAGGCCTGGAGGAAATACTGAACTGTCACAAATTTAAACACAAGGCCTGGAGGAAATACTGAACTGTCACAAATTTAAACACAAGGCCTGGAGGAAATACTGAACTGTCACAAATTTAAACACAAGGCCTGGAGGAAATACTGAACTGTCACAAATTTAAACACAGGGCCTGGAGGCAATACTGAACTGTCACAAATTTAAACACAAGGCCTGGAGGAAATACTGAACTGTCACAAATTTAAACACAAGGCCTGGAGGAAATACTGAACTGTCACAAATTTAAACACAGGGCCTGGAGGAAATACTGAACTGCCACAAATTTAAACACAAGGCCTGGAGGAAATACTGAACTGTCACAAATTTAAACACAGGGCCTGGAGGCAATACTGAACTGTCAAAAATTTAAACACAAGGCCTGGAGGAAATACTGAACTGTCACAAATTTAAACACAAGGCCTGGAGGAAATACTGAACTGTCACAAATTTAAACACAGGGCCTGGAGGAAATACTGAACTGCCACAAATTTAAACACAAGGCCTGGAGGAAATACTGAACTGTCACAAATTTAAACACAGGGCCTGGAGGAAATACTGAACTGTCACAAATTTAAACACAAGGCCTGGAGGAAATACTGAACTGTCACAAATTTAAACACAGGGCCAGGAGGAAATACTGAACTGTCACAAATTTAAAAACAGGGTCTGGAGGAAATACTGAACTGTCACAAATTTAAAAACAGGGTCTGGAGGAAATACTGAACTGTCACAAATTTAAACACAGGGCCAGGAGGAAATACTGAACTGTCACAAATTTAAACACAGGGTCTGGAGGAAATACTGAACTGTCACAAATTTAAACACAGGGCCGGGAGGAAATACTGAACTGTCACAAATTTAAACACAGGGACTGGAGGAAATACTGAACTGTCACAAATTTAAACACAAGGCCTGGAGGAATTACTGAACTGTCACAAATTTAAACACAGGGCCTGGAGGAAAGACTGAACTGTCACAAATTTAAACACAGGGCCCGGAGGAAATACTGAACTGTCACAAATTTAAACACAAGGCCTGGAGGAAATACTGACCTGTCACAAATTTAAACACAAGGCCTGGAGGAAATACTGAACTGTCACAAATTTAAACACAAGGCCTGGAGGAAATACTGAACTGTCACAAATTTAAACACAGAGCCTGGAGGAAATACTGAACTGTCACAAATTTAAAAACAGCGTCTGGAGGAAATACTGAACTGTCACAAATTTAAACACAAGGCCTGGAGGAAATACTGAACTGTCACAAATTTAAAGACAAGGCCTGGAGGAAATACTGAACTGTCACAAATTTAAACACAAGGCCTGGAGGAAATACTGAACTGTCACAAATTTAAACACAGGGCCTGGAGGAAATACTGAACTGTCACAAATTTAAACACAAGGCCTGGAGGAAATACTGAACTGTCACAAATTTAAACACAAGGCCTGGAGGAAATACTGAACTGTCACAAATTTAAACACAGGGCCTGGAGGAAATACTGAACTGACACAAATTTAAACACAGGGTCTGGAGGAAATACTGAACTGTCACAAATTTAAACACAAGGCCTGGAGGAAATACTGAACTGTCACAAATTTAAACACAGGGCCTGGAGGAAATACTGAACTGTCACAAATTTAAACACAGGGCCTGGAGGAAATACTGAACTGTCACAAATTTAAACACAGAGCCTGGAGGAAATACTGAACTGTCACAAATTTAAACACAGGGCCTGGAGGAAATACTGAACTGTCACAAATTTAAACACAGGGCCTGGAGGAAATACTGAACTGTCACAAATTTAAACACAGAGCCTGGAGGAAATACTGAACTGTCACAAATTTAAACACAAGGCCTGGAGGAAATACTGAACTGTCGCAAATTTAAACACAAGGCCTGGAGGAAATACTGAACTGTCACAAATTTAAACACAGGGCCGGGAGGAAATACTGAACTGACACAAATTTAAACACAGGGTCTGGAGGAAATACTGAACTGTCACAAATTTAAACACAAGGCCTGGAGGAAATACTGAACTGTCACAAATTTAAATACAAGGCCTGGAGGAATTACTGAACTGTCACAAATTTAAACACAGGGCCTGGAGGAAATACTGAACTGTCACAAATTTAAACACAGGGCCTTCAGGAAATACTGAACTGTCACAAATTTAAACACAAGGCCTGGAGTAAATACTGAACTGTCACAAATTTAAACACAAGGCCTGGAGGAAATACTGAACTGTCACAAATTTAAACACAGAGCCTGGAGGAAATACTGAACTGTCACAAATTTAAACACAAGGCCTGGAGGAAATACTGAACTGTCACAAATTTAAACACAAGGCCTGGAGGAAATACTGAACTGTCACAAATTGAAACACAGGGCCTGGAGGAAATACTGAACTGTCACAAATTTAAACACAGGGCCTGGGGGAAATACTGAACTGTCACAAATTTAAACACAGGGACTGGAGGAAATACTGAACTGTCACAAATTTAAACACAAGGCCTGGAGGAAATACTGAACTGTCACAAATTTAAACACAGGCCTGGAGGAAATACTGAACTGTCACAAATTTAAACACAAGGCCTGGAGGAAATATTGAACTGTCACAAATTTAAACACAAGGCCTGGAGGAAATACTGAACTGTCACAAATTTAAACACAAGGCCTGGAGGAAATACTGAACTGTCACAAATTTAAACACAAGGCCTGGAGGAAATACTGAACTGTCACAAATTTAAACACAAGGCCTGGAGGAAATACTGAACTGTCACAAATTTAAACACAAGGCCTGGAGGAAATACTGAACTGTCACAAATTTAAACACAAGGCCTGGAGGAATTACTGAACTGTCACAAATTTAAACCCAGGGTCTGGAGGAAATACTGAACTGTCACAAATTTAAACACAAGGCCTGGAGGAAATACTGAACTGTCACAAATTTAAAAACAGGGTCTGGAGGAAATACTGAACTGTCACAAATTTAAACACAGGGTCTGGAGGAAATACTGAACTGTCACAAATTTAAACACAAGGCCTGGAGGAAATACTGAACTGTCACAAATTTAAAAAGCGGGTCTGGAGGAAATACTGAACTGTCACAAATTTAAACACAGGGCCGGGAGGAAATACTGAACTGTCACAAATTTAAACACTGGGTCTGGAGGAAATACTGAACTGTCACAAATTTAAACACAAGGCCTGGAGGAAATACTGAACTGTCACAAATTTAAACACAGGGGCTGGAGGAAATACTGAACTGTCACAAATTTAAACACAAGGCCTGGAGGAATTACTGAACTGTCACAAATTTAAACACAGGGCCTGGAGGAAATACTGAACTGTCACAAATTTAAACACAGGGCCTGGAGGAAATACTGAACTGTCACAAAATTAAACACAAGGCCTGGAGGAATTACTGAACTGTCACAAATTTAAACACAGGGCCTGGAGGAAATACTGAACTGTCACAAATTTAAACACAAGGCCTGGAGGAATTACTGAACTGTCACAAATTTAAACACAGGGCCTGGAGGAAATACTGAACTGTCACAAATTTAAACACAAGGCCTGGAGGAAATACTGAACTGTCACAAATTTAAACACAAGGCCTGGAGGAAATACTGAACTGTCACAAATTTAAACACAAGGCCTGGAGGAAATACTGAACTGTCACAAATTTAAACACAAGGCCTGGAGGAAATACTGAACTGACACAAATTTAAACACAGGGTCTGGAGGAAATACTGAACTGTCACAAATTTAAACACAAGGCCTGGAGGAAATACTGAACTGTCACAAATTTAAACACAGGGCCTGGAGGAAATACTGAACTGTCACAAATTTAAACACAGGGCCTGGAGGAAATACTGAACTGTCACAAATTTAAACACAGAGCCTGGAGGAAATACTGAACTGTCACAAATTTAAACACAGGGCCTGGAGGAAATACTGAACTGTCACAAATTTAAACACAGGGCCTGGAGGAAATACTGAACTGTCACAAATTTAAACACAGAGCCTGGAGGAAATACTGAACTGTCACAAATATAAACACAAGGCCTGGAGGAAATACTGAACCGTCACAAATTTAAACACAAGGCCTGGAGGAAATACTGAACTGTCACAAATTTAAACACAGGGCCGGGAGGAAATACTGAACTGACACAAATTTAAACACAGGGTCTGGAGGAAATACTGAACTGTCACAAATTTAAACACAAGGCCTGGAGGAAATACTGAACTGTCACAAATTTAAACACAAGGCCTGGAGGAATTACTGAACTGTCACAAATTTAAACACAGGGCCTGGAGGAAATACTGAACTGTCACAAATTTAAACACAAGGCCTGGAGGAAATACTGAACTGTCACAAATTTAAACACAGGGCCTGGAGGAAATACTGAACTGTCACAAATTTAAACACAGGGCCTGGAGGAAATACTGAACTGTCACAAATTTAAACACAAGGCCTGGAGGAAATACTGAACTGTCACAAATTTAAACACAGAGCCTAGAGGAAATACTGAACTGTCACAAATTTAAACACAAGGCCTGGAGGAAATACTGAACTGTCACAAATTTAAACACAAGGCCTGGAGGAAATACTGAACTGTCACAAATTGAAACACAGGGCCTGGAGGAAATACTGAACTGTCACAAATTTAAACACAGGGCCTGGGGGAAATACTGAACTGTCACAAATTTAAACACAGGGACTGGAGGAAATACTGAACTGTCACAAATTTAAACACAAGGCCTGGAGGAAATACTGAACTGTCACAAATTTAAACACAGGGCCTGGAGGAAATACTGAACTGTCACAAATTTAAACACAAGGCCTGGAGGAAATATTGAACTGTCACAAATTTAAACACAAGGCCTGGAGGAAATACTGAACTGTCACAAATTTAAACACAAGGCCTGGAGGAAATACTGAACTGTCACAAATTTAAACACAAGGCCTGGAGGAAATACTGAACTGTCACAAATTTAAACACAAGGCCTGGAGGAAATACTGAACTGTCACAAATTTAAACACAAGGCCTGGAGGAAATACTGAACTGTCACAAATTTAAACACAAGGCCTGGAGGAATTACTGAACTGTCACAAATTTAAACACAGGGTCTGGAGGAAATACTGAACTGTCACAAATTTAAACACAAGGCCTGGAGGAAATACTGAACTGTCACAAATTTAAACACAAGGCCTGGAGGAAATACTGAACTGTCACAAATTTAAACACAAGGCCTGGAGGAAATACTGAACTGTCACAAATTTAAACACAAGGCCTGGAGGAAATACTGAACTGTCACAAATTTAAACACAGAGCCTGGAGGAAATACTGAACTTTCACAAATTTAAAAACAGGGTCTGGAGGAAATACTGAACTGTCACAAATTTAAACACAGGGCCGGGAGGAAATACTGAACTGTCACAAATTTAAACACTGGGTCTGGAGGAAATACTGAACTGTCACAAATTTAAACACAAGGCCTGGAGGAAATACTGAACTGTCACAAATTTAAACACAGGGGCTGGAGGAAATACTGAACTGTCACAAATTTAAACACAAGGCCTGGAGGAATTACTGAACTGTCACAAATTTAAACACAGGGCCTGGAGGAAATACTGAACTGTCACAAATTTAAACACAGGGCCTGGAGGAAATACTGAACTGTCACAAAATTAAACACAAGGCCTGGAGGAATTACTGAACTGTCACAAATTTAAACACAGGGCCTGGAGGAAATACTGAACTGTCACAAATTTAAACACAAGGCCTGGAGGAATTACTGAACTGTCACAAATTTAAACACAGGGCCTGGAGGAAATACTGAACTGTCACAAATTTAAACACAGAGCCTGGAGGAAATACTGAACTGTCACAAATTTAAACACAAGGCCTGGAGGAAATACTGAACTGTCACAAATTTAAACACAAGGCCTGGAGGAAATACTGAACTGTCACAAATTTAAACACAGGGCCTGGAGGAAATACTGAACTGTCACAAATTTAAACACAGGGCCTGGAGGAAATACTGAACTGTCACAAATTTAAACACAAGGCCTGGAGGAAATACTGAACTGTCACAAATTTAAACACAGGGCCTGGAGGAAATACTGAACTGTCACAAATTTAAACACAGGGCCTGGAGGAAATACTGATCTGTCACAAATTTAAACACAAGGCCTGGAGGAAATACTGAACTGTCACAAATTTAAACACAGGGCCTGGAGGAAATACTGAACTGCCACAAATTTAAACACAAGGCCTGGAGGAAATACTGAACTACTACAAATTTAAACACAAGGCCTGGCGGAAATACTGAACTGTCACAAATTTAAACACAAGGCCTGGAGGAAATACTGAACTGTCACAAATTTAAACACAGGGCCTGGAGGAAATACTGAACTGTCACAAATTTAAACACAGGGTCTGGAGGAAATACTGAACTGTCACAAATTTAAACACAAGGCCTGGAGGAAATACTGAACTGTCACAAATTTAAACACAAGGCCTGGAGGAAATACTGAACTGTCACAAATTTAAACACAGGGCCTGGAGGAAATACTGAACTGCCACAAATTTAAACACAAGGCCTGGAGGAAATACTGAACTACTACAAATTTAAACACAAGGCCTGGAGGAAATACTGAACTGTCACAAATTTAAACACAAGGCCTGGAGGAAATACTGAACTGTCACAAATTTAAACACAGGGCCTGGAGGAAATACTGAACTGCCACAAATTTAAACACAAGGCCTGGATGAAATACTGAACTGTCACAAATTTAAACACAAGGCCTGGAGGAAATACTGAACTCTCACACATTTAAACACAAGGCCTGGAGGAAATACTGAACTGTCACAAATTTAAACACAGGGCCTGGAGGAAATACTGAACTGTCACAAATTTAAACAGAGGGCCTGGGGGAAATACTGAACTGTCACAAATTTAAACACAAGGCCTGGAGGAAATACTGAACTGTCACAAATTTAAACACAAGGCCTGGAGGAAATACTGAACTGTCACAAATTTAAACACAGGGCCTGGAGGAAATACTGAACTGTCACAAATTTAAACACAAGGCCTGGAGGAAATACTGAACTGTCACAAATTTAAACACAGGGCCTGGAGGAAATACTGAACTGTCACAAATTTAAACACAGGGCCTGGAGGAAATACTGAACGGTCACAAATTTAAACACAAGGCCTGGAGGAAATACTGAACTGTCACAAATTTAAACACAGGGCCTGGAGGAAATACTGAACTGCCACAAATTTAAACACAAGGCCTGGAGGAAATACTGAACTGTCACAAATTTAAACACAAGGCCTGGAGGAAATACTGAACTCTCACACATTTAAACACAAGGCCTGGAGGAAATACTGAACTGTCACAAATTTAAACACAAGGCCTGGAGGAAATACTGAACTGTCACAAATTTAAACACAAGGCCTGGAGGAAATACTGAACTGTCACAAATTTAAACACAGGGCCTGGAGGAAATACTGAACTGTCACAAATTTAAACACAGGGCCTGGAGGAAATACTGAACTGTCACAAATTTAAACACAGAGCCTGGAGGAAATACTGAACTGTCACAAATTTAAACACAGGGCCTGGAGGAAATACTGAACTGTCACAAATTTAAACACAGGGCCTGGAGGAAATACTGAACTGTCACAAATTTAAACACAGAGCCTGGAGGAAATACTGAACTGTCACAAATATAAACACAAGGCCTGGAGGAAATACTGAACCGTCACAAATTTAAACACAAGGCCTGGAGGAAATACTGAACTGTCACAAATTTAAACACAGGGCCGGGAGGAAATACTGAACTGACACAAATTTAAACACAGGGTCTGGAGGAAATACTGAACTGTCACAAATTTAAACACAAGGCCTGGAGGAAATACTGAACTGTCACAAATTTAAACACAAGGCCTGGAGGAATTACTGAACTGTCACAAATTTAAACACAGGGCCTGGAGGAAATACTGAACTGTCACAAATTTAAACACAAGGCCTGGAGGAAATACTGAACTGTCACAAATTTAAACACAGGGCCTGGAGGAAATACTGAACTGTCACAAATTTAAACACAGGGCCTGGAGGAAATACTGAACTGTCACAAATTTAAACACAAGGCCTGGAGGAAATACTGAACTGTCACAAATTTAAACACAGAGCCTAGAGGAAATACTGAACTGTCACAAATTTAAACACAAGGCCTGGAGGAAATACTGAACTGTCACAAATTTAAACACAAGGCCTGGAGGAAATACTGAACTGTCACAAATTGAAACACAGGGCCTGGAGGAAATACTGAACTGTCACAAATTTAAACACAGGGCCTGGGGGAAATACTGAACTGTCACAAATTTAAACACAGGGACTGGAGGAAATACTGAACTGTCACAAATTTAAACACAAGGCCTGGAGGAAATACTGAACTGTCACAAATTTAAACACAGGGCCTGGAGGAAATACTGAACTGTCACAAATTTAAACACAAGGCCTGGAGGAAATATTGAACTGTCACAAATTTAAACACAAGGCCTGGAGGAAATACTGAACTGTCACAAATTTAAACACAAGGCCTGGAGGAAATACTGAACTGTCACAAATTTAAACACAAGGCCTGGAGGAAATACTGAACTGTCACAAATTTAAACACAAGGCCTGGAGGAAATACTGAACTGTCACAAATTTAAACACAAGGCCTGGAGGAAATACTGAACTGTCACAAATTTAAACACAAGGCCTGGAGGAATTACTGAACTGTCACAAATTTAAACACAGGGTCTGGAGGAAATACTGAACTGTCACAAATTTAAACACAAGGCCTGGAGGAAATACTGAACTGTCACAAATTTAAACACAAGGCCTGGAGGAAATACTGAACTGTCACAAATTTAAACACAAGGCCTGGAGGAAATACTGAACTGTCACAAATTTAAACACAAGGCCTGGAGGAAATACTGAACTGTCACAAATTTAAACACAGAGCCTGGAGGAAATACTGAACTTTCACAAATTTAAAAACAGGGTCTGGAGGAAATACTGAACTGTCACAAATTTAAACACAGGGCCGGGAGGAAATACTGAACTGTCACAAATTTAAACACTGGGTCTGGAGGAAATACTGAACTGTCACAAATTTAAACACAAGGCCTGGAGGAAATACTGAACTGTCACAAATTTAAACACAGGGGCTGGAGGAAATACTGAACTGTCACAAATTTAAACACAAGGCCTGGAGGAATTACTGAACTGTCACAAATTTAAACACAGGGCCTGGAGGAAATACTGAACTGTCACAAATTTAAACACAGGGCCTGGAGGAAATACTGAACTGTCACAAAATTAAACACAAGGCCTGGAGGAATTACTGAACTGTCACAAATTTAAACACAGGGCCTGGAGGAAATACTGAACTGTCACAAATTTAAACACAAGGCCTGGAGGAATTACTGAACTGTCACAAATTTAAACACAGGGCCTGGAGGAAATACTGAACTGTCACAAATTTAAACACAGAGCCTGGAGGAAATACTGAACTGTCACAAATTTAAACACAAGGCCTGGAGGAAATACTGAACTGTCACAAATTTAAACACAAGGCCTGGAGGAAATACTGAACTGTCACAAATTTAAACACAGGGCCTGGAGGAAATACTGAACTGTCACAAATTTAAACACAGGGCCTGGAGGAAATACTGAACTGTCACAAATTTAAACACAAGGCCTGGAGGAAATACTGAACTGTCACAAATTTAAACACAGGCACTGGGGGAAATACTGAACTGTCACAAATTTAAACACAAGGCCTGGAGGAAATACTGAACTGTCACAAATTTAAACACAGGGCCTGGAGGAAATACTGAACTGTCACAAATTTAAACACAGGGCCTGGAGGAAATACTGAACTGTCACAAATTTAAACACAAGGCCTGGAGGAAATACTGAACTGTCACAAATTTAAACACAGGGACTGGGGGAAGTACTGAACTGTCACAAATTTAAACACAAGGCCTGGAGGAAATACTGAACTGTCACAAATTTAAACACAGGGCCTGGAGGAAATACTGAACTGTCACAAATTTAAACACAGGGCCTGGAGGAAATACTGAACTGTCACAAATTTAAACACAAGGCCTGGAGGAAATACTGAACTGTCACAAATTTAAACACAGGGCCTGGAGGAAATACTGAACTGTCACAAATTTAAACACAGGGCCTGGAGGAAATACTGATCTGTCACAAATTTAAACACAAGGCCTGGAGGAAATACTGAACTGTCACAAATTTAAACACAGGGCCTGGAGGAAATACTGAACTGCCACAAATTTAAACACAAGGCCTGGAGGAAATACTGAACTACTACAAATTTAAACACAAGGCCTGGCGGAAATACTGAACTGTCACAAATTTAAACACAAGGCCTGGAGGAAATACTGAACTGTCACAAATTTAAACACAGGGCCTGGAGGAAATACTGAACTGTCACAAATTTAAACACAGGGTCTGGAGGAAATACTGAACTGTCACAAATTTAAACACAAGGCCTGGAGGAAATACTGAACTGTCACAAATTTAAACACAAGGCCTGGAGGAAATACTGAACTGTCACAAATTTAAACACAGGGCCTGGAGGAAATACTGAACTGCCACAAATTTAAACACAAGGCCTGGAGGAAATACTGAACTACTACAAATTTAAACACAAGGCCTGGAGGAAATACTGAACTGTCACAAATTTAAACACAAGGCCTGGAGGAAATACTGAACTGTCACAAATTTAAACACAGGGCCTGGAGGAAATACTGAACTGCCACAAATTTAAACACAAGGCCTGGATGAAATACTGAACTGTCACAAATTTAAACACAAGGCCTGGAGGAAATACTGAACTCTCACACATTTAAACACAAGGCCTGGAGGAAATACTGAACTGTCACAAATTTAAACACAGGGCCTGGAGGAAATACTGAACTGTCACAAATTTAAACAGAGGGCCTGGGGGAAATACTGAACTGTCACAAATTTAAACACAAGGCCTGGAGGAAATACTGAACTGTCACAAATTTAAACACAAGGCCTGGAGGAAATACTGAACTGTCACAAATTTAAACACAGGGCCTGGAGGAAATACTGAACTGTCACAAATTTAAACACAAGGCCTGGAGGAAATACTGAACTGTCACAAATTTAAACACAGGGCCTGGAGGAAATACTGAACTGTCACAAATTTAAACACAGGGCCTGGAGGAAATACTGAACGGTCACAAATTTAAACACAAGGCCTGGAGGAAATACTGAACTGTCACAAATTTAAACACAGGGCCTGGAGGAAATACTGAACTGCCACAAATTTAAACACAAGGCCTGGAGGAAATACTGAACTGTCACAAATTTAAACACAAGGCCTGGAGGAAATACTGAACTCTCACACATTTAAACACAAGGCCTGGAGGAAATACTGAACTGTCACAAATTTAAACACAAGGCCTGGAGGAAATACTGAACTGTCACAAATTTAAACACAAGGCCTGGAGGAATTACTGAACTGTCACAAATTTAAACACAGGGCCTGGAGGAAAGACTGAACTGTCACAAATTTAAACACAGGGCCCGGAGGAAATACTGAACTGTCACAAATTTAAACACAAGGCCTGGAGGAAATACTGAACTGTCACAAATTTAAACACAAGGCCTGGAGGAAATACTGAACTGTCACAAATTTAAAAACAAGGCCTGGAGGAAATACTGAACTGTCACAAATTTAAACACAGAGCCTGGAGGAAATACTAAACTGTCACAAATTTAAAAACAGGGTCTGGAGGAAATACTGAACTGTCACAAATTTAAACACAAGGCCTGGAGGAAATACTGAACTGTCACAAATTTAAACACAAGGCCTGGAGGAAATACTGAACTGTCACAAATTTAAACACAAGGCCTGGAGGAAATACTGAACTGTCACAAATTTAAACACAAGGCCTGGAGGAAATACTGAACTGTCACAAATTTAAACACAGGGCCGGGAGGAAATACTGAACTGTCACAAATTTAAACACAGGGTCTGGAGGAAATACTGAACTGTCACAAATTTAAACACAAGGCCTGGAGGAAATACTGAACTGTCACAAATTTAAACACAAGGCCTGGAGGAAATACTGAACTGTCACAAATTTAAACACAAGGCCTGGAGGAAATACTGAACTGTCACCAATTTAAACACAGGGCCTGGAGGAAATACTGAACTGTCACAAATTTAAACACAAGGCCTGGAGGAAATACTGAACTGTCACAAATTTAAACACAAGGCCTGGAGGAAATACTGAACTGTCACAAATTTAAACACAAGGCCTGGAGGAAATACTGAACTGTCACAAATTTAAACACAGGGCCTGGAGGAAATACTGAACTGTCACAAATTTAAACACAGAGCCTGGAGGAAATACTGAACTGTCACAAATTTAAACACAAGGCCTGGAGGAAATACTGAACTGTCACAAATTTAAACACAAGGCCTGGAGGAAATACTGAACTGTCACAAATTTAAACACAGGGCCTGGAGGAAATACTGAACTGTCACAAATTTAAACACAGGGCCTGGGGGAAATACTGAACTGTCACAAATTTAAACACAGGGACTGGAGGAAATACTGAACTGTCACAAATTTAAACACAAGGCCTGGAGGAAATACTGAACTGTCACAAATTTAAACACAGGGCCTGGAGGAAATACTGAACTGTCACAAATTTAAACACAAGGCCTGGAGGAAATACTGAACTGTCACAAATTTAAACACAAGGCCTGGAGGAAATACTGAACTGTCACAAATTTAAACACAAGGCCTGGATGAAATACTGAACTGTCACAAATTTAAACACAAGGCCTGGAGGAATTACTGAACTGTCACAAATTTAAACACAGGGCCTGGAGGAAAGACTGAACTGTCACAAATTTAAACACAGGGCCCGGAGGAAATACTGAACTGTCACAAATTTAAACACAAGGCCTGGAGGAAATACTGAACTGTCACAAATTTAAACACAAGGCATGAAGGAAATACTGAACTGTCACAAATTTAAACACAGGGCCCGGAGGAAATACTGAACTGTCACAAATTTAAACACAAGGCCTGGAGGAAATACTGAACTGTCACAAATGTAAACACAAGGCCTGGAGGAAATACTGAACTGTCACAAATTTAAACACAGAGCCTGGAGGAAATACTGAACTGTCACAAATTTAAAAACAGGGTCTGGAGGAAATACTGAACTGTCACAAATTTAAACACAGGGCCGGGAGGAAATACTGAACTGTCACAAATTTAAACACAGGGCCTGGAGGAAATACTGAACTGCCACAAATTTAAACACAAGGCCTGGAGGAAATACTGAACTGTCACAAATTTAAACACAAGGCCTGGAGGAAATACTGAACTCTCACACATTTAAACACAAGGCCTGGAGGAAATACTGAACTGTCACAAATTTAAACACAGGGCCTGGAGGAAATACTGAACTGTCACAAATTTAAACACAGGGCCTGGGGGAAATACTGAACTGTCACAAATTTAAACACAAGGCCTGGAGGAAATACTGAACTGTCACAAATTTAAACACAAGGCCTGGAGGAAATACTGAACTGTCACAAATTTAAACACAAGGCCTGGAGGAAATACTGAACTGTCACAAATTTAAACACAGGGCCTGGAGGAAATACTGAACTGTCACAAATTTAAACACAGGGCCTGGGGGAAATACTGAACTGTCACAAATTTAAACACAAGGCCTGGAGGAAATACTGAACTGTCACAAATTTAAACACAGGGCCTGGAGGAAATACTGAACTGTCACAAATTTAAACACAGGGCCTGGAGGAAATACTGAACTGTCACAAATTTAAACACAAGGCCTGGAGGAAATACTGAACTGTCACAAATTTAAACACAGGGCCTGGAGGAAATACTGAACTGTCACAAATTTAAACACAAGGCCTGGAGGAAATACTGAACTACTACAAATTTAAACACAAGGCCTGGAGGAAATACTGAACTGTCACAAATTTAAACACAAGGCCTGGAGGAAATAGTGAACTGTCACAAATTTAAACACAGGGCCTGGAGGAAATACTGAACTGCCACAAATTTAAACACAAGGCCTGGAGGAAATACTGAACTGTCACAAATTTAAACACAAGGCCTGGAGGAAATACTGAACTCTCACACATTTAAACACAAGGCCTGGAGGAAATACTGAACTGTCACAAATTTAAACACAAGGCCTGGAGGAAATACTGAACTGTCACAAATTTAAACACAAGGCCTGGAGGAAATACTGAACTGTCACAAATTTAAACACAAGGCCTGGAGGAATTACTGAACTGTCACAAATTTAAACACAGGGCCTGGAGGAAAGACTGAACTGTCACAAATTTAAACACAGGGCCCGGAGGAAATACTGAACTGTCACAAATTTAAACACAAGGCCTGGAGGAAATACTGAACTGTCACAAATTTAAACACAAGGCCTGGAGGAAATACTGAACTGTCACAAATTTAAACACAAGGCCTGGAGGAAATACTGAACTGTCACAAATTTAAACACAGAGCCTGGAGGAAATACTGAACTGTCACAAATTTAAAAACAGGGTCTGGAGGAAATACTGAACTGTCACAAATTTAAACACAAGGCCTGGAGGAAATACTGAACTGTCACAAATTTAAACACAAGGCCTGGAGGAAATACTGAACTGTCACAAATTTAAACACAGGGCCGGGAGGAAATACTGAACTGTCACAAATTTAAACACAGGGTCTGGAGGAAATACTGAACTGTCACAAATTTAAACACAAGGCCTGGAGGAAATACTGAACTGTCACAAATTTAAACACAAGGCCTGGAGGAATTACTGAACTGTCACAAATTTAAACACAGGGCCTGGAGGAAATACTGAACTGTCACCAATTTAAACACAGGGCCTGGAGGAAATACTGAACTGTCACAAATTTAAACACAAGGCCTGGAGGAAATACTGAAATGTCACAAATTTAAACACAAGGCCTGGAGGAAATACTGAACTGTCACAAATTTAAACACAAGGCCTGGAGGAAATACTGAACTGTCACAAATTTAAACACAGGGCCTGGAGGAAATACTGAACTGTCACAAATTTAAACACAGAGCCTGGAGGAAATACTGAACTGTCACAAATTTAAACACAAGGCCTGGAGGAAATATTGAACTGTCACAAATTTAAACACAAGGCCTGGAGGAAATACTGAACTGTCACAAATTTAAACACAAGGCCTGGAGGAAATACTGAACTGTCACAAATTTAAACACAATACCTGGAGGAAATACTGAACTGTCACAAATTTAAACACAAGGCCTGGAGGAAATACTGAACTGTCACAAATTTAAACACAAGGCCTGGAGGAATTACTGAACTGTCACAAATTTAAACACAGGGCCTGGAGGAAAGACTGAACTGTCACAAATTTAAACACAGGGCCCGGAGGAAATACTGAACTGTCACAAATTTAAACACAAGGCCTGGAGGAAATACTGAACTGTCACAAATTTAAACACAAGGCCTGGAGGAAATACTGAACTGTCACAAATTTAAACACAAGGCCTGGAGGAAATACTGAACTGTCACAAATTTAAACACAGAGCCTGGAGGAAATACTGAACTGTCACAAATTTAAAAACAGGGTCTGGAGGAAATACTGAACTGTCACAAATTTAAACACAGGGCCGGGAGGAAATACTGAACTGTCACAAATTTAAACACAGGGTCTGGAGGAAATACTGAACTGTCACAAATTTAAACACAAGGCCTGGAGGAAATACTGAACTGTCACAAATTTAAACACAGGGCCTGGAGGAAATACTGAACTGTCACAAATTTAAACACAAGGCCTGGAGGAATTACTGAACTGTCACAAATTTAAACACAGGGCCTGGAGGAAATACTGAACTGTCACAAATTTAAACACAGGGCCTGGAGGAATTACTGAACTGTCACAAATTTAAACACAGGGCCTGGAGGAAATACTGAACTGTCACCAATTTAAACACAGGGCCTGGAGGAAATACTGAACTGTCACAAATTTAAACACAAGGCCTGGAGGAAATACTGAAATGTCACAAATTTAAACACAAGGCCTGGAGGAAATACTGAACTGTCACAAATTTAAACACAAGGCCTGGAGGAAATACTGAACTGTCACAAATTTAAACACAGGGCCTGGAGGAAATACTGAACTGTCACAAATTTAAACACTAGGCCTCGAGGAATTACTGAACTGTCACAAATTTAAACACAGGGCCTGGAGGAAAGACTGAACTGTCACAAATTTAAACACAGGGCCCGGAGGAAATACTGAACTGTCACAAATTTAAACACAAGGCCTGGAGGAAATACTGAACTGTCACAAATTTAAACACAAGGCCTGGAGGAAATACTGAACTGTCACAAATTTAAACACAAGGCCTGGAGGAAATACTGAACTGTCACAAATTTAAACACAGAGCCTGGAGGAAATACTGAACTGTCACAAATTTAAAAACAGGGTCTGGAGGAAATACTGAACTGTCACAAATTTAAACACAGGGTCTGGAGGAAATACTGAACTGTCACAAATTTAAACACAAGGCCTGGAGGAAATACTGAACTGTCACAAATTTAAACACAGGGCCTGGAGGAAATACTGAACTGTCACAAATTTAAACACAAGGCCTGGAGGAATTACTGAACTGTCACAAATTTAAACACAGGGCCTGGAGGAAATACTGAACTGTCACAAATTTAAACACAGGGCCTGGAGGAAATACTGAACTGTCACAAATTTAAACACAGGGCCTGGAGGAAATACTGAACTGTCACAAATTTAAACACAGGGCCGGGAGGAAATACTGAACTGTCACAAATTTAAACACAGGGTCTGGAGGAAATACTGAACTGTCACAAATTTAAACACAAGGCCTGGAGGAAATACTGAACTGTCACAAATTTAAACACAGGGCCTGGAGGAAATACTGAACTGTCACAAATTTAAACACAAGGCCTGGAGGAATTACTGAACTGTCACAAATTTAAACACAGGGCCTGGAGGAAATACTGAACTGTCACAAATTTAAACACAGGGCCTGGAGGAATTACTGAACTGTCACAAATTTAAACACAGGGCCTGGAGGAAATACTGAACTGTCACCAATTTAAACACAGGGCCTGGAGGAAATACTGAACTGTCACAAATTTAAACACAAGGCCTGGAGGAAATACTGAAATGTCACAAATTTAAACACAAGGCCTGGAGGAAATACTGAACTGTCACAAATTTAAACACAAGGCCTGGAGGAAATACTGAACTGTCACAAATTTAAACACAGGGCCTGGAGGAAATACTGAACTGTCACAAATTTAAACACTAGGCCTCGAGGAATTACTGAACTGTCACAAATTTAAACACAGGGCCTGGAGGAAAGACTGAACTGTCACAAATTTAAACACAGGGCCCGGAGGAAATACTGAACTGTCACAAATTTAAACACAAGGCCTGGAGGAAATACTGAACTGTCACAAATTTAAACACAAGGCCTGGAGGAAATACTGAACTGTCACAAATTTAAACACAAGGCCTGGAGGAAATACTGAACTGTCACAAATTTAAACACAGAGCCTGGAGGAAATACTGAACTGTCACAAATTTAAAAACAGGGTCTGGAGGAAATACTGAACTGTCACAAATTTAAACACAGGGTCTGGAGGAAATACTGAACTGTCACAAATTTAAACACAAGGCCTGGAGGAAATACTGAACTGTCACAAATTTAAACACAGGGCCTGGAGGAAATACTGAACTGTCACAAATTTAAACACAAGGCCTGGAGGAATTACTGAACTGTCACAAATTTAAACACAGGGCCTGGAGGAAATACTGAACTGTCACAAATTTAAACACAGGGCCTGGAGGAAATACTGAACTGTCACAAATTTAAACACAGGGCCTGGAGGAAATACTGAACTGTCACAAATTTAAACACAAGGCCTGGAGGAAATACTGAACTGTCACAAAATTAAACACAAGGCCTGGAGGAATTACTGAACTGTCACAAATTTAAACACAAGGCCTGGAGGAATTACTGAACTGTCACAAATTTAAACACAGGGCCTGGAGGAAATACTGAACTGTCACAAATTTAAACACAAGGCCTGGAGGAATTACTGAACTGTCACAAAATTAAACACAAGGCCTGGAGGAATTACTGAACTGTCACAAATTTAAACACAGGGCCTGGAGGAAATACTGAACTGTCACAAATTTAAACACAAGGCCTGGAGGAATTACTGAACTGTCACAAATTTAAACACAGGGCCTGGAGGAAATACTGAACTGTCACAAATTTAAACACAGGGCCTGGAGGAAATACTGAACTGTCACAAATTTAAACACAGGGCCTGGAGGAAATACTGAACTGTCACAAATTTAAACACAAGGCCTGGAGGAAATACTGAACTGTCACAAAATTAAACACAAGGCCTGGAGGAATTACTGAACTGTCACAAATTTAAACACAAGGCCTGGAGGAATTACTGAACTGTCACAAATTTAAACACAGGGCCTGGAGGAAATACTGAACTGTCACAAATTTAAACACAAGGCCTGGAGGAATTACTGAACTGTCACAAAATTAAACACAAGGCCTGGAGGAATTACTGAACTGTCACAAATTTAAACACAGGGCCTGGAGGAAATACTGAACTGTCACAAATTTAAACACAAGGCCTGGAGGAATTACTGAACTGTCACAAATTTAAACACAGGGCCTGGAGGAAATACTGAACTGTCACAAATTTAAACACAGGGCCTGGAGGAAATACTGAACTGTCACAAATTTAAACACAGAGCCTGGAGGAAATACTGAACTGTCACAAATTTAAACACAGGGCCTGGAGGAAATACTGAACTGTCACAAATTTAAACACAGGGCCTGGGGGAAATACTGAACTGTCACAAATTTAAACACAATGCCTGGAGGAAATACTGAACTGTCACAAATTTAAACACAGGGCCTGGAGGAAATACTGAACTGTCACAAATTTAAACACAGGGCCTGGAGGAAATACTGAACTGTCACAAATTTAAACACAGGGCCTGGGGGAAATACTGAACTGTCACAAATTTAAACACAGGGCCTGGGGGAAATACTGAACTGTCACAAATTTAAACACAAGGCCTGGAGGAAATACTGAACTGTCACAAATTTAAACACAGGGCCTGGAGGAAATACTGAACTGTCACAAATTTAAACACAGGGCCTGGGGGAAATGCTGAACTGTCACAAATTTAAACACAAGCCTGGAGGAAATACTGAACTGTCACAAATTTAAACACAAGGCCTGGAGGAAATACTGAACTGTCACAAATTTAAACACAAGGCCTGGAGGAATTACTGAACTGTCACAAATTTAAACACAAGGCCTGGAGGAAATACTGAACTGTCACAAATTTAAACACAGGGCCTGAAGGAAATACTGAACTGTCACAAATTTAAACACAGGGTCTGGAGGGAATACTGAACTGTCACAAATTTAAACACAGGGCCTGGAGGAAATACTGAACTGTCACAAATTTAAACACAGGGTCTGGAGGGAATACTGAACTGTCACAAATTTAAACACAAGGCCTGGAGGAAATACTGAACTGTCACAAATTTAAACACAGGGCCTTAAGGAAATACTGAACTGTCACAAATTTAAACACAAGGCCTGGAGGAAATACTGAACTGTCACAAATTTAAACACAGGGCCTGGAGGAAATACTGAACTGTCACAAATTTAAACACAAGGCCTGGAGGAAATACTGAGCTGTCACAAATTTAAACACAAGGCCTGGAGGAAATACTGAACTGTCACAAATTTAAACACAAGGCCTGGAGGAAATACTGAACTGTCACAAATTTAAACACAAGGCCTGGAGGAAATACTGAACTGTCACAAATTTAAACACAAGGCCTGGAGGAAATACTGAACTGTCACAAATTTAAACACAAGGCCTGGAGGAAATACTGAACTGTCACAAATTTAAACACAGGGTCTGGAGGAAATACTGAGCTGTCACAAATTTAAACACAAGGCCTGGAAGAAATACTGAACTGTCACAAATTTAAACACAAGGCCTGGAGGAAATACTGAACTGTCACAAATTTAAACACAAGGCCTGGAGGAAATACTGAACTGTCACAAATTTAAACACAAGGCCTGGAGGAAATACTGAACTGTCACAAATTTAAACACAAGGCCTGGAGGAAATACTGAACTGTCACAACTTTAAACACAGGGTCTGGAGGAAATACTGAACTGTCACAAATTTAAACACAAGGCCTGGAGGAAATACTGAACTGTCACAACTTTAAACACAGGGTCTGGAGGAAATACTGAACTGTCACAAATTTAAACACAAGGCCTGGAGGAAATACTGAACTGTCACAAATTTAAACACAGGGTCTGGAGGAAATACTGAGCTGTCACAAATTTAAACACAAGGCCTGGAGGAAATACTGAACTGTCACAAATTTAAACACAGGGTCTGGAGGAAATACTGAGCTGTCACAAATTTAAACACAGGGTCTGGAGGAAATACTGAACTGTCACAAATTTAAACACAGGGCCTGGAGGAAATACTGAACTGTCACAACTTTAAACACAGGGTCTGGAGGAAATACTGAACTGTCACAAATTTAAACACAAGGCCTGGAGGAAATACTGAACTGTCACAAATTTAAACACAGGGTCTGGAGGAAATACTGAGCTGTCACAAATTTAAACACAAGGCCTGGAGGAAATACTGAACTGTCACAAATTTAAACACAGGGTCTGGAGGAAATACTGAGCTGTCACAAATTTAAACACAAGGCCTGGAGGAAATACTGAACTGTCACAAATTTAAACACAAGGCCTGGAGGAAATACTGAGCTGTCACAAATTTAAACACAAGGCCTGGAGGAAATACTGAACTGTCACAAATTTAAACACAGGGTCTGGAGGAAATACTGAACTGTCACAAATTTAAACACAGGGTCTGGAGGAAATACTGAGCTGTCACAAATTTAAACACTAGGCCTGGAGGAAATACTGAACTGTTACAAATTTAAACACAAGGCCTGGAGGAAATACTGAACTGTCACAAATTTAAACACAAGACCTGGAGGAAATACTGAACTGTCACAAATTTAAACACAAGGCCTGGAGGAAATACTGAACTGTCACAAATTTAAACACAGGGGCTGGAGGAAATACTGAACTGCCACAAATTTAAACACAAGGCCTGGAGGAAATACTGAACTGTCACAAATTTAAACACAAGGCCTGGAGGAAATACTGAACTGTCAGAAATTTAAACACAAGGCCTGGAGGAAATACTGAGCTGTCACAAATTTAAACACAAGGCCTGGAGGAAATACTGAGCTGTCACAAATTTAAACACAGGGTCTGGAGGAAATACTGAACTGTCACAAATTTAAACACAGGGTCTGGAGGAAATACTGAGCTGTCACAAATTTAAACACAAGGCCTGGAGGAAATACTGAACTGTTACAAATTTAAACACAAGGCCTGGAGGAAATACTGATCTGTCACAAATTTAAACACACGGCCTGGGGGAAATACTGAACTGTCACAAATTTAAACACACGGCCTGGAGGAAATACTGAACTGTCACAAATTTAAACACAAGACCTGGAGGAAATACTGAACTGTCACAAATTTAAACACAAGGCCTGGAGGAAATACTGAACTGTCACAAATTTAAACACAAGGCCTGGAGGAAATACTGAACTGTCACAAATTTAAACACAAGACCTGGAGGAAATACTGAACTGTCACAAATTTAAACACAAGGCCTGGAGGAAATACTGAACTGCCACAAATTTAAACACAAGGCCTGGAGGAAATACTGAACTGTCACAAATTTAAACACAAGGCCTGGAGGAAATACTGAACTGTCAGAAATTTAAACACAAGGCCTGGAGGAAATACTGAGCTGTCACAAATTTAAACACAAGGCCTGGAGGAAATACTGAACTGTCACAAATTTAAACACAGGGTCTGGAGGAAATACTGAACTGTCACAAATTTAAACACAAGGCCTGGAGGAAATACTGAACTATCACAAATTTAAACACAAGGCCTGGAGGAAATACTGAACTGTCACAAATTTAAACACAGGGTCTGGAGGGAATACTGAACTGTCACAAATTTAAACACAGGGTCTGGAGGAAATACTGAACTGTCACAAATTTAAACACAAGGCCTGGAGGAAATACTGAACTATCACAAATTTAAACACAAGGCCTGGAGGAAATACTGAACTGTCACAAATTTAAACACAGGGTCTGGAGGGAATACTGAACTGTCACAAATTTAAACACAAGGCCTGGAGGAAATACTGAACTGTCACAAATTTAAACACATGGCCTGGAGGGAATACTGAACTGTCACAAATTTAAACACAAGGCCTGGAGGAAATACTGAACTGTCACAAATTTAAACACAAGGCCTGGAGGGAATACTGAACTGTCACAAATTTAAACACAAGGCCTGGAGGAAATACTGAACTGTCACAAATTTAAACACAAGGCCTGGAGGAAATACTGAACTGTCACAAATTTAAACACAGAGCCTGGAGGAAATACTGAACTGTCACAAATTTAAACACAAGGCCTGGAGGAAATACTGAACTGTCACAACTTTAAACACAGGGTCTGGAGGAAATACTGAGCTGTCACAAATTTAAACACAGGGTCTGGAGGAAATACTGAGCTGTCACAAATTTAAACACAAGGCCTGGAGGAAACACTGAACTGTCACAAATTTAAACACAGGGTCTGAAGGAAATACTGAGCTGTCACAAATTTAAGCACACGGCCTGGAGGAAATACTGAACTGTCACAAATTTAAACACAAGGCCTGGAGGAAATACTGAACTGTCACAAATTTAAACACAGGGTCTGGAGGAAATACTGAGCTGTCACAAATTTAAACACAAGGCCTGGAGGAAATACTGAACTGTCACAAATTTAAACACAGGGTCTGGAGGAAATACTGAGCTGTCACAAATTTAAACACAAGGCCTGGAGGAAATACTGAACTGTCACAAATTTAAACACAGGGTCTGGAGGAAATACTGAGCTGTCACAAATTTAAACACAAGGCCTGGAGGAAATACTGAACTGTCACAAATTTAAACACAAGGCCTGGAGGAAATACTGAACTGTCACAAATTTAAACACAGGGTCTGGAGGCAATACTGAGCTGTCACAAATTTAAACACAAGGCCTGGAGGAAATACTGAGCTGTCACAAATTTAAACACAAGGCCTGGAGGAAATACTGAACTGTCACAAATTTAAACACAGGGTCTGGAGGAAATACTGAACTGTCACAAATTTAAACACAGGGTCTGGAGGAAATACTGAGCTGTCACAAATTTAAACACAAGGCCTGGAGGAAATACTGAACTGTTACAAATTTAAACACAAGGCCTGGAGGAAATACTGAACTGTCACAAATTTAAACACACGGCCTGGGGGAAATACTGAACTGTCACAAATTTAAACACACGGCCTGGAGGAAATACTGAACTGTCACAAATTTAAACACAAGACCTGGAGGAAATACTGAACTGTCACAAATTTAAACACAAGGCCTGGAGGAAATACTGAACTGTCACAAATTTAAACACAAGGCCTGGAGGAAATACTGAACTGTCACAAATTTAAACACAAGGCCTGGAGGAAATACTGAACTGTCACAAATTTAAACACAAGGCCTGGAGGAAATACTGAACTGTCAGAAATTTAAACACAAGGCCTGGAGGAAATACTGAGCTGTCACAAATTTAAACACAAGGCCTGGAGGAAATACTGAACTGTCACAAATTTAAACACAGGGTCTGGAGGAAATACTGAACTGTCACAAATTTAAACACAGGGTCTGGAGGAAATACTGAGCTGTCACAAATTTAAACACAAGGCCTGGAGGAAATACTGAACTATCACAAATTTAAACACAAGGCCTGGAGGAAATACTGAACTGTCACAAATTTAAACACAAGGCCTGGAGGAAATACTGAACTGTCACAAATTTAAACACAAGCCCTGGAGGAAATACTGATCTGTCACAAATTTAAACACAAGGCCTGGAGGAAATACTGAACTGTCACAAATTTAAACACAAGGCCTGGAGGAAATACTGATCTGTCACAAATTTAAACACAAGGCCTGGAGGAAATACTGAACTGTCACAACTTTAAACACAGGGTCTGGAGGAAATACTGAACTGTCACAAATTTAAACACAAGGCCTGGAGGAAATACTGAACTGTCACAAATTTAAACACAGGGTCTGGAGGAAATACTGAGCTGTCACAAATTTAAACACAAGGCCTGGAGGAAATACTGAACTGTCACAAATTTAAACACAGGGTCTGGAGGAAATACTGAGCTGTCACAAATTTAAACACAAGGCCTGGAGGAAATACTGAACTGTCACAAATTTAAACACAGGGTCTGGAGGAAATACTGAGCTGTCACAAATTTAAACACAAGGCCTGGAGGAAATACTGAACTGTCACAAATTTAAACACAAGGCCTGGAGGAAATACTGAACTGTCACAAATTTAAACACAAGGCCTGGAGGAAATACTGAACTGTCACCAATTTAAACACAAGGCCTGGAGGAAATACTGAGCTGTCACAAATTTAAACACAAGGCCTGGAGGAAATACTGAACTGTCACAAATTTAAACACAAGGCCTGGAGGAAATACTGAACTGTCACAAATTTAAACACAAGGCCTGGAGGAAATACTGAACTGTCACAAATTTAAACACAAGGCCTGGAGGAAATACTGAACTGTCAGAAATTTAAACACAAGGCCTGGAGGAAATACTGAGCTGTCACAAATTTAAACACAAGGCCTGGAGGAAATACTGAACTATCACAAATTTAAACACAAGGCCTGGAGGAAATACTGAACTGTCACAAATTTAAACACAAGGCCTGGAGGAAATACTGAACTGTCACAACTTTAAACACAGGGTCTGGAGGAAATACTGAGCTGTCACAAATTTAAACACAAGGCCTGGAGGAAATACTGAACTGTCACAAATTTAAACACAAGGCCTGGAGGAAACACTGAACTGTCACAAATTTAAACACAGGGTCTGAAGGAAATACTGAACTGTCACAAATTTAAACACACGGCCTGGAGGAAATACTGAACTGTCACAAATTTAAACACAAGGCCTGGAGGAAATACTGAACTGTCACAAATTTAAACACAGGGTCTGAAGGAAATACTGAACTGTCACAAATTTAAACACAAGGCCTGGAGGAAATACTGAACTGTCACAAATTTAAACACAGGGTCTGGAGGAAATACTGAACTGTCACAAATTTAAACACAAGGCCTGGAGGAAATACTGAACTGTCACAAATTTAAACACAAGGCCTGGAGGAAATACTGAACTGTCACAAATTTAAACACAGGGTCTGGACGAAATACTGAACTGTTACAAATTTAAACACAAGGCCTGGAGGAAATACTGAACTGTCACAAATTTAAACACACGGCCTGGAGGAAATACTGAACTGTCACAAATTTAAACACAGGGTCTGGAGGAAATACTGAACTGTTACAAATTTAAACACAAGGCCTGGAGGAAATACTGAACTGTCACAAATTTAAACACACGGCCTGGAGGAAATACTGAACTGTCACAAATTTAAACACAAGGCCTGGAGGAAATACTGAACTGTCACAAATTTAAACACAAGGCCTGGAGGAAATACTGAACTGTCACAAATTTAAACACAGGGCCTGGAGGAAATACTGAACTGTCACAAATTTAAACACAGGGTCTGGAGGGAATACTGAACTGTCACAAATTTAAACACAAGGCCTGGAGGAAATACTGAACTGTCACAAATTTAAACACAGGGTCTGGAGGAAATACTGAACTGTCACAAATTTAAACACAGGGTCTGGAGGAAATACTGAACTGTCACAAATTTAAACACAAGGCCTGGAGGAAATACTGAACTGTCACAAATTTAAACACAAGGCCTGGAGGAAATACTGAACTGTCACAAATTTAAACACAGGGTCTGGAGGAAATACTGAACTGTTACAAATTTAAACACAAGGCCTGGAAAAATACTGAACTGTCACAAATTTAAACACACGGCCTGGAGGAAATACTGAACTGTCACAAATTTAAACACAGGTTCTGGAGGAAATACTGAACTGTTACAAATTTAAACACAAGGCCTGGAGGAAATACTGAACTGTTACAAATTTAAACACAAGGCCTGGAGGAAATACTGAACTGTCACAAATTTAAACACACGGCCTGGAGGAAATACTGAACTGTCACAAATTTAAACACAAGGCCTGGAGGAAATACTGAACTGTCACAAATTTAAACACAAGGCCTGGAGGAAATACTGAACTGTCACAAATTTAAACACAGGGCCTGGAGGAAATACTGAACTGTCACAAATTTAAACACAGGGTCTGGAGGGAATACTGAACTGTCACAAATTTAAACACAAGGCCTGGAGGAAATACTGAACTGTCACAAATTTAAACACAGGGTCTGGAGGAAATACTGAACTGTCACAAATTTAAACACAAGGCCTGGAGGAAATACTGAACTGTCACAAATTTAAACACAGGGCCTGGAGGAAATACTGAACTGTCACTAATTTAAACACAGGGCCTGGAGGAAATACTGAACTGTCACAAATTTAAACACAAGGCCTGGAGGAAATACTGAACTGTCACAAATTTAAACACAAGGCCTGGAGGAAATACTGAACTGTCACAAATTTAATCACAGGGCCTGGAGGAAATACTGAACTGTCACAAATTTAAACACAAGGCCTGGAGGAAATACTGAACTGTCACAAATTTAAACACAAGGCCTGGAGGAAATACTGAACTGTCACAAATTTAAACACAAGGCCTGGAGGAAATACTGATCTGTCACAAATTTAAACACAAGGCCTGGAGGAAATACTGAACTGTCACAAATTTAAACACAAGGCCTGGAGGAAATACTGATCTGTCACAAATTTAAACACAAGGCCTGGAGTAAATACTGAACTGTCACAAATTTAAACACAGGGTCTGGAGGAAATACTGAACTGTCACAAATTTAAACACAAGGCCTGGAGGAAATACTGATCTGTCACAAATTTAAACACAGGGCCTGGAGGAAATACTGAACTGTCACAACTTTAAACACAGGGTCTGGAGGAAATACTGAACTGTCACAAATTTAAACACAAGGCCTGGAGGAAATACTGATCTGTCACAAATTTAAACACAGGGCCTGGAGGAAATACTGAACTGTCACAACTTTAAACACAGGGTCTGGAGGAAATACTGAACTGTCACAAATTTAAACACAAGGCCTGGAGGAAATACTGAACTGTCACAAATTTAAACACAGGGTCTGGAGGAAATACTGAGCTGTCACAAATTTAAACACAAGGCCTGGAGGAAATACTGAACTGTCACAAATTTAAACACAGGGTCTGGAGGAAATACTGAGCTGTCACAAATTTAAACACAAGGCCTGGAGGAAATACTGAACTGTCACAAATTTAAACACAGGGTCTGGAGGAAATACTGAGCTGTCACAAATTTAAACACAAGGCCTGGAGGAAATACTGAACTGTCACAAATTTAAACACAAGGCCTGGAGGAAATACTGAACTGTCACAAATTTAAACACAAGGCCTGGAGGAAATACTGAACTGTCACCAATTTAAACACAAGGCCTGGAGGAAATACTGAGCTGTCACAAATTTAAACACAAGGCCTGGAGGAAATACTGAACTGTCACAAATTTAAACACAAGGCCTGGAGGAAATACTGAACTGTCACAAATTTAAACACAAGGCCTGGAGGAAATACTGAACTGTCACAAATTTAAACACAAGGCCTGGAGGAAATACTGAACTGTCAGAAATTTAAACACAAGGCCTGGAGGAAATACTGAGCTGTCACAAATTTAAACACAAGGCCTGGAGGAAATACTGAACTGTCACAAATTTAAACACAGGGTCTGGAGGAAATACTGAACTGTCACAAATTTAAACACAGGGTCTGGAGGAAATACTGAGCTGTCACAAATTTAAACACAAGGCCTGGAGGAAATACTGAACAATCACAAATTTAAACACAAGGCCTGGAGGAAATACTGAACAATCACAAATTTAAACACAAGGCCTGGAGGAAATACTGAACTGTCACAACTTTAAACGCAGGGTCTGGAGGAAATACTGAGCTGTCACAAATTTAAACACAAGGCCTGGAGGAAATACTGAACTGTCACAAATTTAAACACAAGGCCTGGAGGAAACACTGAACTGTCACAAATTTAAACACAGGGTCTGAAGGAAATACTGAGCTGTCACAAATTTAAACACACGGCCTGGAGGAAATACTGAACTGTCACAAATTTAAACACAAGGCCTGGAGGAAATACTGAACTGTCACAAATTTAAACACAGGGTCTGAAGGAAATACTGAACTGTCACAAATTTAAACACAAGGCCTGGAGGAAATACTGAACTGTCACAAATTTAAACACAGGGTCTGGAGGAAATACTGAACTGTCACAAATTTAAACACAAGGCCTGGAGGAAATACTGAACTGTCACAAATTTAAACACAAGGCCTGGAGGAAATACTGAACTGTCACAAATTTAAACACAAGGCCTGGAGGAAATACTGAACTGTCACAAATTTAAACACAGGGCCTGGAGGAAATACTGAACTGTCACAAATTTAAACACAGGGTCTGGAGGGAATACTGAACTATCACAAATTTAAACACAAGGCCTGGAGGAAATACTGAACTGTCACAAATTTAAACACAGGGTCTGGAGGAAATACTGAACTGTCACAAATTTAAACACAAGGCCTGGAGGAAATACTGAACTGTCACAAATTTAAACACAGGGCCTGGAGGAAATACTGAACTGTCACTAATTTAAACACAGGGCCTGGAGGAAATACTGAACTGTCACAAATTTAAACACAAGGCCTGGAGGAAATACTGAACTGTCACAAATTTAAACACAAGGCCTGGAGGAAATACTGAACTGTCACAAATTTAATCACAGGGCCTGGAGGAAATACTGAACTGTCACAAATTTAAACACAAGGCCTGGAGGAAATACTGAACTGTCACAAATTTAAACACAGGGCCTGGAGGAAATACTGAACTGTCACAAATTTAAACACAAGGCCTGGAGGAAATACTGATCTGTCACAAATTTAAACACAAGGCCTGGAGGAAATACTGAACTGTCACAAATTTAAACACAAGGCCTGGAGGAAATACTGAACTGTCACAAA
The DNA here is from genome assembly GCF_036365525.1 of Heterodontus francisci. Classification (NCBI taxonomy): domain Eukaryota; kingdom Metazoa; phylum Chordata; class Chondrichthyes; order Heterodontiformes; family Heterodontidae; genus Heterodontus; species Heterodontus francisci. Next base: position 574,083 of record NW_027141473.1, read on the forward strand.
TTTAAACACAAGGCCTGGAGGAAATACTGAACTGTCACAAATTTAAACACAGGGTCTGGAGGAAATACTGAACTGTTACAAATTTAAACACAAGGCCTGGAGGAAATACTGAACTGTCACAAATTTAAACACACGGCCTGGAGGAAATACTGAACTGTCACAAATTTAAACACAGGGTCTGGAGGAAATACTGAACTGTTACAAATTTAAACACAAGGCCTGGAGGAAATACTGAACTGTCACAAATTTAAACACACGGCCTGGAGGAAATACTGAACTGTCACAAATTTAAACACAAGGCCTGGAGGAAATACTGAACTGTCACAAATTTAAACACAAGGCCTGGAGGAAATACTGAACTGTCACAAATTTAAACACAGGGCCTGGAGGAAATACTGAACTGTCACAAATTTAAACACAGGGTCTGGAGGGAATACTGAACTATCACAAATTTAAACACAAGGCCTGGAGGAAATACTGAACTGTCACAAATTTAAACACAGGGTCTGGAGGAAATACTGAACTGTCACAAATTTAAACACAAGGCCTGGAGGAAATACTGAACTGTCACAAATTTAAACACAGGGCCTGGAGGAAATACTGAACTGTCACTAATTTAAACACAGGGCCTGGAGGAAATACTGAACTGTCACAAATTTAAACACAAGGCCTGGAGGAAATACTGAACTGTCACAAATTTAAACACAAGGCCTGGAGGAAATACTGAACTGTCACAAATTTAATCACAGGGCCTGGAGGAAATACTGAACTGTCACAAATTTAAACACAAGGCCTGGAGGAAATACTGAACTGTCACAAATTTAAACACAAGGCCTGGAGGAAATACTGAACTGTCACAAATTTAAACACAAGGCCTGGAGGAAATACTGATCTGTCACAAATTTAAACACAAGGCCTGGAGGAAATACTGAACTGTCACAAATTTAAACACAAGGCCTGGAGGAAATACTGATCTGTCACAAATTTAAACACAAGGCCTGGAGGAAATACTGAACTGTCACAACTTTAAACACAGGGTCTGGAGGAAATACTGAACTGTCACAAATTTAAACACAAGGCCTGGAGGAAATACTGAACTGTCACAAATTTAAACACAGGGTCTGGAGGAAATACTGAACTGTCACAAATTTAAACACAAGGCCTGGAGGAAATACTGAACTGTCACAAATTTAAACACAGGGTCTGGAGGAAATACTGAGCTGTCACAAATTTAAACACAAGGCCTGGAGGAAATACTGAACTGTCACAAATTTAAACACAGTGTCAGGAGGAAATACTGAGCTGTCACAAATTTAAACACAAGGCCTGGAGGAAATACTGAACAGACACAAATTTAAACACAAGGCCTGGAGGAAATACTGAACTGTCACAAATTTAAACACAAGGCCTGGAGGAAATACTGAACTGTCACCAATTTAAACACAAGGCCTGGAGGAAATACTGAACTGTCACAAATTTAAACACAAGGCCTGGAGGAAATACTGAACTGTCACAAATTTAAACACAGGGCCTGGAGGAAATACTGAACTGTCACAAATTTAAACACAAGGCCTGGAGGAAATACTGAACTGTCACAAATTTAAACACAGGGGCTGGAGGAAATACTGAACTGTCACAAATTTAAACACAAGGCCTGGAGGAAATACTGAGCTGTCACAAATTTAAACACAAGGCCTGGAGGAAATACTGAACTGTCACAAATTTAAACACAAGGCCTGGAGGAAATACTGAACTGTCACAAATTTAAACACAAGGCCTGGAGGAAATACTGAACTGTCACAAATTTAAACACAAGGCCTGGAGGAAATACTGAACTGTCACAAATTTAAACACAAGGCCTGGAGGAAATACTGAACTGTCACAAATTTAAACACAAGGCCTGGAGGAAATACTGAACTGTCACAAATTTAAACACAAGGCCTGGAGGAAATACTGATCTGTCACAAATTTAAACACAGGGCCTGGAGGAAATACTGAACTGTCACAACTTTAAACACAGGGTCTGGAGGAAATACTGAACTGTCACAAATTTAAACACAAGGCCTGGAGGAAATACTGAACTGTCACAAATTTAAACACAGGGTCTGGAGGAAATACTGAGCTGTCACAAATTTAAACACAAGGCCTGGAGGAAATACTGAACTGTCACAAATTTAAACACAAGGCCTGGAGGAAATACTGAACTGTCACAAATTTAAACACAAGGCCTGGAGGAAATACTGAACTGTCACAAATTTAAACACAGGGCCTGGAGGAAATACTGAACTGTTACAAATTTAAACACAAGGCCTGGAGGAAATACTGAACTGTCACAAATTTAAACACAAGGCCTGGAGGAAATACTGAACTGTCACAAATTTAAACACAAGGCCTGGAGGAAATACTGAACTGTCACAAATTTAAACACAAGGCCTGGAGGAAATACTGAACTGTCACAAATTTAAACACAAGGCCTGGAGGAAATACTGAGCTGTCACAAATTTAAACACAAGGCCTGGAGGAAATACTGAACTGTCACAAATTTAAACACAGGGTCTGGAGGAAATACTGAACTGTCACAAATTTAAACACAGGGTCTGGAGGAAATACTGAGCTGTCACAAATTTAAACACAAGGCCTGGAGGAAATACTGAACTGTTACAAATTTAAACACAAGGCCTGGAGGAAATACTGAACTGTCACAAATTTAAACACACGGCCTGGAGGAAATACTGAACTGTCACAAATTTAAACACACGGCCTGGAGGAAATACTGAACTGTCACAAATTTAAACACAAGGCCTGGAGGAAATACTGAACTGTCACAAATTTAAACACAGGGCCTGGAGGAAATACTGAACGGTCACAAATTTAAACACACGGCCTGGAGGAAATACTGAACTGTCACAAATTTAAACACACGGCCTGGAGGAAATACTGAACTGTCACAAATTTAAACACAAGGCCTGGTGGAAATACTGAACTGTCACAAATTTAAACACACGGCCTGGAGGAAATACTGAACTGTCACAAATTTAAACACAAGGTCTGGAGGAAATACTGAGCTGTCACAAATTTAAACACAAGGCCTGGAGGAAATACTGAACTGTCACAAATTTAAACACAAGGCCTGGAGGAAATACTGAACTGTCACAAATTTAAACACAGGGTCTGGAGGAAATACTGAACTGTTACAAATTTAAACACAAGGTCTGGAGGAAATACTGAACTGTCACAAATTTAAACACACGACCTGGAGGAAATACTGAACTGTCACAAATTTAAACACAGGGTCTGGAGGAAATACTGAACTGTTACAAATTTAAACACAAGGCCTGGAGGAAATACTGAACTGTCACAAATTTAAACACACGGCCTGGAGGAAATACTGAACTGTCACAAATTTAAACACAAGGCCTGGAGGAAATACTGAACTGTCACAAATTTAAACACAAGGCCTGGAGGAAATACTGAACTGTCACAAATTTAAACACAGGGCCTGGAGGAAATACTGAACTGTCACAAATTTAAACACAGGGCCTGGAGGAAATACTGAGCTGTCACAAATTTAAACACAGGGTCTGAAGGAAATACTGAACTGTCACAAATTTAAACACAAGGCCTGGAGGAAAGACTGAACTGACACAAATTTAAACACAGGGCCTGGAGGAAATACTGAGCTGTCACAAATTTAAACACAGGGTCTGAAGGAAATACTGAACTGTCACAAATTTAAACACAGGGCCTGGAGGAAATACTGAACTGTCACAAATTTAAACACAAGGCCTGGAGGAAATACTGAACTGTCACAAATTTAAACACAGGGCCTGGAGGAAATACTGAACTGTCACAAATTTAAACACAAGGCCTGGAGGAAATACTGAACTGTCACAAATTTAAACACAAGGCCTGGAGGAAATACTGAACTGTCACAAATTTAAACACAAGGCCTGGAGGAAATACTGAACTGTCACAAATGTAAACACAGGGCCTGGAGGAAATACTGAACTGTCACAAATTTAAACACAAGGCCTGGAGGAAATACTGAACTGTCACAAATTTAAACACAAGGCCTGGAGGAAATACTGAACTGTCACAAATGTAAACACAGGGCCTGGAGGAAATACTGAACTGTCACAAATTTAAACACAAGGCCTGGAGGAAATACTGAACTGTCACAAATGTAAACACAGGGCCTGGAGGAAATACTGAACTGTCACAAATTTAAACACAGGGTCTGGAGGAAATACTGAGCTGTCACAAATTTAAACACAAGGCCTGGAGGAAATACTGAACTGTCACAAATTTAAACACACGACCTGGAGGAAATACTGAACTGTCACAAATTTAAACACAGGGTCTGGAGGAAATACTGAACTGTTACAAATTTAAACACAAGGCCTGGAGGAAATACTGAACTGTCACAAATTTAAACACACGGCCTGGAGGAAATACTGAACTGTCACAAATTTAAACACAAGGCCTGGAGGAAATACTGAACTGTCACAAATTTAAACACAAGGCCTGGAGGAAATACTGAACTGTCACAAATTTAAACACAGGGCCTGGAGGAAATACTGAACTGTCACAAATTTAAACACAGGGCCTGGAGGAAATACTGAGCTGTCACAAATTTAAACACAGGGTCTGAAGGAAATACTGAACTGTCACAAATTTAAACACAAGGCCTGGAGGAAAGACTGAACTGACACAAATTTAAACACAGGGCCTGGAGGAAATACTGAGCTGTCACAAATTTAAACACAGGGTCTGAAGGAAATACTGAACTGTCACAAATTTAAACACAGGGCCTGGAGGAAATACTGAACTGTCACAAATTTAAACACAAGGCCTGGAGGAAATACTGAACTGTCACAAATTTAAACACAGGGCCTGGAGGAAATACTGAACTGTCACAAATTTAAACACAAGGCCTGGAGGAAATACTGAACTGTCACAAATTTAAACACAAGGCCTGGAGGAAATACTGAACTGTCACAAATTTAAACACAAGGCCTGGAGGAAATACTGAACTGTCACAAATGTAAACACAGGGCCTGGAGGAAATACTGAACTGTCACAAATTTAAACACAAGGCCTGGAGGAAATACTGAACTGTCACAAATTTAAACACAAGGCCTGGAGGAAATACTGAACTGTCACAAATGTAAACACAGGGCCTGGAGGAAATACTGAACTGTCACAAATTTAAACACAAGGCCTGGAGGAAATACTGAACTGTCACAAATGTAAACACAGGGCCTGGAGGAAATACTGAACTGTCACAAATTTAAACACAGGGTCTGGAGGAAATACTGAGCTGTCACAAATTTAAACACAAGGCCTGGAGGAAATACTGAACTGTCACAAATTTAAACACAGGGTCTGGAGGAAATACTGAACTGTTACAAATTTAAACACAAGGCCTGGAGGAAATACTGAACTGTCACAAATTTAAACACAGGGTCTGAAGGAAATACTGAACTGTCACAAATTTAAACACAGGGTCTGAAGGAAATACTGAGCTGTCACAAATTTAAACACAAGGCCTGGAGGAAATACTGAACTGTCACAAATTTAAACACAGGGTCTGAAGGAAATACTGAGCTGTCACAAATTTAAACACAGGGCCTGGAGGAAATACTGAACTGTCACAAATTTAAACACAGGGTCTGGAGGAAATACTGAACTGTCACAAATTTAAACACAAGGCCTGGAGGAAATACTGAACTGTCACAAATTTAAACACAGGGTCTGGAGGAAATACTGAACTGTCACAAATTTAAACACAGGGTCTGGAGGAAATACTGAACTGTCACAAATTTAAACACAGGGTCTGGAGGAAATACTGAGCTGTCACAAATTTAAACACAGGGCCTGGAGGAAATACTGAACTGTCACAAATTTATACACAGGGTCTGAAGGAAATACTGAGCTGTCACAAATTTAAACACAGGGTCTGGAGGAAATACTGAACTGTCACAAATTTAAACACAAGGCCTGGAGGAAATACTGAACTGTCACAAATTTAAACACAGGGTCTGGAGGAAATACTGAACTGTCACAAATTTAAACACAGGGTCTGGAGGAAATACTGAACTGTCACAAATTTAAACACAAGGCCTGGAGGAAATACTGAACTGTCACAAATTTAAACACAAGGCCTGGAGGAAATACTGAACTGTCACAAATTTAAACACAAGGCCTGGAGGAAATACTGAACTGTCACAAATTTAAACACAAGGCCTGGAGGAAATACTGAACTGTCACAAATTTAAACACAAGGCCTGGAGGAAATACTGAACTGTCACAAATTTAAACACAGGGTCTGAAGGAAATACTGAACTGTCACAAATTTAAACACAAGGCCTGGAGGAAATACTGAACTGTCACAAATTTAAACACAAGGGCCTGGAGGAAATACTGAACTGTCACAAATTTAAACACAGGGCCTGGAGGAAATACTGAACTGTCACAAATTTAAACACAAGGCCTGGAAGAAATACTGAACTGTCACAAATTTAAACACAGGGTCTGGAGGAAATACTGAACTGTCACAAATTTAAACACAAGGCCTGGAGGAAATACTGAACTGTCACAAATTTAAACACAGGGTCTGGATGAAATACTGAACTGTTACAAATTTAAACAGAAGGCCTGGAGGAAATACTGAACTGTCCCAAATTTAAACACAGGGTCTGAAGGAAATACTGAACTGTCACAAATTTAAACACAGGGTCTGAAGGAAATACTGAGCTGTCACAAATTTAAACACAAGGCCTGGAGGAAATACTGAACTGTCACAAATTTATACACAGGGTCTGAAGGAAATACTGAGCTGTCACAAATTTAAACACAGGGTCTGGAGGAAATACTGAACTGTCACAAATTTAAACACAAGGCCTGGAGGAAATACTGAACTGTCACAAATTTAAACACAGGGTCTGGAGGAAATACTGAACTGTCACAAATTTAAACACAGGGTCTGGAGGAAATACTGAACTGTCACAAATTTAAACACAAGGCCTGGAGGAAATACTGAACTGTCACAAATTTAAACACAAGGCCTGGAGGAAATACTGAACTGTCACAAATTTAAACACAAGGCCTGGAGGAAATACTGAACTGTCACAAATTTAAACACAAGGCCTGGAGGAAATACTGAACTGTCACAAATTTAAACACAAGGCCTGGAGGAAATACTGAACTGTCACAAATTTAAACACAGGGTCTGAAGGAAATACTGAACTGTCACAAATTTAAACACAAGGCCTGGAGGAAATACTGAACTGTCACAAATTTAAACACAAGGCCTGGAGGAAATACTGAACTGTCACAAATTTAAACACAGGGTCTGAAGGAAATACTGAGCTGTCACAAATTCAAACACAGGGCCTGGAGGAAATACTGAACTGTCACAAATTTAAACACAGGGTCTGGAGGAAATACTGAGCTGTCACAAATTTAAACACAGGGTCTGGAGGAAATACTGAGCTGTCACAAATTTAAACACAAGGCCTGGAGGAAATACTGAACTGTCACAAATTTAAACACAAGGCCTGGAGGAAATACTGAACTGTCACAAATTTAAACACAGGGCCTGGAGGAAATACTGAGATGTCACAAATTTAAATACAGGGTCTGAAGGAAATACTGAACTGTCACAAATTTAAACACAAGGCCTGGAGGAAAGACTGAACTGTCACAAATTTAAACACAGGGCCTGGAGGAAATACTGAACTGTCACAAATTTAAACACAAGGCCTGGAGGAAATACTGAACTGTCACAAATTTAAACACAGGGTCTGGAGGAAATACTGAGATGTCACAAATTTAAACACAAGGCCTGGAGGAAATACTGAACTGTCACAAATTTAAACACAAGGCCTGGAGGAAATACTGAACTGTCACAAATTTAAACATAGGGTCTGAAGGAAATACTGAACTGTCACAAATTTAAACACAAGGCCTGGAGGAAATACTGAACTGTCACAAATTTAAACACAAGGCCTGGAGGAAATACTGAACTGTCACAAATTTAAACATAGGGTCTGAAGGAAATACTGAGCTGTCACAAATTTAAACACAAGGCCTGGAGGAAATACTGAACTGTTACAAATTTAAACACAAGGCCTGGAGGAAATACTGAACTGTCACAAATTTAAACATAGGGTCTGAATGAAATACTGAGCTGTCACAAATTTAAACACAAGGCCTGGAGGAAATACTGAACTGTCACAAATTTAAACACAGGGTCTGGAGGAAATACTGAGCTGTCAGAAATTTAAACACAAGGCCTGGAGGAAATACTGAACTGTCACAAATTTAAACACAGGGTCTGAAGGAAATACTGAACTGTCACAAATTTAAACACAAGGCCTGGAGTAAATACTGAACTGTCACAAATTTAAACACAAGGCCTGGAGGAAATACTGAACTGTCACAAATTTAAACACAGGGTCTGGAGGAAATACTGAACTGTTACAAATTTAAACACAAGGCCTGGAGGAAATACTGAACTGTCACAAATTTAAACACACGGCCTGGAGGAAATACTGAACTGTCACAAATTTAAACACAAGGCCTGGAGGAAATACTGAACTGTCACAAATTTAAACACAAGGCCTGGAGGAAATACTGAACTGTCACAAATTTAAACACAGGGCCTGGAGGAAATACTGAACTGTCACAAATTTAAACACAGGGCCTGGAGGAAATACTGAGCTGTCACAAATTTAAACACAGGGTCTGAAGGAAATACTGAACTGTCACAAATTTAAACACAAGGCCTGGAGGAAAGACTGAACTGTCACAAATTTAAACACAGGGCCTGGAGGAAATACTGAGCTGTCACAAATTTAAACACAGGGTCTGAAGGAAATACTGAACTGTCACAAATTTAAACACAGGGCCTGGAGGAAATACTGAACTGTCACAAATTTAAACACAGGGCCTGGAGGAAATACTGAGCTGTCACAAATTTAAACACAGGGTCTGAAGGAAATACTGAACTGTCACAAATTTAAACACAAGGCCTGGAGGAAATACTGAACTGTCACAAATTTAAACACAGGGCCTGGAGGAAATACTGAACTGTCACAAATTTAAACACAAGGCCTGGAGGAAATACTGAACTGTCACAAATTTAAACACAGGGTCTGGAGGAAATACTGAGCTGTCACAAATTTAAACACAAGGCCTGGAGGAAATACTGAACTGTCACAAATTTAAACACAAGGCCTGGAGGAAATACTGAACTGTCACAAATGTAAACACAGGGCCTGGAGGAAATACTGAACTGTCACAAATTTAAACACAAGGCCTGGAGGAAATACTGAACTGTCACAAATTTAAACACAAGGCCTGGAGGAAATACTGAACTGTCACAAATGTAAACACAGGGCCTGGAGGAAATACTGAACTGTCACAAATTTAAACACAAGGCCTGGAGGAAATACTGAACTGTCACAAATGTAAACACAGGGCCTGGAGGAAATACTGAACTGTCACAAATTTAAACACAGGGTCTGGAGGAAATACTGAGCTGTCACAAATTTAAACACAAGGCCTGGAGGAAATACTGAACTGTCACAAATTTAAACACAGGGTCTGGAGGAAATACTGAACTGTTACAAATTTAAACACAAGGCCTGGAGGAAATACTGAACTGTCACAAATTTAAACACAGGGTCTGAAGGAAATACTGAACTGTCACAAATTTAAACACAGGGTCTGAAGGAAATACTGAGCTGTCACAAATTTAAACACAAGGCCTGGAGGAAATACTGAACTGTCACAAATTTATACACAGGGTCTGAAGGAAATACTGAGCTGTCCAAAATTTAAACACAGGGTCTGGAGGAAATACTGAACTGTCACAAATTTAAACACAAGGCCTGGAGGAAATACTGAACTGTCACAAATTTAAACACAGGGTCTGGAGGAAATACTGAACTGTCACAAATTTAAACACAGGGTCTGGAGGAAATACTGAACTGTCACAAATTTAAACACAAGGCCTGGAGGAAATACTGAACTGTCACAAATTTAAACACAAGGCCTGGAGGAAATACTGAACTGTCACAAATTTAAACACAAGGCCTGGAGGAAATACTGAACTGTCACAAATTTAAACACAAGGCCTGGAGGAAATACTGAACTGTCACAAATTTAAACACAAGGCCTGGAGGAAATACTGAACTGTCACAAATTTAAACACAGGGTCTGAAGGAAATACTGAACTGTCACAAATTTAAACACAAGGCCTGGAGGAAATACTGAACTGTCACAAATTTAAACACAAGGCCTGGAGGAAATACTGAACTGTCACAAATTTAAACACAGGGTCTGAAGGAAATACTGAGCTGTCACAAATTCAAACACAGGGCCTGGAGGAAATACTGAACTGTTACAAATTTAAACACAAGGCCTGGAGGAAATACTGAACTGTCACAAATTTAAACACAGGGTCTGGAGGAAATACTGAGCTGTCACAAATTTAAACACAAGGCCTGGAGGAAATACTGAACTGTCACAAATTTAAACACAAGGCCTGGAGGAAATACTGAACTGTCACAAATTTAAACACAGGGCCTGGAGGAAATACTGAGATGTCACAAATTTAAATACAGGGTCTGAAGGAAAGACTGAACTGTCACAAATTTAAACACAGGGCCTGGAGGAAATACTGAACTGTCACAAATTTAAACACAGGGCCTGGAGGAAATACTGAGATGTCACAAATTTAAATACAGGGTCTGAAGGAAAGACTGAACTGTCACAAATTTAAACACAGGGCCTGGAGGAAATACTGAGATGTCACAAATTTAAATACAGGGTCTGAAGGAAAGACTGAACTGTCACAAATTTAAACACAGGGCCTGGAGGAAATACTGAACTGTCACAAATTTAAACACAGGGCCTGGAGGAAATACTGAGATGTCACAAATTTAAATACAGGGTCTGAAGGAAAGACTGAACTGTCACAAATTTAAACACAGGGCCTGGAGGAAATACTGAACTGTCACAAATTTAAACACAAGGCCTGGAGGAAATACTGAACTGTCACAAATTTAAACACAGGGTCTGGAGGAAATACTGAGCTGTCACAAATTTAAACACAAGGCCTGGAGGAAATACTGAACTGTCACAAATTTAAACACAGGGTCTGGAGGAAATACTGAACTGTTACAAATTTAAACACAAGGCCTGGAGGAAATACTGAACTGTCACAAATTTAAACATAGGGTCTGAAGGAAATACTGAGCTGTCACAAATTTAAACACAAGGCCTGGAGGAAATACTGAACTGTCACAAATTTAAACACAGGGTCTGGAGGAAATACTGAGCTGTCAGAAATTTAAACACAAGGCCTGGAGGAAATACTGAACTGTCACAAATTTAAACACAGGGTCTGAAGGAAATACTGAACTGTCACAAATTTAAACACAAGGCCTGGAGTAAATACTGAACTGTCACAAATTTAAACACAAGGCCTGGAGGAAATACTGAACTGTCACAAATTTAAACACAGGGCCTGGAGGAAATACTGAACTGTCACAAATTTAAACACAAGGCCTGGAGGAAATACTGAACTGTCACAAATTTAAACACAGGGTCTGAAGGAAATACTGAGCTGTCACAAATTTAAACACAAGGCCTGGAGGAAATACTGAACTGTCACAAATTTAAACACAGGGTCTGAAGGAAATACTGAGCTGTCACAAATTTAAACACATGGTCTGGAGGAAATACTGAACTGTCACAAATTTAAACACAAGGCCTGGAGGAAATACTGAACTGTCACAAATTTAAACACAGGGTCTGAAGGAAATACTGAACTGTCACAAATTTAAACACATGGTCTGGAGGAAATACTGAACTGTCACAAATTTAAACACAAGGCCTGGAGGAAATACTGAACTGTCACAAATTTAAACACAGGGTCTGAAGGAAATACTGAGCTGTCACAAATTTAAACACAAGGCCTGGAGGAAATACTGAACTGTCACAAATTTAAACACAGGGTCTGAAGGAAATACTGAGCTGTCACAAATTTAAACACATGGTCTGGAGGAAATACTGAACTGTCACAAATTTAAACACAGGGTCTGGAGGAAATACTGAACTGTCACAAATTTAAACACAGGGTCTGGAGGAAATACTGAACTGTCACAAATTTAAACACAGGGTCTGGAGGAAATACTGAACTGTCACAAATTTAAACACAAGGCCTGGAGGAAATACTGAACTGTCACAAATTTAAACACAAGGCCTGGAGGAAATACTGAACTGTCACAAATTTAAACACAAGGCCTGGAGGAAATACTGAACTGTCACAAATTTAAACACAAGGCCTGGAGGAAATACTGAACTGTCACAAATTTAAACACAAGGCCTGGAGGAAATACTGAACTGTCACAAATTTAAACACAGGGTCTGAAGGAAATACTGAACTGTCACAAATTTAAACACAAGGCCTGGAGGAAATACTGAACTGTCACAAATTTAAACACAAGGCCTGGAGGAAATACTGAACTGTCACAAATTTAAACACAGGGTCTGAAGGAAATACTGAGCTGTCACAAATTCAAACACAGGGCCTGGAGGAAATACTGAACTGTCACAAATTTAAACACAGGGTCTGGAGGAAATACTGAGCTGTCACAAATTTAAACACAGGGTCTGGAGGAAATACTGAGCTGTCACAAATTTAAACACAAGGCCTGGAGGAAATACTGAACTGTCACAAATTTAAACACAAGGCCTGGAGGAAATACTGAACTGTCACAAATTTAAACACAAGGCCTGGAGGAAATACTGAACTGTCACAAATTTAAACACAGGGCCTGGAGGAAATACTGAGATGTCACAAATTTAAATACAGGGTCTGAAGGAAATACTGAACTGTCACAAATTTAAACACAAGGCCTGGAGGAAAGACTGAACTGTCACAAATTTAAACACAGGGCCTGGAGGAAATACTGAACTGTCACAAATTTAAACACAAGGCCTGGAGGAAATACTGAACTGTCACAAATTTAAACACAGGGTCTGGAGGAAATACTGAGCTGTCACAAATTTAAACACAAGGCCTGGAGGAAATACTGAACTGTCACAAATTTAAACACAGGGTCTGGAGGAAATACTGAACTGTTCCAAATTTAAACACAAGGCCTGGAGGAAATACTGAACTGTCACAAATTTAAACATAGGGTCTGAAGGAAATACTGAGCTGTCACAAATTTAAACACAAGGCCTGGAGGAAATACTGAACTGTCACAAATTTAAACACAGGGTCTGGAGGAAATACTGAGCTGTCAGAAATTTAAACACAAGGCCTGGAGGAAATACTGAACTGTCACAAATTTAAACACAGGGTCTGAAGGAAATACTGAACTGTCACAAATTTAAACACAAGGCCTGGAGTAAATACTGAACTGTCACAAATTTAAACACAAGGCCTGGAGGAAATACTGAACTGTCACAAATTTAAACACAGGGCCTGGAGGAAATACTGAACTGTCACAAATTTAAACACAAGGCCTGGAGGAAATACTGAACTGTCACAAATTTAAACACAGGGTCTGGAGGAAATACTGAGCTGTCACAAATTTAAACACAAGGCCTGGAGGAAATACTGAACTGTCACAAATTTAAACACAAGGCCTGGAGGAAATACTGAACTGTCACAAATTTAAACACAAGGCCTGGAGGAAATACTGATCTGTCACAAATTTAAACACAAGGCCTGGAGGAAATACTGAACTGTCACAACTTTAAACACAGGGTCTGGTGGAAATACTGAGCTGTCACAAATTTAAACACAAGGCCTGGAGGAAATACTGAACTGTCACAAATTTAAACACAGGGTCTGGAGGAAATACTGAGCTGTCACAAATTTAAACACAAGGCCTGGAGGAAATACTGAACTGTCACAAATTTAAACACAAGGCCTGGAGGAAATACTGAACTGTCACAAATTTAAACACAAGGCCTGGAGGAAATACTGAACTGTCACAAATTTAAACACAAGGCCTGGAGGAAATACTGAACTGTCACAAATTTAAACACAAGGCCTGGAGGAAATACTGAACTGTCACAAATTTAAACACAAGGCCTGGAGGAAATACTGAACTGTCACAAATTTAAACACAGGGTCTGGAGGAAATACTGAGCTGTCACAAATTTAAACACAAGGCCTGGAGAAAATACTGAACTGTCACAAATTTAAACACAAGGCCTGGAGGAAATACTGAGCTGTCACAAATTTAAACACAAGGCCTGGAGGAAATACTGAACTGTCACAAATTTAAACACAGGGTCTGGAGGAAATACTGAGCTGTCACAAATTTAAACACAAGGCCTGGAGGAAATACTGAACTGTCACAAATTTAAACACAAGGCCTGGAGGAAATACTGAACTGTCACAAATTTAAACACAAGGCCTGGAGGAAATACTGAACTGTCACAAATTTAAACACAGGGTCTGGAGGAAATACTGAGCTGTCACAAATTTAAACACAAGGCCTGGAGGAAATACTGAACTGTCACAAATTTAAACACAAGGCCTGGAGGAAATACTGAACTGTCACAAATTTAAACACAAGGCCTGGAGGAAATACTGAGATGTCACAAATTTAAATACAGGGTCTGAAGGAAATACTGAACTGTCACAAATTTAAACACAAGGCCTGGAGGAAAGACTGAACTGTCACAAATTTAAACACAAGGCCTGGAGGAAATACTGAACTGTCACAAATTTAAACACAGGGCCTGGAGGAAATACTGAGATGTCACAAATTTAAATACAGGGTCTGAAGGAAATACTGAACTGTCACAAATTTAAACACAAGGCCTGGAGGAAAGACTGAACTGTCACAAATTTAAACACAGGGCCTGGAGGAAATACTGAACTGTCACAAATTTAAACACAAGGCCTGGAGGAAATACTGAACTGTCACAAATTTAAACACAGGGTCTGGAGGAAATACTGAGCTGTCACAAATTTAAACACAAGGCCTGGAGGAAATACTGAACTGTCACAAATTTAAACACAGGGTCTGGAGGAAATACTGAACTGTTCCAAATTTAAACACAAGGCCTGGAGGAAATACTGAACTGTCACAAATTTAAACATAGGGTCTGAAGGAAATACTGAGCTGTCACAAATTTAAACACAAGGCCTGGAGGAAATACTGAACTGTCACAAATTTAAACACAGGGTCTGGAGGAAATACTGAGCTGTCAGAAATTTAAACACAAGGCCTGGAGGAAATACTGAACTGTCACAAATTTAAACACAGGGTCTGAAGGAAATACTGAACTGTCACAAATTTAAACACAAGGCCTGGAGTAAATACTGAACTGTCACAAATTTAAACACAAGGCCTGGAGGAAATACTGAACTGTCACAAATTTAAACACAGGGCCTGGAGGAAATACTGAACTGTCACAAATTTAAACACAAGGCCTGGAGGAAATACTGAACTGTCACAAATTTAAACACAGGGTCTGGAGGAAATACTGAGCTGTCACAAATTTAAACACAAGGCCTGGAGGAAATACTGAACTGTCACAAATTTAAACACAAGGCCTGGAGGAAATACTGAACTGTCACAAATTTAAACACAAGGCCTGGAGGAAATACTGATCTGTCACAAATTTAAACACAAGGCCTGGAGGAAATACTGAACTGTCACAACTTTAAACACAGGGTCTGGTGGAAATACTGAGCTGTCACAAATTTAAACACAAGGCCTGGAGGAAATACTGAACTGTCACAAATTTAAACACAGGGTCTGGAGGAAATACTGAGCTGTCACAAATTTAAACACAAGGCCTGGAGGAAATACTGAACTGTCACAAATTTAAACACAAGGCCTGGAGGAAATACTGAACTGTCACAAATTTAAACACAAGGCCTGGAGGAAATACTGAACTGTCACAAATTTAAACACAAGGCCTGGAGGAAATACTGAACTGTCACAAATTTAAACACAAGGCCTGGAGGAAATACTGAACTGTCACAAATTTAAACACAAGGCCTGGAGGAAATACTGAGCTGTCACAAATTTAAACACAAGGCCTGGAGGAAATACTGAACTGTCACAAATTTAAACACAAGGCCTGGAGGAAATACTGAACTGTCACAAATTTAAACACAGGGTCTGGAGGAAATACTGAGCTGTCACAAATTTAAACACAAGGCCTGGAGGAAATACTGAACTGTCACAAATTTAAACACAAGGCCTGGAGGAAATACTGAACTGTCACAAATTTAAACACAAGGCCTGGAGGAAATACTGAACTGTCACAAATTTAAACACAGGGTCTGGAGGAAATACTGAACTGTCACAAATTTAAACACAAGGCCTGGAGGAAATACTGAACTGTCACAAATTTAAACACAAGGCCTGGAGGAAATACTGAACTGTCACAAATTTAAACACAAGGCCTGGAGGAAATACTGAACTGTCACAAATTTAAACACAAGGCCTGGAGGAAATACTGAACTGTCACAAATTTAAACACAAGGCCTGGAGGAAATACTGAACTGTCACAAATTTAAACACAAGGCCTGGAGGAAATACTGAACTGTCACAAATTTAAACACAAGGCCTGGAGGAAATACTGAACTGTCACAAATTTAAACACAAGGCCTGGAGGAAATACTGAACTGTCACAAATTTAAACACAAGGCCTGGAGGAAATACTGAACTGTCACAAATTTAAACACAAGGCCTGGAGGAAATACTGAACTGTCACAAATTTAAACACAAGGCCTGGAGGAAATACTGAACTGTTACAAATTTAAATACAAGGCCTGGAGGAAATACTGAACTGTCACAAATTTAAACACACGGCCTGGAGGAAATACTGAACTGTCACAAATTTAAACACAAGGCCTGGAGGAAATACTGAACTGTCACAAATTTAAACACACGGCCTGGAGGAAATACTGAACTGTCACAAATTTAAACACAAGGCCTGGAGGAAATACTGAACTGTCACAAATTTAAACACAGGGCCTGGAGGAAATACTGAACTGTCACAAATTTAAACACACGGCCTGGAGGAAATACTGAACTGTCACAAATTTAAACACACGGCCTGGAGGAAATACTGAACTGTCACAAATTTAAACACAAGGCCTGGAGGAAATACTGAACTGTCACAAATTTAAACACACGGCCTGGAGGAAATACTGAACTGTCACAAATTTAAACACAAGGTCTGGAGGAAATACTGAGCTGTCACAAATTTAAACACAAGGCCTGGAGGAAATACTGAACTGTCACAAATTTAAACACAGGGTCTGAAGGAAATACTGAGCTGTCACAAATTTAAACACAGGGCCTGGAGGAAATACTGAACTGTCACAAATTTAAACACACGGCCTGGAGGAAATACTGAACTGTCACAAATTTAAACACACGGCCTGGAGGAAATACTGAACTGTCACAAATTTAAACAGAAGGCCTGGAGGAAATACTGAACTGTCACAAATTTAAACACATGGCCTGGAGGAAATACTGAACTGTCACAAATTTAAACACACGGCCTGGAGGAAATACTGAACTGTCACAAATTTAAACACACGGCCAGGAGGAAATACTGAACTGTCACAAATTTAAACACAAGGCCTGGAGGAAATACTGAACTGTCACAAATTTAAACACACGGCCTGGAGGAAATACTGAACTGTCACAAATTTAAACACAAGGTCTGGAGGAAATACTGAGCTGTCACAAATTTAAACACAAGGCCTGGAGGAAATACTGAACTGTCACAAATTTAAACACAGGGTCTGAAGGAAATACTGAACTGTCACAAATTTAAACACAAGGCCTGGAGGAAATACTGAACTGTCACAAATTTAAACACAGGGTCTGGATGAAATACTGAACTGTCACAAATTTAAACACAAGGCCTGGAGGAAATACTGAACTGTCACAAATTTAAACACAAGGCCTGGAGGAAATACTGAAATGTCACAAATTTAAACACAAGGCCTGGAGGGAATACTGAACTGTCACAAATTTAAACACAAGGGCCTGGAGGAAATACTGAACTGTCACAAATTTAAACACAGGGCCTGGAGGAAATACTGAACTGTCACAAATTTAAACACAAGGCCTGGAAGAAATACTGAACTGTCACAAATTTAAACACAGGGTCTGGAGGAAATACTGAACTGTCACAAATTTAAACACAAGGCCTGGAGGAAATACTGAACTGTCACAAATTTAAACACAAGGCCTGGAGGAAATACTGAACTGTCACAAATTTAAACACAGGGTCTGGAGGAAATACTGAACTGTTACAAATTTAAACACAAGTCCTGGAGGAAATACTGAACTGTCACAAATTTAAACACAGGGTCTGGAGGAAATACTGAATTGTTACAAATTTAAACACAAGGTCTGGAGGAAATACTGAACTGTCACAAATGTAAACACAAGGCCTGGAGGAAATACTGAACTGTCACAAATTTAAACACAAGGCCTGGAGGAAATACTGAACTGTCACAAATTTAAACACAAGGCCTGGAGGAAATACTGAACTGTCACAAATTTAAACACAAGGCCTGGAGGAAATACTGAACTGTCACAAATTTAAACACAAGGCCTGGAGGAAATACTGAACTGTCACAAATTTAAACACAAGGCCTGGAGGAAATACTGAACTGTCACAAATTTAAACACAAGGCCTGGAGGAAATACTGATCTGTCACAAATTTAAACACAAGGCCTGGAGGAAATACTGAACTGTCACAAATTTAAACACAAGGCCTGGAGGAAATACTGAACTGTCACAAATTTAAACACAAGGCCTGGAGGAAATACTAAACTGTCACAAATTTAAACACAAGGCCTGGAGGAAATACTGAACTGTCACAAATTTAAACACAAGGCCTGGAGGGAAATACTGAACTGTCACAAATTTAAACACAGAGCCTGGAGGAAATACTGAACTGTCACAAATTTAAACACAAGGCCTGGAGGAAATACTGAACTGTCACAAATTTAAACACAAGGCCTGGAGGAAATACTGAGCTGTCACAAATTTAAACACAAGGCCTGGAGGAAATACTGAACTGTCACAAATTTAAACACAGGGTCTGGAGGAAATACTGAGCTGTCACAAATTTAAACACAAGGCCTGGAGGAAATACTGAACTGTCACAAATTTAAACACAAGGCCTGGAGGAAATACTGAACTGTTACAAATTTAAATACAAGGCCTGGAGGAAATACTGAACTGTCACAAATTTAAACACACGGCCTGGAGGAAATACTGAACTGTCACAAATTTAAACACAAGGCCTGGAGGAAATACTGAACTGTCACAAATTTAAACACACGGCCTGGAGGAAATACTGAACTGTCACAAATTTAAACACAAGGCCTGGAGGAAATACTGAACTGTCACAAATTTAAACACAGGGCCTGGAGGAAATACTGAACTGTCACAAATTTAAACACACGGCCTGGAGGAAATACTGAACTGTCACAAATTTAAACACACGGCCTGGAGGAAATACTGAACTGTCACAAATTTAAACACAAGGCCTGGAGGAAATACTGAACTGTCACAAATTTAAACACACGGCCTGGAGGAAATACTGAACTGTCACAAATTTAAACACAAGGTCTGGAGGAAATACTGAGCTGTCACAAATTTAAACACAAGGCCTGGAGGAAATACTAAACTGTCACAAATTTAAACACAGGGTCTGAAGGAAATACTGAGCTGTCACAAATTTAAACACAGGGCCTGGAGGAAATACTGAACTGTCACAAATTTAAACACACGGCCTGGAGGAAATACTGAACTGTCACAAATTTAAACACACGGCCTGGAGGAAATACTGAACTGTCACAAATTTAAACACAAGGCCTGGAGGAAATACTGAACTGTCACAAATTTAAACACATGGCCTGGAGGAAATACTGAACTGTCACAAATTTAAACACACGGCCTGGAGGAAATACTGAACTGTCACAAATTTAAACACACGGCCAGGAGGAAATACTGAACTGTCACAAATTTAAACACAAGGCCTGGAGGAAATACTGAACTGTCACAAATTTAAACACACGGCCTGGAGGAAATACTGAACTGTCACAAATTTAAACACAAGGTCTGGAGGAAATACTGAGCTGTCACAAATTTAAACACAAGGCCTGGAGGAAATACTGAACTGTCACAAATTTAAACACAGGGTCTGAAGGAAATACTGAACTGTCACAAATTTAAACACAAGGCCTGGAGGAAATACTGAACTGTCACAAATTTAAACACAGGGTCTGGAGGAAATACTGAACTGTCACAAATTTAAACACAAGGCCTGGAGGAAATACTGAACTGTCACAAATTTAAACACAAGGCCTGGAGGAAATACTGAACTGTCACAAATTTAAACACAAGGCCTGGAGGGAATACTGAACTGTCACAAATTTAAACACAAGGGCCTGGAGGAAATACTGAACTGTCACAAATTTAAACACAGGGCCTGGAGGAAATACTGAACTGTCACAAATTTAAATACAAGGCCTGGAAGAAATACTGAACTGTCACAAATTTAAACACAGGGTCTGGAGGAAATACTGAACTGTCACAAATTTAAACACAAGGCCTGGAGGAAATACTGAACTGTCACAAATTTAAACACAAGGCCTGGAGGAAATACTGAACTGTCACAAATTTAAACACAGGGTCTGGAGGAAATACTGAACTGTTACAAATTTAAACACAAGGCCTGGAGGAAATACTGAACTGTCACAAATTTAAACACAGGGCCTGGAGGAAATACTGAATTGTTACAAATTTAAACACAAGGTCTGGAGGAAATACTGAACTGTCACAAATGTAAACACAAGGCCTGGAGGAAATACTGAACTGTCACAAATTTAAACACAGGGCCTGGAGGAAATACTGAACTGTCACAAATTTAAACACAGGGCCTGGAGGAAATACTGAGCTGTCACAAATTTAAACACAGGGTCTGAAGGAAATACTGAACTGTCACAAATTTAAACACAAGGCCTGGAGGAAATACTGAACTGTCACAAATTTAAACACAGGGCCTGGAGGAAATACTGAACTGTCACAAATTTAAACACAGGGCCTGGAGGAAATACTGAGCTGTCACAAATTTAAACACAGGGTCTGAAGGAAATACTGAACTGTCACAAATTTAAACACAAGGCCTGGAGGAAAGACTGAACTGTCACAAATTTAAACACAGGGCCTGGAGGAAATACTGAACTGTCACAAATTTAAACACAAGGCCTGGAGGAAATACTGAACTGTCACAAATTTAAACACAGGGTCTGGAGGAAATACTGAGCTGTCACAAATTTAAACACAAGGCCTGGAGGAAATACTGAACTGTCACAAATTTAAACACAGGGTCTGGAGGAAATACTGAACTGTTACAAATTTAAACACAAGGCCTGGAGGAAATACTGAACTGTCACAAATTTAAACACAGGGTCTGAAGGAAATACTGAGCTGTCACAAATTTAAACACAAGGCCTGGAGGAAATACTGAACTGTCACAAATTTAAACACAGGGTCTGGAGGAAATACTGAGCTGTCACAAATTTAAACACAAGGCCTGGAGGAAATACTGAACTGTCACAAATTTAAACACAGGGTCTGAAGGAAATACTGAACTGTCACAAATTTAAACACAAGGCCTGGAGGAAATACTGAACTGTCACAAATTTAAACACAAGGCCTGGAGGAAATACTGAACTGTCACAAATTTAAACACTGGGTCTGGAGGAAATACTGAGCTGTCACAAATTTAAACACAAGGCCTGGAGGAAATACTGAACTGTCACAAATTTAAACACAAGGCCTGGAGGAAATACTGAACTGTTACAAATTTAAACACAAGGCCTGGAGGAAATACTGAACTGTCACAAATTTAAACACAGGGTCTGAAGGAAATACTGAACTGTCACAAATTTAAACACAGGGTCTGAAGGAAATTCTGAGCTGTCACAAATTTAAACACAAGGCCTGGAGGAAATACTGAACTGTCACAAATTTAAACACAGGGTCTGAAGGAAATACTGAGCTGTCACAAATTTAAACACAGGGTCTGGAGGAAATACTGAACTGTCACAAATTTAAACACAAGGCCTGGAGGAAATACTGAAATGTCACAAATTTAAACACAGGGTCTGGAGGAAATACTGAACTGTCACAAATTTAAACACAGGGTCTGGAGGAAATACTGAACTGTCACAAATTTAAACACAGGGTCTGGAGGAAATACTGAACTGTCACAAATTTAAACACAGGGTCTGAAGGAAATACTGAGCTGTCACAAATTTAAACACAAGGACTGGAGGAAATACTGAACTGTCACAAATTTAAACACAAGGCCTGGAGGAAATACTGAACTGTCACAAATTTAAACACAAGGCCTGGAGGAAATACTGAACTGTCACAAATTTAAACACAGGGCCTGGAGGAAATACTGAGCTGTCACAAATTTAAACACAGTGTCTGAATGAAATACTGAACTGTCACAAATTTAAACACAAGGCCTGGAGGAAAGACTGAACTGTCACAAATTTAAACACAGGGCCTGGAGGAAATACTGAACTGTCACAAATTTAAACACAAGGCCTGGAGGAAATACTGAACTGTCACAAATTTAAACACAGGGTCTGGAGGAAATACTGAACTGTCACAAATTTAAACACAAGGCCTGGAGGAAATACTGAGCTGTCACAAATTTAAACACAGCGTCTGAAGGAAATACTGAGCTGTCACAAATTTAAACACAGGGACTGGAGGAAATACTGAACTGTCACAAATTTAAACACAAGGCCTGGAGGAAATACTGAACTGTCACAAATTTAAACACAGGGACTGGAGGAAATACTGAACTGTCACAAATTTAAACACAAGGCCTGGAGGAAATACTGAACTGTCACAAATTTAAACACAGGGACTGGAGGAAATACTGAACTGTCACAAATTTAAACACAGGGCCTGGAGGAAATACTGAACTGTCACAAATTTAAACACAAGGCCTGGAGGAAATACTGAACTGTCACAAATTTAAACACAGGGCCTGGAGGAAATACTGAACTGTCACAAATTTAAACACAGGGGCTGGAGGAAATACTGAACTGTCACAAATTTAAACACAGGGGCTGGAGGAAATACTGAACTGTCACAAATTTAAACACAAGGCCTGGAGGAAATACTGAACTGTCACAAATTTAAACACAAGGCCTGGAGGAAATACTGAACTGTCACAAATTTAAACACAAGGCCTGGAGTAAATACTGAACTGTCACAAATTTAAACACAAGGCCTGGAGGAAATACTGAACTGTCACAAATTTAAACACAAGTTCTGGAGTAAATACTGATCTGTCACAAATTTAAACACAAGGCCTGGAGTAAATACTGAACTGTCGCAAATTTAAACACAAGGCCTGGAGGAAACACTGAACTTTCACAAATTTAAACACAAGGCCTGGAGGAAATACAGAACGGTCACAAATTTAAACACAAGGCCTGGAGGAAATACTGAACTGTCACAAATTTAAACACAAGGCCTGGAGTAAATAATGAATTGTCACAAATTTAAACACAAGGCCTGGAGGAAATACTGAACTGTCACAAATTTAAACACAAGGCCTGGAGGAAATACTGAACTGTCACAAATTTAAACACAAGGCCTGGAGGAAATACTGAACTGTCACAAATTTAAACACAAGGCCTGGAGTAAATACTGAACTGTCACAAATTTAAACACAAAGCCTGGAGGAAATACTGATCTGTCACAAATTTAAACACAAGGTCTGGAGGAAATACTGAACTGTCACAAATTTAAACACAAAGCCTGGTGGAAATACTGAACTGTCACAAATTTAAACACAAGGCCTGGAGGAAATACTGAACTGTCACAAATTTAAACACAGGGACTGGAGGAAATACTGAACTGTCACAAATTTAAACACAAGGCCAGGAGGAAATACTGAACTGTCACAAATTTAAACACAAGGCCTGGAGGAAATACTGAACTGTCACAAATTTAAACACAAGGCCTGGAGGAAATACTGAACTGTCACAAATTTAAACACAAGGCCTGGAGTAAATACTGAATTGTCACAAATTTAAACACAAGGCCTGGAGTAAATACTGAACTGTCACAAATTTAAACACAAGGCCTGGAGTAAATACTGAACTGTCACAAATTTAAACACAAGGCCTGGAGGAAATACTGAACTGTCACAAATTTAAACACAAGGCCTGGAGGAAATACTGAACTGTCACAAATTTAAACACAGGGCCTGGAGGAAATACTGAACTGTCACAAATTTAAACACATGGCCTGGAAGAAATACTGAACTGTCACAAATTTAAACACAGGGTCTGGAGGAAATACTGAACTGTCACAAATTTAAACACAGGGGCTGGAGGAAATACTGAACTGTCACAAATTTAAACACAGGGTCTGGAGGAAATACTGAATTGTTACAAATTTAAACACAAGGTCTGGAGGAAATACTGAACTGTCACAAATGTAAACACAAGGCCTGGAGGAAATACTGAACTGTCACAAATTTAAACACAGGGCCTGGAGGAAATACTGAACTGTCACAAATTTAAACACAGGGCCTGGAGGAAATACTGAGCTGTCACAAATTTAAACACAGGGTCTGAAGGAAATACTGAACTGTCACAAATTTAAACACAAGGCCTGGAGGAAAGACTGAACTGTCACAAATTTAAACACAGGGCCTGGAGGAAATACTGAACTGTCACAAATTTAAACACAAGGCCTGGAGGAAATACTGAACTGTCACAAATTTAAACACAGGGTCTGGAGGAAATACTGAGCTGTCACAAATTTAAACACAAGGCCTGGAGGAAATACTGAACTGTCACAAATTTAAACACAGGGTCTGGAGGAAATACTGAACTGTTACAAATTTAAACACAAGGCCTGGAGGAAATACTGAACTGTCACAAATTTAAACACAGGGTCTGAAGGAAATACTGAGCTGTCACAAATTTAAACACAAGGCCTGGAGGAAATACTGAACTGTCACAAATTTAAACACAGGGTCTGGAGGAAATACTGAGCTGTCACAAATTTAAACACAAGGCCTGGAGGAAATACTGAACTGTCACAAACTTAAACACAGGGTCTGAAGGAAATACTGAACTGTCACAAATTTAAACACAAGGCCTGGAGGAAATTTGAACTGTCACAAATTTAAACACAAGGCCTGGAGGAAATACTGAACTGTCACAAATTTAAACACAGGGCCTGGAGGAAATACTGAACTGTCACAAATTTAAACACAAGGCCTGGAGGAAATACTGAACTGTCAAAAATTTAAACACAGGGTCTGGAGGAAATACTGAGCTGTCACAAATTTAAACACAAGGCCTGGAGGAAATACTGAACTGTCACAAATTTAAACACAAGGCCTGGAGGAAATACTGAACTGTCACAAATTTAAACACAGGGGCTGGAGGAAATACTGAACTGTCAAAAATTTAAACACAGGGTCTGGAGGAAATACTGAGCTGTCACAAATTTAAACACAAGGCCTGGAGGAAATACTGAACTGTCACAAATTTAAACACAAGGCCTGGAGGAAATACTGAACTGTCACAAATTTAAACACAAGGCCTGGAGGAAATACTGAACTGTCAAAAATTTAAACACAGGGTCTGGAGGAAATACTGAGCTGTCACAAATTTAAACACAAGGCCTGGAGGAAATACTGAACTGTCACAAATTTAAACACAAGGCCTGGAGGAAATACTGAACTGTCACAAATTTAAACACAGGGTCTGAAGGAAATACTGAACTGTCACAAATTTAAACACAGGCTCTGAAGGAAATTCTGAGCTGTCACAAATTTAAACACAAGGCCTGGAGGAAATACTGAACTGTCACAAATTTAAACACAGGGTCTGAACGAAATACTGAGCTGTCACAAATTTAAACAGAAGGCCTGGAGGAAATACTGAACTGTCAAAAATTTAAACACAGGGTCTGGAGGAAATACTGAGCTGTCACAAATTTAAACACAAGGCCTGGAGGAAATACTGAACTGTCACAAATTTAAACACAAGGCCTGGAGGAAATACTGAACTGTCACAAATTTAAACACAGGGTCTGAAGGAAATACTGAACTGTCACAAATTTAAACACAGGCTCTGAAGGAAATTCTGAGCTGTCACAAATTTAAACACAAGGCCTGGAGGAAATACTGAACTGTCACAAATTTAAACACAAGGCCTGGAGGAAATACTGAACTGTCACAAATTTAAACACAGGGTCTGAACGAAATACTGAGCTGTCACAAATTTAAACACAAGGCCTGGAGGAAATACTGAACTGTCACAAATTTAAACACAGGGTCTGAAGGAAATACTGAGCTGTCACAAATTTAAACACAGGGTCTGGAGGAAATACTGAACTGTCACAAATTTAAACACAGGGTCTGAAGGAAATACTGAGCTGTCACTAATTTAAACACAGGGTCTGGAGGAAATACTGAACTGTCACAAATTTAAACACAAGGCCTGGAGGAAATACTGAAATGTCACAAATTTAAACACAGGGTCTGGAGGAAATACTGAACTGTCACAAATTTAAACACAGGGTCTGGAGGAAATACTGAACTGTCACAAATTTAAACACAGGGTCTGGAGGAAATACTGAACTGTCACAAATTTAAACACAGGGTCTGGAGGAAATACTGAACTGTCACAAATTTAAACACAGGGTCTGAAGGAAATACTGAACTGTCACAAATTTAAACACAAGGCCTGGAGGAAATACTGAACTGTCACAAATTTAAACACAGGGTCTGAAGGAAATACTGAACTGTCACAAATTTAAACACAGGGTCTGAAAGAAATACTGAACTGTCACAAATTTAAACACAAGGCCTGGAGGAAATACTGAACTGTCACAAATTTAAACACAGGGTCTGAAGGAAATACTGAACTGTCACAAATTTAAACACAAGGCCTGGAGGAAATACTGAGCTGTCACAAATTTAAACACAAGGACTGGAGGAAATACTGAACTGTCACAAATTTAAACACAAGGCCTGGAGGGAAATACTGAACTGTCACAAATTTAAACACAAGGCCTGGAGGAAATACTGAACTGTCACAAATTTAAACACAGGGACTGGAGGAAATACTGAACTGTCACAAATTTAAACACAGGGCCTGGAGGAAATACTGAACTGTCACAAATTTAAACACAAGGCCTGGAGGAAATACTGAACTGTCACAAATTTAAACACAAGGCCTGGAGGAAATACTGAACTGTCACAAATTTAAACACAGGGCCTGGAGGAAATACTGAACTGTCACAAATTTAAACACAGGTTCTGAAGGAAATACTGAACTGTCACAAATTTAAACACAGGGTCTGAAGGAAATACTGAGCTGTCACTAATTTAAACACAGGGTCTGGAGGAAATACTGAACTGTCACAAATTTAAACACAGGGTCTGAAAGAAATACTGAACTGTCACAAATTTAAACACAAGGCCTGGAGGAAATACTGAACTGTCACAAATTTAAACACAGGGTCTGAAGGAAATACTGAACTGTCACAAATTTAAACACAAGGCCTGGAGGAAATACTGAGCTGTCACAAATTTAAACACAAGGACTGGAGGAAATACTGAACTGTCACAAATTTAAACACAAGGCCTGGAGGGAAATACTGAACTGTCACAAATTTAAACACAAGGCCTGGAGGAAATACTGAACTGTCACAAATTTAAACACAGGGACTGGAGGAAATACTGAACTGTCACAAATTTAAACACAGGGCCTGGAGGAAATACTGAACTGTCACAAATTTAAACACAAGGCCTGGAGGAAATACTGAACTGTCACAAATTTAAACACAAGGCCTGGAGGAAATACTGAACTGTCACAAATTTAAACACAGGGCCTGGAGGAAATACTGAACTGTCACAAATTTAAACACAGGTTCTGAAGGAAATACTGAACTGTCACAAATTTAAACACAAGGCCTGGAGGAAATACTGAACTGTCACAAATTTAAACACAAGGCCTGGAGGAAATACTGAACTGTCACAAACTTAAACACAAGGCCTGGAGGAAATACTGAACTGTCACAAATTTAAACACAGGGTCTGAAGTAAATACTGAGCTGTCACAAATTCAAACACAGGGCCTGGAGGAAATACTGAACTGTCACAAATTTAAACACAAGGCCTGGAGGGAATACTGAACTCTCACAAATTTAAACACAAGGCCTGGAGGAAATACTGAACTGTCACAAATTAAACACAAGGCCTGGAGGAAATACTGAACTGTCACAAATTTAAACACAGGGCCTGGAGGAAATACTGAACTGTCACAAATTAAAACACAGGGTCTGGAGGAAATACTGAACTGTCACAAATTTAAACACAAGGCCTGGAGGAAATACTGAACTGTCACAAATTTAAACACAAGGCCTGGAGGAAATACTGAACTGTCACAAATTTAAACACAGGGCCTGGAGGAAATACTGAACTGTCACAAATTTAAACACAAGGCCTGGAGGAAATACTGAACTGTCACAAATTTAAACACAAGGCCTGGAGGAAATACTGAACTGTCACAAATTAAATACAAGGCCTGGAGGAAATACTGAACTGTCACAAATTTAAACACAAGGCCTGGAGGAAATACTGAACTGTCACAAATTTAAACACAAGGCCTGGAGTAAATACTGAACTGTCACAAATTTAAACACAAGGCCTAGAGGAAATACTGAACTGTCGCAAATTTAAACACAGGGCCTGGAGGAAATACTGAACTGTCGCAAATTTAAACACAGGGCCTGGAGGAAATACTGAACTGTCACAAATTTAAACACAGGGCCTGGAGGAAATACTGAACTGTCACAAATTTAAACACAAGGCCTGGAGTAAATACTGAACTGTTACAAATTTAAACACAAGGCCTGGAGGAAATACTGAACTGTCACAAATTTAAACACAGGGCCTGGAGGAAATACTGAACTGTCACAAATTTAAACACAGGGCCTGGAGGAAATACTGAACTGTCACAAATTTAAACACAGGGCCTGGAGGAAATACTGAACTGTCACAAATTTAAACACAGGGCCTGGATTAAATACTGAACTGTCACAAATTTAAACACAAGGCCTGGAGGAAATACTGAACTGTCACAAATTTAAACACAAGGCCTGGAGGAAATACTGAACTGTCACAAATTTAAACACAAGGCCTGGAGGAAATACTGAACTGTCACAAATTTAAACACAAGGTCTGGAGGTAATACTGAACTGTCACAAATTTAAACACAAGGCCTGGAGTAAATAATGAACTGTCACAAATTTAAACACAGGGCCTGGAGGAAATACTGAACTGTCACAAATTTAAACACAAGGCCTGGAGGAAATACTGAACTGTTACAAATTTAAACACAAGGCCTGGAGTAAATACTGAACTGTCACAAATTTAAACACAAGGCCTGGAGGAAATACTGAACTGTCACAAATTTAAACTCAGGGTCTGGAGGAAATACTGAACTGTCACAAATTTAAACACAAGGCCTGGAGGAAATACTGAACTGTCAGAAATTTAAACACAGGGCCTGGAGGAAATACTGAACTGTCACAAATTTAAACACAAGGCCTGGAGGAAATACTGAACTGTCACAAATTTAAACACAAGGCCTGGAGGAAATACTGAACTGTCACAAATTTAAACACAAGGCCTGGAGTAAATACTGAACTGTCACAAATTTAAACACAAGGCCTAGAGGAAATACTGAACTGTCGCAAATTTAAACACAGGGCCTGGAGGAAATACTGAACTGTCGCAAATTTAAACACAGGGCCTGGAGGAAATACTGAACTGTCACAAATTTAAACACAGGGCCTGGAGGAAATACTGAACTGTCACAAATTTAAACACAAGGCCTGGAGTAAATACTGAACTGTTACAAATTTAAACACAAGGCCTGGAGGAAATACTGAACTGTCACAAATTTAAACACAGGGCCTGGAGGAAATACTGAACTGTCACAAATTTAAACACAGGGCCTGGAGGAAATACTGAACTGTCACAAATTTAAACACAGGGCCTGGAGGAAATACTGAACTGTCACAAATTTAAACACAGGGCCTGGAGTAAATACTGAACTGTCACAAATTTAAACACAAGGCCTGGAGGAAATACTGAACTGTCACAAATTTAAACACAAGGCCTGGAGGAAATACTGAACTGTCACAAATTTAAACACAAGGCCTGGAGGAAATACTGAACTGTCACAAATTTAAACACAAGGTCTGGAGGTAATACTGAACTGTCACAAATTTAAACACAAGGCCTGGAGTAAATACTGAACTGTCACAAATTTAAACACAGGGCCTGGAGGAAATACTGAACTGTCACAAATTTAAACACAAGGCCTGGAGGAAATACTGAACTGTTACAAATTTAAACACAAGGCCTGGAGTAAATACTGAACTGTCACAAATTTAAACACAAGGCCTGGAGGAAATACTGAACTGTCACAAATTTAAACTCAGGGTCTGGAGGAAATACTGAACTGTCACAAATTTAAACACAAGGCCTGGAGGAAATACTGAACTGTCAGAAATTTAAACACAGGGCCTGGAGGAAATACTGAACTGTCACAAATTTAAACACAAGGCCTGGAGGAAATACTGAACTGTCACAAATTTAAACACAAGGCCTGGAGGAAATACTGAACTGTCACAAATTTAAACTCAGGGTCTGGAGGAAATACTGAACTGTCACAAATTTAAACACAAGGCCTGGAGGAAATACTGAACTGTCACAAATTTAAACACAAGGCCTGGAGGAAATACTGAACTGTCACAAATTTAAACACAAGGCCTGGAGGAACTACTGAACTGTCACAAATTTAAACTCAGGGTCTGGAGGAAATACTGAACTGTCACAAATTTAAACACAAGGCCTGGAGGAAATACTGAACTGTCACAAATTTAAACTCAGGGTCTGGAGGAAATACTGAACTGTCACAAATTTAAACACAGGGCCTGGAGGAAATACTGAACTGTCACAAATTTAAACACAAGGCCTGGAGGAAATACTGAACTGTCACAAATTTAAACTCAGGGTCTGGAGGAAATACTGAACTGTCACAAATTTAAACACAAGGCCTGGAGGAAATACTGAACTGTCACAAATTTAAACTCAGGGTCTGGAGGAAATACTGAACTGTCACAAATTTAAACACAAGGCCTGGAGGAATTACTGAACTGTCACAAATTTAAACACAAGGCCTGGAGGAAATACTGAACTGTCACAAATTTAAAAACAAGGCCTGGAGTAAATACTGAACTGTCACAAATTTAAACACAGGGCCTGGAGGAAATACTGAACTGTCACAAATTTAAACACAGGGCCTGGAGGAAATACTGAACTGTCACAAATTTAAACACAAGGCCTGGAGGAAATACTGAACTGTCACAAATTAAACACAAGGCCTGGAGGGAATACTGAACTCTCACAAATTTAAACACAAGGCCTGGAGGAAATACTGAACTGTCACAAATTAAACACAAGGCCTGGAGGAAATACTGAACTGTCACAAATTTAAACACAGGGCCTGGAGGAAATACTGAACTGTCACAAATTAAAACACAGGGTCTGGAGGAAATACTGAACTGTCACAAATTTAAACACAAGGCCTGGAGGAAATACTGAACTGTCACAAATTTAAACACAAGGCCTGGAGGAAATACTGAACTGTCACAAATTTAAACACAGGGCCTGGAGGAAATACTGAACTGTCACAAATTTAAACACAAGGCCTGGAGGAAATACTGAACTGTCACAAATTTAAACACAAGGCCTGGAGGAAATACTGAACTGTCACAAATTAAATACAAGGCCTGGAGGAAATACTGAACTGTCACAAATTTAAACACAAGGCCTAGAGGAAATACTGAACTGTCACAAATTTAAACACAGGGCCTGGAGGAAATACTGAACTGTCGCAAATTTAAACACAGGGCCTGGAGGAAATACTGAACTGTCACAAATTTAAACACAGGGCCTGGAGGAAATACTGAACTGTCACAAATTTAAACACAAGGCCTAGAGGAAATACTGAACTGTCGCAAATTTAAACACAGGGCCTGGAGGAAATACTGAACTGTCGCAAATTTAAACACAGGGCCTGGAGGAAATACTGAACTGTCACAAATTTAAACACAGGGCCTGGAGGAAATACTGAACTGTCACAAATTTAAACACAAGGCCTGGAGTAAATACTGAACTGTTACAAATTTAAACACAAGGCCTGGAGGAAATACTGAACTGTCACAAATTTAAACACAGGGCCTGGAGGAAATACTGAACTGTCACAAATTTAAACACAGGGCCTGGAGGAAATACTGAACTGTCACAAATTTAAACACAGGGCCTGGAGGAAATACTGAACTGTCACAAATTTAAACACAAGGCCTGGAGTAAATACTGAACTGTTACAAATTTAAACACAAGGCCTGGAGGAAATACTGAACTGTCACAAATTTAAACACAGGGCCTGGAGGAAATACTGAACTGTCACAAATTTAAACACAGGGCCTGGAGGAAATACTGAACTGTCACAAATTTAAACACAGGGCCTGGAGGAAATACTGAACTGTCACAAATTTAAACACAAGGCCTGGAGTAAATACTGAACTGTTACAAATTTAAACACAAGGCCTGGAGGAAATACTGAACTGTCACAAATTTAAACACAGGGCCTGGAGGAAATACTGAACTGTCACAAATTTAAACACAGGGCCTGGAGGAAA
Source organism: Heterodontus francisci (assembly GCF_036365525.1). Classification (NCBI taxonomy): domain Eukaryota; kingdom Metazoa; phylum Chordata; class Chondrichthyes; order Heterodontiformes; family Heterodontidae; genus Heterodontus; species Heterodontus francisci. Next base: position 606,948 of record NW_027141473.1, read on the forward strand.
TACTGAACTGTCACAAATTTAAACACAGGGCCTGGAGGAAATACTGAACTGTCACAAATTTAAACACAGGGCCTGGAGGAAATACTGAACTGTCACAAATTTAAACACAGGGCCTGGAGTAAATACTGAACTGTCACAAATTTAAACACAGGGCCTGGAGGAAATACTGAACTGTCACAAATTTAAACACAAGGCCTGGAGGAAATACTGAACTGTCACAAATTTAAACACAGGGTCTGGAGGAAATACTGAACTGTCACAAATTTAAACACAAGGCCTGGAGGGAATACTGAACTGTCACAAATTTAAACACAAGGCCTGGAGGAAATACTGAACTGTCACAAATTTAAACACAAGGCCTGGAGGGAATACTGAACTGTCACAAATTTAAACACAAGGCCTGGAGGGAATACTGAACTGTCACAAATTTAAACACAAGGCCTGGAGGAAATACTGAACTGTCACAAATTTAAACACAGGGCCTGGATTAAATACTGAACTGTCACAAATTTAAACACAAGGCCTGGAGGAAATACTGAACTGTCACAAATTTAAACACAAGGCCTGGAGGAAATACTGAACTGTCACAAATTTAAACACAAGGCCTGGAGGAAATACTGAACTGTCACAAATTAAACACAAGGCCTGGAGGAAATACTGAACTGTCACAAATTTAAACACAAGGCCTGGAGGAAATACTGAACTGTCACAAAGTTAAACACAAGGCCTGGAGGAAATACTGAACTGTCACAAATTAAACACAAGGCCTGGAGGAAATACTGAACTGTCACAAATTTAAACACAGGGCCTGGAGTAAATACTGAACTGTCACAAATTTAAACACAAGGCCTGGAGGAAATACTGAACTGTCACAAATTAAACACAAGGCCTGGAGGAAATACTGAACTGTCACAAATTTAAACACAAGGCCTGGAGGAAATACTGACCTGTCACAACTTTAAACACAGGGCCTGGAGGAAATACTGAACTCTCGCAAATTTAAACACAGGGCCTGGAGGAAATACTGAACTGTCACAAATTTAAACACACGGCCTGGAGGAAAAACTGAACTGTCACAAATTTAAACACAAGGCCTGGAGGAAATACTGAACTGTTACAACTTTAAACACAAGGCCTGTAGTAAATACTGAACTGTCACAAATTTAAACACAAGGCCTGGAGGAAATACTGAACTGTCACAAATTTAAACACAAGGCCTGGAGGAAACACTGAACTGTCACAAATTTAAACACAAGGCCTGGAGGAAATACTGAACTGTCACAAATTTAAACACAAGGCCTGGAGGAAATACTGAACTGTCACAAATTTAAACACAAGGCCTGGAGTAAATACTGAACTGTCACAAATTTAAACACAAGGCCTGGAGGAAATGCTGAACTGTCACAAATTTAAACACAAGGCCTGGAGGAAATACTGAACTGTCACAAATTTAAACACAAGGCCTGGAGGAAATACTGAACTGTCACAAATTTAAACACAAGGCCTGGAGTAAATACTGAACTGTCACAAATTTAAACACAAGGCCTGGAGGAAATGCTGAACTGTCACAAATTTAAACACAAGGCCTGGAGGAAATACTGATCTGTCACAAATTTAAACACAAGGCCTGGAGGAAATACTGAACTGTCACAAATTTAAACACAAGGCCTGGAGTAAATACTGATCTGTCACAAATTGAAACACAGGGCCGGGAGGAAATACTGAACTGTCACAAATTTAAACACAAGGCCTGGAGGAAATACTGAACTGTCACAAATTTAAACACAAGGCCTGGAGTAAATACTGAACTGTTACAAATTTAAACACAAGGCCTGGAGGAAATACTGAACTGTCACAAATTTAAACACAAGGCCTGGAGTAAATACTGATCTGTCACAAATTTAAACACAGGGCCGGGAGGAAATACTGAACTGTCACAAATTTAAACACAAGGCCTGGAGGAAATACTGAACTGTCACAAATTTAAACACAAGGCCTGGAGTAAATACTGAACTGTCACAAATTTAAACACAAGGCCTGGAGGGAAATACTGAACTGTCACAAATTTAAACACAGGGCCTGGAGGAAATACTGAACTGTCACAAATTTAAACACAGGGGTTGGAGGAAATACTGAACTGTCACAAATTTAAACACAAGGCCTGGAGTAAATACTGAACTGTCACAAATTTAAACACAGGGTCTGGAGTAAATACTGAACTGTCACAAATTTAAACACAAGGCCTGGAGGAAATACTGAACTGTCACAAATTTAAACACAAGGCCTGGAGGAAATACTGAACTGTCACAAATTTAAACACAGGGCCAGGAGGAAATACTGAACTGTCACAAATTTAAACACAAGGCCTGGAGGAAATACTGAACTGTCACAAATTTAAACACAGGGCCTGGAGGAAATACTGAACTGTCACAAATTTAAACACAAGGCCTGGAGGAAATACTGAACTGTCACAAATTTAAACACAAGGCCTGGAGGAAATACTGAACTGTCACAAATTTAAACACAAGGCCTGGAGGAAATACTGAACTGTCACAAATTTAAACACAAGGCCTGGAGTAAATACTGAACTGTCACAAATTTAAACACAAGGCCTGGAGGGAAATACTGAACTGTCACAAATTTAAACACAGGGCGTGGAGTAAATACTGAACTGTCACAAATTTAAACACAAGGCCTGGAGGAAATACTGAACGGTCACAAATTTAAACACTAGGCCTGGAGGAAATACTGAACGGTCACAAATTTAAACACAAGGCCTGGAGGAAATACTGAACTGTCACAAATTTAAACACAAGGCCTGGAGGAAATACTGAACTGTCACAAATTTAAACACACGGCCGGGAGGAAATACTGAACTGTCACAAATTTAAACACAAGGCCTGGAGTAAATACTGAACTGTCACAAATTTAAACACAGGGCCTGGAGTAAATACTGAACTGTCACAAATTTAAACACAAGGCCTGGAGGAAATACTGAACTGTCACAAATTTAAACACAGGGCCTGGAGGAAATACTGAACTGTTACAACTTTAAACACAAGGCCTGGAGTAAATACTGAACTGTTACAACTTTAAACACAAGGCCTGTAGTAAATACTGAACTGTCACAAATTTAAACACAAGGCCTGGAGTAAATACTGAACTGTCACAAATTTAAACACAAGGCCTGGAGGAAACACTGAACTGTCACAAATTTAAACACAAGGCCTGGAGTAAATACTGAAATGTCACAAATTTAAACACAAGGCCTGGAGTAAATACTGAACTGTCACAAATTTAAACACAAGGCCTGGAGGAAATGCTGAACTGTCACAAATCTAAACACAAGGCCTGGAGGAAATACTGAACTGTCACAAATTTAAACACAAGGCCTGGAGTAAATACTGATCTGTCACAAATTTAAACACAGGGCCGGGAGGAAATACTGAACTGTCACAAATTTAAACACAAGGCCTGGAGGAAATACTGAACTGTCACAAATTTAAACACAAGGCCTGGAGTAAATACTGAACTGTCACAAATTTAAACACAAGGCCTGGAGGGAAATACTGAACTGTCACAAATTTAAACACAGGGCGTGGAGTAAATACTGAACTGTCACAAATTTAAACACAAGGCCTGGAGGAAATACTGAACTGTCACAAATTTAAACACAAGGCCTGGAGGAAATACTGAACTGTCACAAATTTAAACACAGGGCCTGGAGGAAATACTGAACTGTCACAAATTTAAACACAAGGCCTGGAGGAAATACTGAACTGTCACAAATTTAAACACAAGGCCTGGAGGAAATACTGAACTGTCACAAATTTAAACACAAGGCCTGGAGTAAATACTGAACTGTCACAAATTTAAACACAAGGCCTGGAGGAAATGCTGAACTGTCACAAATTTAAACACAAGGCCTGGAGGAAATACTGAACTGTCACAAATTTAAACACAAGGCCTGGAGGAAATACTGAACTGTCACAAATTTAAACACAAGGCCTGGAGTAAATACTGATCTGTCACAAATTGAAACACAGGGCCGGGAGGAAATACTGAACTGTCACAAATTTAAACACAAGGCCTGGAGGAAATACTGAACTGTCACAAATTTAAACACAAGGCCTGGAGTAAATACTGAACTGTTACAAATTTAAACACAAGGCCTGGAGGAAATACTGAACTGTCACAAATTTAAACACAAGGCCTGGAGTAAATACTGATCTGTCACAAATTTAAACACAGGGCCGGGAGGAAATACTGAACTGTCACAAATTTAAACACAAGGCCTGGAGGAAATACTGAACTGTCACAAATTTAAACACAAGGCCTGGAGTAAATACTGAACTGTCACAAATTTAAACACAAGGCCTGGAGGGAAATACTGAACTGTCACAAATTTAAACACAGGGCCTGGAGGAAATACTGAACTGTCACAAATTTAAACACAGGGGTTGGAGGAAATACTGAACTGTCACAAATTTAAACACAAGGCCTGGAGTAAATACTGAACTGTCACAAATTTAAACACAGGGTCTGGAGTAAATACTGAACTGTCACAAATTTAAACACAAGGCCTGGAGGAAATACTGAACTGTCACAAATTTAAACACAAGGCCTGGAGGAAATACTGAACTGTCACAAATTTAAACACAGGGCCAGGAGGAAATACTGAACTGTCACAAATTTAAACACAAGGCCTGGAGGAAATACTGAACTGTCACAAATTTAAACACAGGGCCTGGAGGAAATACTGAACTGTCACAAATTTAAACACAAGGCCTGGAGGAAATACTGAACTGTCACAAATTTAAACACAAGGCCTGGAGGAAATACTGAACTGTCACAAATTTAAACACAAGGCCTGGAGGAAATACTGAACTGTCACAAATTTAAACACAAGGCCTGGAGTAAATACTGAACTGTCACAAATTTAAACACAAGGCCTGGAGGGAAATACTGAACTGTCACAAATTTAAACACAGGGCGTGGAGTAAATACTGAACTGTCACAAATTTAAACACAAGGCCTGGAGGAAATACTGAACGGTCACAAATTTAAACACTAGGCCTGGAGGAAATACTGAACGGTCACAAATTTAAACACAAGGCCTGGAGGAAATACTGAACTGTCACAAATTTAAACACAAGGCCTGGAGGAAATACTGAACTGTCACAAATTTAAACACACGGCCGGGAGGAAATACTGAACTGTCACAAATTTAAACACAAGGCCTGGAGTAAATACTGAACTGTCACAAATTTAAACACAGGGCCTGGAGTAAATACTGAACTGTCACAAATTTAAACACAAGGCCTGGAGGAAATACTGAACTGTCACAAATTTAAACACAGGGCCTGGAGGAAATACTGAACTGTTACAACTTTAAACACAAGGCCTGGAGTAAATACTGAACTGTTACAACTTTAAACACAAGGCCTGTAGTAAATACTGAACTGTCACAAATTTAAACACAATGCCTGGAGTAAATACTGAACTGTCACAAATTTAAACACAAGGCCTGGAGGAAACACTGAACTGTCACAAATTTAAACACAAGGCCTGGAGTAAATACTGAAATGTCACAAATTTAAACACATGGCCTGGAGTAAATACTGAACTGTCACAAATTTAAACACAAGGCCTGGAGGAAATGCTGAACTGTCACAAATCTAAACACAAGGCCTGGAGGAAATACTGAACTGTCACAAATTTAAACACAGGGCCTGGAGTAAATACTGATCTGTCACAAATTTAAACACAGGGCCGGGAGGAAATACTGAACTGTCACAAATTTAAACACAAGGCTTGGAGGAAATACTGAACTGTCACAAATTTAAACACAAGGCCTGGAGTAAATACTGAACTGTCACAAATTTAAACACAAGGCCTGGAGGGAAATACTGAACTGTCACAAATTTAAACACAGGGCGTGGAGTAAATACTGAACTGTCACAAATTTAAACACAAGGCCTGGAGGAAATACTGAACTGTCACAAATTTAAACACAAGGCCTGGAGGAAATACTGAACTGTCACAAATTTAAACACAGGGCCTGGAGGAAATACTGAACTGTCACAAATTTAAACACAAGGCCTGGAGGAAATACTGAACTGTCTCAAATTTAAACACAGGGCCTGGAGGAAATACTGAACTGTCACAAATTTAAACACAAGGCCTGGAGGAAATACTGAACTTTCACAAATTTAAACACAAGGCCTGGAGTAAATACTGAACTGTCACAAATTTAAACACAAGGCCTGGAGGGAAATACTGAACTGTCACAAATTTAAACACAGGGCGTGGAGTAAATACAGAACTGTCACAAATTTAAACACAAGGCCTGGAGGAAATACTGAACGGTCACAAATTTAAACACTAGGCCTGGAGGAAATACTGAACGGTCACAAATTTAAACACAAGGCCTGGAGGAAATACTGAACTGTCACAAATTTAAACACAAGGCCTGGAGGAAATACTGAACTGTCACAAATTTAAACACACGGCCGGGAGGAAATACTGAACTGTCACAAATTTAAACACAAGGCCTGGAGTAAATACTGAACTGTCACAAATTTAAACACAGGGCCTGGAGTAAATACTGAACTGTCACAAATTTAAACACAAGGCCTGGAGGAAATACTGAACTGTCACAAATTTAAACACAGGGGCTGGAGGAAATACTGAACTGTCACAAATTTAAACACAGGGCCTGGAGTAAATACTGAACTGTCACAAATTTAAACACAGGGCCTGGAGTAAATACTGAACTGTCACAAATTTAAACACAAGGCCTGGAGTAAATACTGAACTGTCACAAGTTTAAACACAGGGGCTGGAGGAAATACTGAACTGTCACAAATTTAAACACAAGGCCTGGAGGAAACACTGAACTGTCACAAATTTAAACACAAGGCCTGGAGTAAATACTGAAATGTCACAAATTTAAACACAAGGCCTGGAGTAAATACTGAACTGTCACAAATTTAAACACAAGGCCTGGAGGAAATGCTGAACTGTCACAAATTTAAACACAAGGCCTGGAGGAAATACTGAACTGTCACAAATTTAAACACAAGGCCTGGAGTAAATACTGATCTGTCACAAATTTAAACACAGGGCCAGGAGGAAATACTGAACTGTCACAAATTTAAACACAAGGCCTGGAGGTAATACTGAACTGTCACAAATTTAAACACAAGGCCTGGAGTAAATACTGAACTGTCACAAATTTAAACACAAGGCCTGGAGGGAAATACTGAACTGTCACAAATTTAAACACAGGGCGTGGAGTAAATACTGAACTGTCACAAATTTAAACACAAGGCCTGGAGGAAATACTGAACTGTCACAAATTTAAACACAAGGCCTGGAGGAAATACTGAACTGTCACAAATTTAAACACAAGGCCTGGAGGAAATACTGAACTGTCACAAATTTAAACACAAGGCCTGGAGGAAATACTGAACTGTCACAAATTTAAACACAAGGCCTGGAGGAAATACTGAACTGTCACAAATTTAAACACAAGGCCTGGAGGAAATACTGAACTGTCACAAATTTAAACACAGGGCCTGGAGTAAATACTGAACTGTCACAAATTTAAACACAAGGCCTGGAGTAAATACTGAACTGTCACAAGTTTAAACACAGGGGCTGGAGGAAATACTGAACTGTCACAAATTTAAACACAGGGCCTGGAGTAAATACTGAACTGTCACAAGTTTAAACACAGGGGCTGGAGGAAATACTGAACTGTCACAAATTTAAACACAGGGGCTGGAGGAACTACTGAACTGTCAGAAATTTAAACACAAGGCCTGGAGGAAATACTGAACTGTCACAACTTTAAACACAGGGTCTGGAGGAAATACTGAACTGTCACAAATTTAAACACAAGGCCTGGAGGAAATACTGAACTGTCACAAATTTAAACACAGGGGCTGGAGGAACTACTGAACTGTCAGAAATTTAAACACAAGGCCTGGAGGAAATACTGAACTGTCACAAATTTAAACACAAGGCCTGGAGGAAATACTGAACTGTCACAAATTTAAACACAAGGCCTGGAGGAAATACTGAACTGTCACAAATTTAAACACAAGGCCTGGAGGAAATACTGAACTGTCACAAATTTAAACACAAGGCCTGGAGGAAATACTGAACTGTCACAAATTTAAACACAGGGCCTGGATGAAATACTGAACTGTCACAAATTTAAACACAAGGCCTGGAGTAAATACTGAACTGTCACAAATTTAAACACAAGGCCTGGAGGAAATACTGAACTGTCACAAATTTAAACACAAGGCCTGGAGGAAATACTGAATTGTCACAAATTTAAACACAAGGCCTGGAGGAAATACTGAACTGTCACAAATTTAAACACAAGGCTTGGAGGAAATACTGAACTGTCACAAATTTAAACACAAGGCCTGGAGGAAATACTGAACTGTCACAAATTTAAGCACAAGGCCTGGAGGAAATACTGAACTGTCACAAATTTAAACACAAGGCCTGGAGGAACTACTGAACTGTCACAAATTTAAACACAAGGCCTGGAGGAAATACTGAACTGTCACAAATTTAAACACAGGGCCTGGAGGAAATACTGAACTGTCACAAATTTAAGCACAAGGCCTGGAGGAAATACTGAACGGTCACAAATTTAAACACATGGAATGGAGGAAATAGTGAACTGTCACAAATTTAAACACAAGGCCTGGAGGAAATACTGAACTGTCACAAATTTAAACACAGGGCCTGGAGGGAATACTGAACTGTCACAAATTTAAACACAAGGCCTGGAGGAAATAGTGAACTGTCACAAATTTAAACACAAGGCCTGGAGGAAATACTGAACTGTCACAAATTTAAACACAGGGCCTGGAGGGAAATACTGAACTGTCACAACTTTAAACACAAGGCCTGGAGGAAATACTGAACTGTCACAAATTTAAACACAGGGGCTGGAGGAAATACTGAACTGTCACAAATTTAAACACAAGGCCTGGAGGAAATACTGAACTGTCACAAATTTAAACACAAGGCCTGGAGGAAATACTGAACTGTCACAAATTTAAACACAGGGCCTGGAGGGAATACTGAACTGTCACAAATTTAAACACAGGGACTGGAGGAAATACTGAACTGTCACAAATTTAAACACAAGGCCTGGAGGAAATACTGAACTGTCACAAATATAAACACAAGGCCTGGAGGAAATACTGAACTGTCACAAATTTAAACACAGGGGCTGGAGGAAATACTGAACTGTCACAAATTTAAACACAAGGCCTGGAGGAAATACTGAACTGTCACAAATTTAAACACAAGGCCTGGAGGAAATACTGAACTGTCACAAATTTAAACACAGGGGCTGGAGGAAATACTGAACTGTCACAAATTTAAACACAATGCCTGGAGGAAATACTGAACTGTCACAAATTTAAACACAAGGCCTGGAGGAAATACTGAACTGTCACAAATTTAAACACAAGGCCTGGAGGAAATACTGAACTGTCACAACTTTAAACACAGGGCCTGGAGGAAATACTGAACTGTCACAAATTTAAACACAGGGCCTGGAGGGAAATACTGAACTGTCACAAATTTAAACACAAGGCATGGAGGAAATACTGAACTGTCACAAATTTAAGCACAAGGCCTGGAGGAAATACTGAACTGTCACAAATTTAAACACAAGGCCTGGAGGAAATACTGAACTGTCACAAATTTAAACACAAGGCCTGGAGCAAATACTGAACTGTCACAAATTTAAACACAGGGCCTGGAGGAAATACTGAACTGTCACAAATTTAAGCACAAGGCCTGGAGGAAATACTGAACGGTCACAAATTTAAACACATGGCCTGGAGGAAATAGTGAACTGTCACAAATTTAAACACAAGGCCTGGAGGAAATACTGAACTGTCACAAATTTAAACACAGGGCCTGGAGGGAATACTGAACTGTCACAAATTTAAACACAAGGCCTGGAGGAAATACTGAACTGTCACAAATTTAAAGACAAGGCCTGGAGGAAATACTGAACTGTCACAAATTGAAACACAGGGCCTGGAGGGAAATACTGAACTGTCACAACTTTAAACACAAGGCCTGGAGGAAATACTGAACTGTCACAAATTTAAACACAGGGGCTGGAGGAAATACTGAACTGTCACAAATTTAAACACAAGGCCTGGAGGAAATACTGAACTGTCACAAATTTAAACACAAGGCCTGGAGGAAATACTGAACTGTCACAAATTTAAACACAGGGCCTGGAGGGAAATACTGAACTGTCACAACTTTAAACACAGGGCCTGGAGGAAATACTGAACTGTCACAAATTTAAACACAGGGCCTGGAGGGAAATACTGAACTGTCACAACTTTAAACACAGGGCCTGGAGGAAATACTGAACTGTCACAAATTTAAACACAGGGCCTGGAGGAAATACTGAACTGTCACAAATTTAAACACAGGGCCTGGAGGAAATACTGAACTGTCACAAATTTAAACACAGGGGCTGGAGGAAATACTGAACTGTCACAAATTTAAACACAAGGCCTCGAGGAAATACTGAGCTGTCACAAATTTAAACACAAGGCCTGGAGGAAATACTGTACTGTCACAAATTTAAACACAAGGCCTGGAGGAAATACTGAACTGTCACAAATTTAAACACAGGGCCTGGAGGGAAATACTGAACTGTCACAAATTTAAACACAGGGCCTGGAGGAAATACTGAACTGTCACAAATTTAAACACAGGGCCTGGAGGGAAATACTGAACTGTCACAACTTTAAACACAGGGCCTGGAGGAAATACTGAACTGTCACAAATTTAAACACAGGGGCTGGAGGAAATACTGAACTGTCACAAATTTAAACACAAGGCCTGGAGGAAATACTGAACTGTCACAAATTTAAGCACAGGGCCTGGAGGAAATACTGAACTGTTACAAATTTAAACACAAGGCCTGGAGGAAATACTGAACTGTCACAAATTTAAACACAGAGCCTGGAGGAAATACTGAACTGTCACAAATTTAAACACAAGGCCTGGAGGAAATACTGAACTGTCACAAATTTAAACACGGGGTCTGGAGGAAATACTGAACTGTCACAAATTTAAACACAGGGTCTGGAGGGAATACTGAGCTGTCACAAATTTAAACACAGGGCCTGGAGGAAATACTGAACTGTCACAAATTTAAACACAGGGGCTGGAGGAAATACTGAACTGTCACAAATTTAAACACAAGGCCTGGAGGAAATACTGAGCTGTCACAAATTTAAACACAGGGCCTGGAGGGAAATACTGAACTGTCACAACTTTAAACACAGGGCCTGGAGGAAATACTGAACTGTCACAAATTTAAACACAGGGCCTGGAGGGAAATACTGAACTGTCACAACTTTAAACACAAGGCCTGGAGGAAATACTGAACTGTCACAACTTTAAACACAGGGCCTGGAGGAAATACTGAACTCTCACAAATTTAAACACAAGGCCTGGAGGAAATACTGAACTGTCACAAATTTAAACACAGGGGCTGGAGGAAATACTGAACTGTCACAAATTTAAACACAGGGGCTGGAGGAAATACTGAACTGTCACAAATTTAAACACAAGGCCTGGAGGGAAATACTGAACTGTCACAAATTTAAACACAAGGCCTGGAGGAAATACTGAACTGTCACAAAATTAAACACAAGGCCTGGAGGAAATACTGAACTGTCACACATTTAAACACAGGGCCTGGAGGAAATACTGAACTGTCACAAATTTAAACACAAGGCCTGGAGGAAATACTGAACTGTCACACATTTAAACACAAGGCCTGGAGGAAATACTGAACTGTCACAAATGTAAACACAAGGCCTGGAGGAAATACTGAACTGTCACAAATTTAAACACAGGGCCTGGAGGAAATACTGAACTGTCACAAATTTAAACACAGGGCCTGGAGGAAATACTGAACTGTCACAACTTTAAACACAGGGCCTGGAGGAAATACTGAACTGTCACAAATTTAAACACAGGGGCTGGAGGAAATACTGAACTGTCACAAATTTAAACACAAGGCCTGGTGGAAATACTGAACTGTCACAAATTTAAACACAGGGCCTGGAGGGAATACTGAACTGTCACAAATTTAAACACAAGGCCTGGAGGAAATACTGAACTGTCACAACTTTAAACACAGGGCCTGGAGGAAATACTGAACTGTCACAAATTTAAACACAGGGCCTGGAGGAAATACTGAACTGTCACAACTTTAAACACAGGGCCTGGAGGAAATACTGAACTGTCACAAATTTAAACACAGGGGCTGGAGGAAATACTGAACTGTCACACATTTAAACACAAGGCCTGGAGGAAATACTGAACTGTCACAAATTTAAACACAAGGCCTGGAGGAAATACAGAACTGTCACAAATTTAAACACAAGGCCTGGAGGAAATACTGAACTGTCACAAATTTAAACACAAGGCCTGGAGGAAATACTGAACTGTCACAAATTTAAACACAAGGCCTGGAGGAAATACTGAACTGTCACAAATTTAAACACAAGGCCTGGAGGAAATACTGAACTGTCACAAATTTAAACACAAGGCCTGGAGGAAATACTGAACTGTCACAAATTTAAACACAAGGCCTGGAGGAAATACTGAACTGTCACAAATTTAAACGCAGAGCCTGGAGGAAATACTGAACTGTCACAAATTTAAACACAAGGCCTGGAGGAAATACTGAACTGTCACAAATTTAAACACGGGGTCTGGAGGAAATACTGAACTGTTACAAATTTAAACACAGGGTCTGGAGGGAATACTGAGCTGTCACAAATTTAAACACAGGGCCTGGAGGAAATACTGAACTGTCACAAATTTAAACACAGGGGCTGGAGGAAATACTGAACTGTCACAAATTTAAACACAAGGCCTGGAGGAAATACTGAGCTGTCACAAATTTAAACACAGGGCCTGGAGGGAAATACTGAACTGTCACAACTTTAAACACAGGGCCTGGAGGAAATACTGAACTGTCACAAATTTAAACACAGGGCCTGGAGGGAAATACTGAACTGTCACAACTTTAAACACAAGGCCTGGAGGAAATACTGAACTGTCACAACTTTAAACACAGGGCCTGGAGGAAATACTGAACTGTCACAAATTTAAACACAGGGGCTGGAGGAAATACTGAACTGTCACAAATTTAAACACAAGGCCTGGAGGAAATACTGAACTGTCACAAATTTAAACACAGGGCCTGGAGGGAATACTGAACTGTCACAAATTTAAACACAAGGCCTGGAGGAAATACTGAACTGTCACAAATTTAAACACAAGGCCTGGAGGAAATACTGAACTGTCACAAATTTAAACACAAGGCCTGGAGGAAATACTGAACTGTCACACATTTAAACACAGGGCCTGGAGGAAATACTGAACTGTCACAAATTTAAACACAAGGCCTGGAGGAAATACTGAACTGTCACACATTTAAACACAAGGCCTGGAGGAAATGCTGAACTGTCACACATTTAAACACAGGGCATGGAGGAAATACTGAACTGTCACAAATTTAAACACAAGGCCTGGAGGAAATACTGAACTGTCACAAATTTAAACACAAGGCCTGGAGGAAATACTGAACTGTCACACATTTAAACACAAGGCCTGGAGGAAATACTGAACTGTCACAAATTTAAACACAAGGCCTGGAGGAAATACTGAACTGTCACAAATTTAAACACAAGGCCTGGAGGAAATACTGAACTGTCACAAATTTAAACACAAGGCCTGGAGGAAATACTGAACTGTCACAAATTTAAACGCAGAGCCTGGAGGAAATACTGAACTGTCACAAATTTAAACACAAGGCCTGGAGGAAATACTGAACTGTCACAAATTTAAACACGGGGTCTGGAGGAAATACTGAACTGTTACAAATTTAAACACAGGGTCTGGAGGGAATACTGAGCTGTCACAAATTTAAACACAGGGCCTGGAGGAAATACTGAACTGTCACAAATTTAAACACAGGGGCTGGAGGAAATACTGAACTGTCACAAATTTAAACACAAGGCCTGGAGGAAATACTGAGCTGTCACAAATTTAAACACAGGGCCTGGAGGGAAATACTGAACTGTCACAACTTTAAACACAGGGCCTGGAGGAAATACTGAACTGTCACAAATTTAAACACAGGGCCTGGAGGGAAATACTGAACTGTCACAACTTTAAACACAAGGCCTGGAGGAAATACTGAACTGTCACAACTTTAAACACAGGGCCTGGAGGAAATACTGAACTGTCACAAATTTAAACACAGGGGCTGGAGGAAATACTGAACTGTCACAAATTTAAACACAAGGCCTGGAGGAAATACTGAACTGTCACAAATTTAAACACAGGGCCTGGAGGGAATACTGAACTGTCACAAATTTAAACACAAGGCCTGGAGGAAATACTGAACTGTCACAAATTTAAACACAAGGCCTGGAGGAAATACTGAACTGTCACAAATTTAAACACAAGGCCTGGAGGAAATACTGAACTGTCACACATTTAAACACAGGGCCTGGAGGAAATACTGAACTGTCACAAATTTAAACACAAGGCCTGGAGGAAATACTGAACTGTCACACATTTAAACACAAGGCCTGGAGGAAATGCTGAACTGTCACACATTTAAACACAGGGCCTGGAGGAAATACTGAACTGTCACAAATTTAAACACAAGGCCTGGAGGAAATACTGAACTGTCACAAATTTAAACACAAGGCCTGGAGGAAATACTGAACTGTCACACATTTAAACACAAGGCCTGGAGGAAATACTGAACTGTCACAAATTTAAACACAAGGCCTGGAGGAAATACTGAACTGTCACAAATTTAAACACAGGGGCTGGAGGAAATACTGAACTGTCACACATTTAAACACAAGGCCTGGAGGAAATACTGAACTGTCACAAATTTAAACACAGGGCCTGGAGGAAATACTGAACTTTCACAAATTTAAACACAGGGCCTGGAGGAAATACTGAACTGTCACAACTTTAAACACAGGGCCTGGAGGAAATACTGAACTGTCACAAATTTAAACACAAGGCCTGGAGGAAATACTGAACTGTCACACATTTAAACACAAGGCCTGGAGGAAATACTGAACTGTCACAAATTTAAACACAGGGCCTGGAGGAAATACTGAACTTTCACAAATTTAAACACAGGGGCTGGAGGAAATACTGAACTGTCACAAATTTAAACACAAGGCCTGGAGGAAATTCTGAACTGTCACAAATTTAAACACAGGGCCTGGAGGAAATACTGAACTGTCACAACTTTAAACACAGGGCCTGGAGGAAATACTGAACTGTCACAAATTTAAACACAGGGCCTGGAGGAAATACTGAACTGTCACAAATTTAAACACAGGGCCTGGAGGAAATACTGAACTGTCACACATTTAAACACAAGGCCTGGAGGAAATACTGAACTGTCACAAATTTAAACACAGGGCCTGGAGGAAATACTGAACTGTCACAACTTTAAACACAGGGCCTGGAGGAAATACTGAACTGTCACAAATTTAAACACAGGGGCTGGAGGAAATACTGAACTGTCACAAATTTAAACACAGGGCCCGGAGGAAATACTGAACAGTCACAAATTTAAACACAGGGGCTGGAGGAAATACTGAACTGTCACAAATTTAAACACAGGGCCCGGAGGAAATACTGAACAGTCACAAATTTAAACACAGGGCCTGGAGGAAATACTGAACTGTCACAAATTTAAACACAAGGCCTGGAGGAAATACTGAACTGTCACAAATTTAAACACAGGGCCTGGAGGGAAATACTGAACTGTCACAAATTTAAACACAGGGCCTGGAGGAAATACTGAACTGTCACAAATTTAAACACAGGGCCTGGAGGGAATACTGAACTGTCACAAATTTAAACACAAGGCCTGGAGGAAATACTGAACTGTCACAACTTTAAACTCAGGGCCTGGAGGAAATACTGAACTGTCACAAATTTAAACACAGGGCCTGGAGGAAATACTGAACTGTCACAACTTTAAACACAGGGCCTGGAGGAAATACTGAACTGTCACAAATTTAAACACAGGGGCTGGAGGAAATACTGAACTGTCACACATTTAAACACAAGGCCTGGAGGAAATACTGAACTGTCACAAATTTAAACACAAGGCCTGGAGGAAATACAGAACTGTCACAAATTTAAACACAAGGCCTGGAGGAAATACTGAACTGTCACACATTTAAACACAGGGCCTGGAGGAAATACTGAACTGTCACAAATTTAAACACAAGTCCTGGAGGAAATACTGAACTGTCACACATTTAAACACAGGGCCTGGAGGAAATACTGAACTGTCACAAATTTAAACACAAGGCCTGGAGGAAATACTGAACTGTCACAAATTTAAACACAAGGCCTGGAGGAAATACTGAACTGTCACACATTTAAACACAGGGCCTGGAGGAAATACTGAACTGTCACAAATTTAAACACAAGGCCTGGAGGAAATACTGAACTGTCACACATTTAAACACAGGGCCTGGAAGAAATACTGAACTGTCACAAATTTAAACACAAGGCCTGGAGGAAATACTGAACTGTCACAAATTTAAACACAAGGCCTGGAGGAAATAATGAACTGTCACAAATTTAAACACAAGGCCTGGAGGAAATACTGAACTGTCACAAATTTAAACACAGGGCCTGGAGGAAATATGAACTGTCACAACTTTAAACACAGGGCCTGGAGGAAATACTGAACTGTCACAAATTTAAACACAAGGCCTGGAGAAAATGCTGAACTGTCACAAACTTAAACACAAGGCCTGGAGGAATTACTGAACTGTCACAAATTTAAACACAAGGCCTGGAGGAATTACTGAACTGTCACAAATTTAAACACAGGGCCTGGAGGAAATACTGAACTGTCACAAATTTAAACACAAGGCCTGGAGGAATTACTGAACTGTCACAAATTTAAACACAAGGCCTGGAGGAATTACTGAACTGTCACAAATTTAAACACAGGACCTGGAGGAAATACTGAGCTGTCACAAATTTAAACACAAGGCCTGGAGGAAATACTGAACTGTCACAAATTTAAACACAAGGCCTGGAGGAAATACTGAATTGTCACAAATTTAAACACAAGGCCTGGAGGAAATACTGAGCTGTCACAAATTTAAACACAAGGCCTGGAGGAAATACTGAACTGTCACAAATTTAAACACAGGGCCTGGAGGGAAATACTGAACTGTCACAACTTTAAACACAGGGCCTGGAGGAAATACTGAACTGTCACAAATTTAAACACAAGGCCTGGAGGAAATACTGAACTGTCACAACTTTAAACACAGGGCCTGGAGGAAATACTGAACTGTCACAAATTTAAACACAAGGCCTGGTGAAAATACTGAACTGTCACAAATTTAAACACAATGGCTGGAGGAAATACTGAACTGTCACAAATTTAAACACAAGGCCTGGAGAAAATGCTGAACTGTCACAAATTTAAACACAAGGCCTGGAGGGAATACTGAACTGTCACAAATTTAAACACAGGGGCTGGAGGAAATACTGAACTGTCACAACTTTAAACACAGGGGCTGGAGGAAATACTGAACTGTCACAAATTTAAACACAGGGCCTGGAGGAAATACTGAACTGTCACAAATTTAAACACAAGGCCTGGAGAAAATACTGAACTGTCACAAATTTAAACACAGGGGCTGGAGTAAATACTGAACTGTCACAAATTTAAACACAAGGCCTGGAGAAAATACTGAACTTTCACAAATTTAAACACAGGGGCTGGAGGAAATACTGAACTGTCACAAATTTAAACACAAGGCCTGGAGGAAATACTGAACTGTCACAAATTTAAACACAGGGCCTGGAGGAAATATGAACTGTCACAACTTTAAACACAGGGCCTGGAGGAAATACTGAACTGTCACAAATTTAAACACAAGGCCTGGAGAAAATACTGAACTGTCACAAATTTAAACACAGGGGCTGGAAGAAATACTGAACTGTCACAAATTTAAACACAAGGCCTGGAGGAAATACTGAACTGTCACAAATTTAAACACAAGGCCTGGAGGAAATACTGAACTGTCACACATTTAAACACAGGGCCTGGAGGAAATACTGAACTGTCACAAATTTAAACACAAGGCCTGGAGGAAATACTGAACTGTCACACATTTAAACACAGGGCCTGGAAGAAATACTGAACTGTCACAAATTTAAACACAAGGCCTGGAGGAAATACTGAACTGTCACAAATTTAAACACAAGGCCTGGAGGAAATAATGAACTGTCACAAATTTAAACACAAGGCCTGGAGGAAATACTGAACTGTCACAAATTTAAACACAGGGCCTGGAGGAAATATGAACTGTCACAACTTTAAACACAGGGCCTGGAGGAAATACTGAACTGTCACAAATTTAAACACAAGGCCTGGAGAAAATACTGAACTGTCACAAATTTAAACACAGGGGCTGGAAGAAATACTGAACTGCCACAAATTTAAACACAAGGCCTGGAGAAAATGCTGAACTGTCACAAACTTAAACACAAGGCCTGGAGGAAATACTGAACTGTCACAAATTTAAACACAGGGCCTGGAGGAAATACTGAACTGTCACAAATTTAAACACAGGGGCTGGAAGAAATACTGAACTGCCACAAATTTAAACACAAGGCCTGGAGAAAATGCTGAACTGTCACAATCTTAAACACAAGGCCTGGAGGAAATGCTGAACTGTCACAAACTTAAACACAAGGCCTGGAGGAAATACTGAACTGTCACAAATTTAAACACAAGGCCTGGAGAAAATACTGAACTGTCACAAATTTAAACACAAGGCCTGGAGGAAATACTGAACTGTCACAAATTTAAACACAAGGCCTGGAGAAAATGCTGAACTGTCACAAACTTAAACACAAGGCCTGGAGGAATTACTGAACTGTCACAAATTTAAACACAAGGCCTGGAGGAATTACTGAACTGTCACAAATTTAAACACAGGGCCTGGAGGAAATACTGAACTGTCACAAATTTAAACACAAGGCCTGGAGGAATTACTGAACTGTCACAAATTTAAACACAAGGCCTGGAGGAATTACTGAACTGTCACAAATTTAAACACAGGACCTGGAGGAAATACTGAGCTGTCACAAATTTAAACACAAGGCCTGGAGGAAATACTGAACTGTCACAAATTTAAACACAAGGCCTGGAGGAAATACTGAATTGTCACAAATTTAAACACAAGGCCTGGAGGAAATACTGAGCTGTCACAAATTTAAACACAAGGCCTGGAGGAAATACTGAACTGTCACAAATTTAAACACAGGGCCTGGAGGGAAATACTGAACTGTCACAACTTTAAACACAGGGCCTGGAGGAAATACTGAACTGTCACAAATTTAAACACAGGGGCTGGAGGAAATACTGAACTGTCACAACTTTAAACACAGGGCCTGGAGGAAATACTGAACTGTCACAAATTTAAACACAAGGCCTGGAGAAAATACTGAACTGTCACAAATTTAAACACAGGGGCTGGAGGAAATACTGAACTGTCACAAATTTAAACACAAGGCCTGGAGAAAATGCTGAACTGTCACAAATTTAAACACAAGGCCTGGAGGGAATACTGAACTGTCACAAATTTAAACACAGGGGCTGGAGGAAATACTGAACTGTCACAACTTTAAACACAGGGGCTGGAGGAAATACTGAACTGTCACAAATTTAAACACAGGGCCTGGAGGAAATACTGAACTGTCACAAATTTAAACACAAGGCCTGGAGAAAATACTGAACTGTCACAAATTTAAACACAGGGGCTGGAGTAAATACTGAACTGTCACAAATTTAAACACAAGGCCTGGAGAAAATACTGAACTTTCACAAATTTAAACACAGGGGCTGGAGGAAATACTGAACTGTCACAAATTTAAACACAAGGCCTGGAGGAATTACTGAACTGTCACAAATTTAAACACAGGGCCTGGAGGAAATACTGAACTGTTACAAATTTAAACACAGGGACTGGAGGAAATACAGAAATGTCACAAATTTAAACACAGGGGCTGGAGGAAATACTGAACTGTCACAAATTTAAACACAAGGCCTGGAGAAAATACTGAACTGTCACAAATTTAAACACAGGGGCTGGAGGAAATACTGAACTGTCACAAATTTAAACACAAGGCCTGGAGGAACTACTGAACTGTCACAAATTTAAACACAGGGGCTGGAGGAAATACTGTACTGTCACAAATTTAAACACAAGGCCTGGAGGAATTACTGAACTGTCACAAATTTAAACACAGGGCCTGGAGGAAATACTGAACTGTTACAAATTTAAACACAGGGACTGGAGGAAATACAGAAATGTCACAAATTTAAACACAGGGGCTGGAGGAAATACTGAACTGTCACAAATTTAAACACAAGGCCTGGAGAAAATACTGAACTGTCACAAATTTAAACACAGGGGCTGGAGGAAATACTGAACTGTCACAAATTTAAACACAAGGCCTGGAGAAAATACTGAACTGTCTCAAAATTAAACACAAGGCCTGGAGGAAATACTGAACTGTCACAAATTTAAACACAAGGCCTGGAGGAATTACTGAACTGTCACAAATTTAAACACAAGGCCTGGAGGAAATACTGAACTGTCACAAATTTAAACACAAGGCCTGGAGGAATTACTGAACTGTCACAAATTTAAACACAGGGCCTGGAGGAAATTCTGAACTGTCACAAATTTAAACACAAGGCCTGGAGAAAATACTGAACTGTCACAAAATTAAACACAAGGCCTGGAGGAATTACTGAACTGTCACAAATTTAAACACAGGGGCTGGAGGAAATACTGAACTGTCACAAATTTAAACACAAGGCCTGGAGGAATTACTGAACTGTCACAAATTTAAACACAAGGCCTGGAGGAAATACTGAACTGTTACAAATTTAAACACAGGGACTGGAGGAAATACTGAAATGTCACAAATTTAAACACAGGGCCTGGAGGAAATACTGAACTGTCACAAATTTAAACACGGGGCCTGGAGTAAATACTGAACTGTCACAAATTTAAACACAAGGCCTGGAGAAAATACTGAACTTTCACAAATTTAAACACAGGGGCTGGAGGAAATACTGAACTGTCACAAATTTAAACACAAGGCCTGGAGAAAATACTGAACTGTCACAAATTTAAACACAAGGCCTGGAGGAAATACTGAACTGTCACAAATTTAAACACAAGGCCTGGAGGAAAGACTGAACTGTCACAAATTTAAACACAAGGCCTGGAGTAAATACTGAACTGTCACAAATTTAAACACAAGGCCTGGAGGAAATACTGAACTGTCACAAATTTAAACACAAGGCCTGGAGGAAATACTGAACTGTCACAAATTTAAACACAAGGCCTGGAGTAAATACTGAACTGTCACAAATTTAAACACAAGGCCTGGAGGAAATACTGAACTGTCACAAATTTAAACACAAGGCCTGGAGGAATTACTGAACTGTCACAAATTTAAACACAAGGCCTGGAGGAAATACTGAACTGTCACAAATTTAAACACAAGGCCTGGAGGAAATACTGAACTGTCACAAATTTAAACACAAGGCCTGGAGGAAATACTGAACTGTCACAAATTTAAACACAGGGTCTGGAGGAAATACTGAACTGTCACAAATTTAAACACAAGGCCTGGAGTAAATACTGAACTGTCACAAATTTAAACACAAGGCCTGGAGGAATTACTGAACTGTCACAAATTTAAACACAAGGCCTGGAGGAAATACTGAACTGTTACAAATTTAAACACAAGGCCTGGATTAAATACTGAACTGTCACAAATTTAAACACAAGGCCTGGAGGAAATACTGAACTGTCACAAATTTAAACACAGGGCCTGGAGGAAATACTGAACTGTCACAAATTTAAACACAAGGCCTGGAGGAAATACTGAACTGTCACAAATTTAAACACAGAGCCTGGAGGAAATACTGAACTGTCACAAATTTAAACACAGGGCCTGGAGGAAATACTGAACTGTCACAAATTTAAACACAAGGCCTGGAGGGAATACTGAACTGTCACAAATTTAAACACAGGTCCTGGGGGAAATACTGAACTGTCACAAATTTAAACACAAGGCCTGGAGGAAATACTGAACTGTCACAAATTTAAACACAAGGCCTGGAGGAAATACTGAACTGTTACAAATTTAAACACAAGGCCTGGAGGGAATACTGAACTGTCACAAATTTAAACACAAGGCCTGGAGTAAATACTGAACTGTCACAAATTTAAACACAAGGCCTGGAGTAAATACTGAACTGTCACAAATTTAAACACAAGGCCTGGAGGAAATACTGAACTGTTACAAATTTAAACACAAGGCCTGAAGGGAATACTGAACTGTCACAAATTTAAACACAAGGCCTGGAGTAAATACTGAACTGTCACAAATTTAAACACAAGGCCTGGAGGAAATACTGAACTGTTACAAATTTAAACACAGGGCCTGGAGGAAATACTGAACTGTTACAAATTTAAACACAAGGCCTGGAGGAAATACTGAACTGTCACAAATTTAAACACAAGGCCTGGAGGAAATACTGAACTGTCACAAATTTAAACACAGGGCCTGGAGGAAATACTGAACTGTTACAAATTTAAACACAAGGCCTGGAGGAAATACTGAACTGTCACAAATTTAAACACAAGGCCTGGAGGAAATACTGAACTGTCACAAATTTAAACACAAGGCCTGGAGGAAATACTGAACTGTCACAAATTTAAACACAAGGCCTGGAGGAAATACTGAACTGTCACAAATTTAAACACAAGGCCTGGAGGGAATACTGAACTGTCACAAATTTAAACACAAGGCCTGGAGTAAATACTGAACTGTCACAAATGTAAACACAGGGCCTGGAGGAAATACTGAACTTTTACAAATTTAAACACAGGGCCTGGAGGAAATACTGAACTGTTACAAATTTAAACACAAGGCCTGGAGGAAATACTGAACTGTCACAAATTTAAACACAAGGCCTGGAGGAAATACTGAACTGTCACAAATTTAAACACAAGGCCTGGAGGAAATACTGAACTGTCACAAATTTAAACACAAGGCCTGGAGGAAATACTGAACTGTCACAAATTTAAACACAAGGCCTGGAGGGAATACTGAACTGTCACAAATTTAAACACAAGGCCTGGAGTAAATACTGAACTGTCACAAATTTAAACACAAGGCCTGGAGGAAATACTGAACTGTTACAAATTTAAACACAGGGCCTGGAGGAAATACTGAACTGTTACAAATTTAAACACAAGGCCTGGAGGAAATACTGAAGTGTCACAAATTTAAACACAAGGCCTGGAGGAAATACTGAACTGTCACAAATTTAAACACAGGGCCTGGAGGAAATACTGAACTGTTACAAATTTAAACACAAGGCCTGGAGGAAATACTGAACTGTCACAAATTTAAACACAAGGCCTGGAGGAAATACTGAACTGTCACAAATTTAAACACAAGGCCTGGAGGAAATACTGAACTGTCACAAATTTAAACACAAGGCCTGGAGGAAATACTGAACTGTTACAAATTTAAACACAAGGCCTGGAGGGAATACTGAACTGTCACAAATTTAAACACAAGGCCTGGAGGAAATACTGAACTGTCACAAATTTAAACACAAGGCCTGGAGGGAATACTGAACTGTCACAAATTTAAACACAAGGCCTGGAGTAAATACTGAACTGTCACAAATTTAAACACAAGGCCTGGAGGAAATACTGAACTGTCACAAATTTAAACACAAGGCCTGGAGGAATTACTGAACTGTCACAAATTTAAACACAGGGCCTGGAGGAAATACTGAACTGTCACAAATTTAAACACAGGGCCTGGAGAAAATGCTGAACTGTCACAAATTTAAACACAAGGCCTGGAGGAATTACTGAACTGTCACAAATTTAAACACAGGGCCTGGAGGAAATACTGAACTGTCACAAATTTAAACACAGGGCCTGGAGGAAATACTGAACTGTCACAAATTTAAACACAAGGCCTGGAGAAAATACTGAACTGTCACAAATTTAAACACAAGGCATGGAGGAAATACTGAACTGTCACAAATTTAAACACAGTGGCTGGAGGAAATACTGAACTGTCACAAATTTAAACACAAGGCCTGGAGGAAATACTGAACTGTCACAAATTTAAACACAAGGCCTGGAGGAAATACTGAACTGTCACAAATTTAAACACAGGGCCTGGAGGGAATACTGAACTGTCACAAATTTAAACACAGGGCCTGGATAACACTGAACTGTCACAAATTTAAACACAAGGCCTGGAGAAAATGCTGAACTGTCACAAATTTAAACACAAGGCCTGGAGGAATTACTGAACTGTCACAAATTTAAACACAGGGCCTGGAGGAAATACTGAACTGTCACAAATTTAAACACAAGGCCTGGAGGAATTACTGAACTGTCACAAATTTAAACACAAGGCCTGGAGGAAATACTGAACTCTCACAAATTTAATCAAAGGGCCTGGAGGAAATACTGAACTGTCACAAATTTAAACACAAGACCTGTAGGAATTACTGAACTGTCACAAATTTAAACACAGGGCCTGGAGGAAATACTGAACTGTCACAAATTTAAACACAAGACCTGGAGGAATTACTGAACTGTCACAAATTTAAACACAGGGCCTGGAGGAAATACTGAACTGTTACAAATTTAAACACAGGGACTGGAGGAAATACAGAAATGTCACAAATTTAAACACAGGGGCTGGAGGAAATACTGAACTGTCACAAATTTAAACACAAGGCCTGGAGAAAATACTGAACTGTCACAAATTTAAACACAGGGGCTGGAGGAAATACTGAACTGTCACAAATTTAAACACAAGGCCTGGAGAAAATACTGAACTGTCTCAAAATTAAACACAAGGCCTGGAGTAAATACTGAACTGTCACAAATTTAAACACAAGGCCTGGAGGAAATACTGAACTGTCACAAATTTAAACACAAGGCCTGGAGGAATTACTGAACTGTCACAAATTTAAACACAGGGCCTGGAGGAAATACTGAACTGTCACAAATTTAAACACAGGGCCTGGAGAAAATGCTGAACTGTCACAAATTTAAACACAAGGCCTGGAGGAATTACTGAACTGTCACAAATTTAAACACAGGGCCTGGAGGAAATACTGAACTGTCACAAATTTAAACACAGGGCCTGGAGGAAATACTGAACTGTCACAAATTTAAACACAAGGCCTGGAGAAAATACTGAACTGTCACAAATTTAAACACAAGGCATGGAGGAAATACTGAACTGTCACAAATTTAAACACAGTGGCTGGAGGAAATACTGAACTGTCACAAATTTAAACACAAGGCCTGGAGGAAATACTGAACTGTCACAAATTTAAACACAAGGCCTGGAGGAAATACTGAACTGTCACAAATTTAAACACAGGGCCTGGAGGGAATACTGAACTGTCACAAATTTAAACACAGGGCCTGGATAACACTGAACTGTCACAAATTTAAACACAAGGCCTGGAGAAAATGCTGAACTGTCACAAATTTAAACACAAGGCCTGGAGGAATTACTGAACTGTCACAAATTTAAACACAGGGCCTGGAGGAAATACTGAACTGTCACAAATTTAAACACAAGGCCTGGAGGAATTACTGAACTGTCACAAATTTAAACACAAGGCCTGGAGGAAATACTGAACTCTCACAAATTTAATCAAAGGGCCTGGAGGAAATACTGAACTGTCACAAATTTAAACACAAGACCTGTAGGAATTACTGAACTGTCACAAATTTAAACACAGGGCCTGGAGGAAATACTGAACTGTCACAAATTTAAACACAAGACCTGGAGGAATTACTGAACTGTCACAAATTTAAACACAGGGCCTGGAGGAAATACTGAACTGTTACAAATTTAAACACAGGGACTGGAGGAAATACAGA
Organism: Heterodontus francisci; assembly: GCF_036365525.1. Classification (NCBI taxonomy): domain Eukaryota; kingdom Metazoa; phylum Chordata; class Chondrichthyes; order Heterodontiformes; family Heterodontidae; genus Heterodontus; species Heterodontus francisci. The sequence continues at coordinate 633,086 of NW_027141473.1, forward strand.
AATGTCACAAATTTAAACACAGGGGCTGGAGGAAATACTGAACTGTCACAAATTTAAACACAAGGCCTGGAGAAAATACTGAACTGTCACAAATGTAAACACAGGGGCTGGAGGAAATACTGAACTGTCACAAATTTAAACACAAGGCCTGGAGAAAATACTGAACTGTCTCAAAATTAAACACAAGGCCTGGAGGAAATACTGAACTGTCACAAATTTAAACACAAGGCCTGGAGGAATTACTGAACTGTCACAAATTTAAACACAAGGCCTGGAGGAAATACTGAACTGTCACAAATTTAAACACAAGGCCTGGAGGAATTACTGAACTGTCACAAATTTAAACACAGGGCCTGGAGGAAATTCTGAACTGTCACAAATTTAAACACAAGGCCTGGAGAAAATACTGAACTGTCACAAAATTAAACACAAGGCCTGGAGGAATTACTGAACTGTCACAAATTTAAACACAAGGCCTGGAAGAAATACTGAACTGTCACAAATTTAAACACAAGGCCTGGAGGAATTACTGAACTGTCACAAATTTAAACACAAGGCCTGGAAGAAATACTGAACTGTCACAAATTTAAACACAAGGCCTGGAGGAAATACTGAACTGTCACAAATTTAAACACAGGGGCTGGAGGAAATACTGAAATGTCACAAATTTAAACACAGGGCCTGGAGGAAATACTGAACTGTCACAAATTTAAATACAGGGGCTGGAGGAAATACTGAACTGTCACAAATTTAAACACAGGGCCTGGAGTAAATACTGAACTGTCACAAATTTAAACACAGGGCCTGGAGAAAATACTGAACTTTCACAAATTTAAACACAGGGGCTGGAGGAAATACTGAACTGTCACAAATTTAAACACAAGGCCTGGAGGAATTACTGAACTGTCACAAATTTAAACACAAGGCCTGGAGGAAATACTGAACTGTTACAAATTTAAACACAGGGACTGGAGGAAATACTGAAATGTCACAAATTTAAACACAGGGCCTGGAGGAAATACTGAACTGTCACAAATTTAAACACGGGGCCTGGAGTAAATACTGAACTGTCACAAATTTAAACACAAGGCCTGGAGAAAATACTGAACTTTCACAAATTTAAACACAGGGGCTGGAGGAATTACTGAACTGTCACAAATTTAAACACAAGGCCTGGAGTAAATACTGAACTGTCACAAATTTAAACACAAGGCCTGGAGGAAATACTGAACTGTCACAAATTTAAACACAAGGCCTGGAGGAATTACTGAACTGTCACAAATTTAAACACAAGGCCTGGAGGAAATACTGAACTGTCACAAATTTAAACACAAGGCCTGGAGGAAATACTGAACTGTCACAAATTTAAACACAAGGCCTGGAGGAAATACTGAACTGTCACAAATTTAAACACAGGGTCTGGAGGAAATACTGAACTGTCACAAATTTAAACACAAGGCCTGGAGTAAATACTGAACTGTCACAAATTTAAACACAAGGCCTGGAGGAATTACTGAACTGTCACAAATTTAAACACAAGGCCTGGAGGAAATACTGAACTGTTACAAATTTAAACACAAGGCCTGGATTAAATACTGAACTGTCACAAATTTAAACACAAGGCCTGGAGGAAATACTGAACTGTCACAAATTTAAACACAGGGCCTGGAGGAAATACTGAACTGTCACAAATTTAAACACAAGGCCTGGAGGAAATACTGAACTGTCACAAATTTAAACACAGAGCCTGGAGGAAATACTGAACTGTCACAAATTTAAACACAGGGCCTGGAGGAAATACTGAACTGTCACAAATTTAAACACAAGGCCTGGAGGGAATACTGAACTGTCACAAATTTAAACACAGGTCCTGGGGGAAATACTGAACTGTCACAAATTTAAACACAAGGCCTGGAGGAAATACTGAACTGTCACAAATTTAAACACAAGGCCTGGAGGAAATACTGAACTGTTACAAATTTAAACACAAGGCCTGGAGGGAATACTGAACTGTCACAAATTTAAACACAAGGCCTGGAGTAAATACTGAACTGTCACAAATTTAAACACAAGGCCTGGAGGGAATACTGAACTGTCACAAATTTAAACACAAGGCCTGGAGTAAATACTGAACTGTCACAAATTTAAACACAAGGCCTGGAGTAAATACTGAACTGTCACAAATTTAAACACAAGGCCTGGAGGAAATACTGAACTGTTACAAATTTAAACACAAGGCCTGAAGGGAATACTGAACTGTCACAAATTTAAACACAAGGCCTGGAGTAAATACTGAACTGTCACAAATTTAAACACAAGGCCTGGAGGAAATACTGAACTGTTACAAATTTAAACACAGGGCCTGGAGGAAATACTGAACTGTTACAAATTTAAACACAAGGCCTGGAGGAAATACTGAACTGTCACAAATTTAAACACAAGGCCTGGAGGAAATACTGAACTGTTACAAATTTAAACACAAGGCCTGGAGGAAATACTGAACTGTCACAAATTTAAACACAAGGCCTGGAGGAAATACTGAACTGTCACAAATTTAAACACAAGGCCTGGAGGAAATACTGAACTGTCACAAATTTAAACACAAGGCCTGGAGGAAATACTGAACTGTCACAAATTTAAACACAAGGCCTGGAGGGAATACTGAACTGTCACAAATTTAAACACAAGGCCTGGAGTAAATACTGAACTGTCACAAATGTAAACACAGGGCCTGGAGGAAATACTGAACTTTTACAAATTTAAACACAGGGCCTGGAGGAAATACTGAACTGTTACAAATTTAAACACAAGGCCTGGAGGAAATACTGAACTGTCACAAATTTAAACACAAGGCCTGGAGGAAATACTGAACTGCCACAAATTTAAACACAAGGCCTGGAGGAAATACTGAACTGTCACAAATTTAAACACAAGGCCTGGAGGGAATACTGAACTGTCACAAATTTAAACACAAGGCCTGGAGTAAATACTGAACTGTCACAAATGTAAACACAGGGCCTGGAGGAAATACTGAACTTTTACAAATTTAAACACAGGGCCTGGAGGAAATACTGAACTGTTACAAATTTAAACACAAGGCCTGGAGGAAATACTGAACTGTCACAAATTTAAACACAAGGCCTGGAGGAAATACTGAACTGTCACAAATTTAAACACAAGGCCTGGAGGAAATACTGAACTGTCACAAATTTAAACACAAGGCCTGGAGGAAATACTGAACTGTCACAAATTTAAACACAAGGCCTGGAGGGAATACTGAACTGTCACAAATTTAAACACAAGGCCTGGAGTAAATACTGAACTGTCACAAATTTAAACACAAGGCCTGGAGGAAATACTGAACTGTCACAAATTTAAACACAGGGCCTGGAGGAAATACTGAACTGTTACAAATTTAAACACAGGGCCTGGAGGAAATACTGAACTGTCACAAATTTAAACACAGGGCCTGGAGGAAATACTGAACTGTTACAAATTTAAACACAAGGCCTGGAGGAAATACTGAAGTGTCACAAATTTAAACACAAGGCCTGGAGGAAATACTGAACTGTCACAAATTTAAACACAGGGCCTGGAGGAAATACTGAACTGTTACAAATTTAAACACAAGGCCTGGAGGAAATACTGAACTGTCACAAATTTAAACACAAGGCCTGGAGGAAATACTGAACTGTCACAAATTTAAACACAAGGCCTGGAGGAAATACTGAACTGTCACAAATTTAAACACAAGGCCTGGAGAAAATACTGAACTGTTACAAATTTAAACACAAGGCCTGGAGGGAATACTGAACTGTCACAAATTTAAACACAAGGCCTGGAGGAAATACTGAACTGTCACAAATTTAAACACAAGGCCTGGAGGGAATACTGAACTGTCACAAATTTAAACACAAGGCCTGGAGTAAATACTGAACTGTCACAAATTTAAACACAAGGCCTGGAGGAAATACTGAACTGTCACAAATTTAAACACAAGGCCTGGAGGAATTACTGAACTGTCACAAATTTAAACACAGGGCCTGGAGGAAATACTGAACTGTCACAAATTTAAACACAGGGCCTGGAGAAAATGCTGAACTGTCACAAATTTAAACACAAGGCCTGGAGGAATTACTGAACTGTCACAAATTTAAACACAGGGCCTGGAGGAAATACTGAACTGTCACAAATTTAAACACAGGGCCTGGAGGAAATACTGAACTGTCACAAATTTAAACACAAGGCCTGGAGAAAATACTGAACTGTCACAAATTTAAACACAAGGCATGGAGGAAATACTGAACTGTCACAAATTTAAACACAGTGGCTGGAGGAAATACTGAACTGTCACAAATTTAAACACAAGGCCTGGAGGAAATACTGAACTGTCACAAATTTAAACACAAGGCCTGGAGGAAATACTGAACTGTCACAAATTTAAACACAGGGCCTGGAGGAAATACTGAACTGTCACAAATTTAAACACAGGGCCTGGATAACACTGAACTGTCACAAATTTAAACACAAGGCCTGGAGAAAATGCTGAACTGTCACAAATTTAAACACAAGGCCTGGAGGAATTACTGAACTGTCACAAATTTAAACACAGGGCCTGGAGGAAATACTGAACTGTCACAAATTTAAACACAAGGCCTGGAGGAATTACTGAACTGTCACAAATTTAAACACAAGGCCTGGAGGAAATACTGAACTCTCACAAATTTAATCAAAGGGCCTGGAGGAAATACTGAACTGTCACAAATTTAAACACAAGGTCTGGAGGAAATACTGAACTGTCACAAATTTAAACACAGGGCCTGGAGGAACTACTGAACGGTCACAAATTTAAACACAAGACCTGTAGGAATTACTGAACTGTCACAAATTTAAACACAGGGCCTGGAGGAAATACTGAACTGTCACAAATTTAAACACAAGACCTGGAGGAATTACTGAACTGTCACAAATTTAAACACAGGGCCTGGAGGAAACACTGAACTGTCACAAATTTAAACACAGGGCCTGGAGGAAATACTGAACTGTCACAAATTTAAACACAAGGCCTGGAGAAAATACTGAACTGTCACAAATTTAAACACAAGGCCTGGAGGAAATACTGAACTGTCACAAATTTAAACACAGGGCCTGGAGGAAATACTGAACTGTCACAAATTTAAACACAGGGCCTGGATAACACTGAACTGTCACAAATTTAAACACAAGGCCTGGAGAAAATGCTGAACTGTCACAAATTTAAACACAGGGCCTGGAGGAAATACTGAACTCTCACAAATTTAAACAAAGGGCCTGGAGGAAATACTGAACTGTCACAAATTTAAACACAAGGTCTGGAGGAAATACTGAACTGTCACAAATTTAAACACAGGGCCTGGAGGAACTACTGAACGGTCACAAATTTAAACACAAGGCCTGGAGGGAATACTGAACTGTCACAAATTTAAACACAGGGCCTGGAGGAACTACTGAACGGTCACAAATTTAAACACAAGGCCTGGAGGAAATACTGAACTGTCACAAATTTAAACACAAGGCCTGGAGGAAATACTGAACTGTCACAAATTTAAACACAAGGCCTGGAGGAAATACTGAACTGTCACAGCTTTAAACACAGGGTCTGGAGGAAATACTGAACTGTCACAAATTTAAACACAGGTCCTGGAGGAAATACTGAACTGTCACAAATTTAAACACAGGTCCTGGAGGAAATACTGAACTGTCACAAATTTAAACACAGGTCCTGGAGGAAATACTGAACTGTCACAAATTTAAACACAAGGCCTGGAGGAAATACTGAACTCTCACAAATTTAAACACAAGGCCTGGATGAAATACTGAACTGTCACAAATTTAAACACAGGGCCTGGAGGAAATACTGAACTGTCACAAATTTAAACACAGTGCCTGGAGGGAAATACTGAACTGTCACAAATTTAAACACAGGGCCTGGAGGGAAATACTGAACTGTCACAAATTTAAACACAAGGCCTGGAGGAAATACTGAACTGTCACAAATTTAAACACAAGGCCTGGAGGAAATACTGAACTGTCACAAATTTAAACACAAGGCCTGGAGGAAATACTGAACTGTCACAAATTTAAACACAAGGCCTGGAGGAAATACTGAACTGTCACAAATTTAAACACAAGGCCTGGAGGAAATACTGAACTGTCACAAATTTAAACACAAGGCCTGGAGGAAATACTGAACTGTCACAAATTTAAACACAAGGCCTGGAGGAAATACTGAACAGTCACAAATTTAAACACAGGGCCTGGAGGAAATACTGAACTGTCACAAATTTAAACACAAGGCCTGGAGGAAATACTGAACTGTGACAAATTTAAACACAGAGCCTGGAGGGAAATACTGAACTGTCACAAATTTAAACACAAGGCCTGGACGAAATACTGAACTGTCACAAATTTAAACACAAGGCCTGGAGGAAAGACTGAACTGTCACAAATTTAAACACAGGGCCTGGAGGAAATACTGAACTGTCACAAATTTAAACACAAGGCCTGGAGGAAATACTGAACTGTCACAAATTTAAACACAAGGCCTGGAGGAAATACTGAACTGTCACAAATTTAAACACAGGGCCTGGAGGAAATACTGAACTGTCACAAATTTAAACACAGGGCCTGGAGGAAATACTGAACTGTCACAAATTTAAACACAGAGCCTGGAGGGAAATACTGAACTGTCACAAATTTAAACACAAGGCCTGGAGGAAATACTGTACTGTCACAAATTTAAACACAAGGCCTGGAGGAAATACTGAACTGTCACAAATTTAAACACAAGGCCTGGAGGAAATACTGAACTGTCACAGCTTTAAACACAGGGTCTGGAGGAAATACTGAACTGTCACAAATTTAAGCACAGGGCCTGGAGGAAATACTGAACTGTCACAAATTTAAACACAGGGCCTGGAGAAAATGCTGAACTGTCACAAATTTAAACACAAGGCCTGGAGGAAATACTGAACTGTCACAAATTTAAACACAGGGCCTGGAGGAAATACTGAACTGTCACAACTTTAAACACAGGGTCTGGAGGAAATACTGAACTGTCACAAATTTAAACACAGGGCCTGGAGGAAATACTGAACTGTCACAAATTTAAACACAGGGCCTGGAGAAAATGCTGAACTGTCACAAATTTAAACACAAGGCCTGGAGGAAATACTGAACTGTCACAAATTTAAACACAGGGCCTGGAGGAAGTACTGAACTGCCACAAATTTAAACACAGGGCCGGGAGGAAATATTGAACTGTCACAAATTTAAACACAGGGCCTGGAGAAAATGCTGAACTGTCACAAATTTAAACACAAGGCCTGGAGGAATTACTGAACTGTCACAAATTTAAACACAGGGCCTGGAGGAAATACTGAACTGCCACAAATTTAAACACAGGGCCTGGAGAAAATGCTGAACTGTCACAAATTTAAACACAAGGCCTGGAGGAAATACTGAACTGTCACAAATTTAAACATAGGGCCTGGAGGAAATACTGAACTGCCACAAATTTAAACACAGGGCCTGGAGGAAATATTGAACTGTCACAAATTTAAACACAGGGCCTGGAGAAAATGCTGAACTGTCACAAATTTAAACACAAGGCCTGGAGGAATTACTGAACTGTCACAAATTTAAACACAGGGCCTGGAGGAAATACTGAACTGCCACAAATTTAAACACAGGGCCTGGAGAAAATGCTGAACTGTCACAAATTTAAACACAAGGCCTGGAGGAAATACTGAACTGTCACAAATTTAAACACAAGGCCTGGAGGAAATACTGAACTGTCACAAATTTAAACACAGGGCCTGGAGGAAATACTGAACTGTCACAAATTTAAACACAGGGCCTGGAGGAAATACTGAACTGTCACAAATTTAAACACAGAGCCTGGAGGGAAATACTGAACTGTCACAAATTTAAACACAAGGCCTGGAGGAAATACTGTACTGTCACAAATTTAAACACAAGGCCTGGAGGAAATACTGAACTGTCACAAATTTAAACACAAGGCCTGGAGGAAATACTGAACTGTCACAGCTTTAAACACAGGGTCTGGAGGAAATACTGAACTGTCACAAATTTAAGCACAGGGCCTAGAGGAAAGACTGAACTGTCACAACTTTAAACACAGGGTCTGGAGGAAATACTGAACTGTCACAAATTTAAACACAGGGCCTGGAGGAAATACTGAACTGTCACAAATTTAAACACAGGGCCTGGAGAAAATGCTGAACTGTCACAAATTTAAACACAAGGCCTGGAGGAATTACTGAACTGTCACAAATTTAAACACAGGGCCTGGAGGAAATACTGAACTGCCACAAATTTAAACACAGGGCCTGGAGAAAATGCTGAACTGTCACAAATTTAAACACAAGGCCTGGAGGAATAACTGAACTGTCACAAATTTAAACACAAGGCCTGGAGGAAATACTGAACTGTCACAAATTTAAACACAGGGTCTGGAGGGAATACTGAACTGTCACAAATTTAAACACAAGGCCTGGAGGAAATACTGAACTGTTACAAATTTAAACACAGGGTCTGGAGGAATTACTGAACTGTCACAAATTTAAACACAAGGCCTGGAGGAAATACTGAACTGTCACAAATTTAAACACAGGGCCTGGAGGAAATACTGAACTGTCACAAATTTAAACACAAGTCCTGGAGGAATTACTGAACTGTCACAAATTTAAACACAAGGCCTGGAGGAATTACTGAACTGTCACAAATTTAAACACAGGGCCTGGAGGAAATACTGAACTGTCACAAATTCAAACACAGGGCCTGGAGGAAATACTGAACTGTCACAAATTTAAACACAAGGCCTGGAGGAAATACTGTACTGTCACAAATTTAAACACAGGGCCTGGAGGAAATACTGAACTGTCACAAATTTAAACACAGGGCCTGGAGAAAATGCTGAACTGTCACAAATTTAAACACAAGGCCTGGAGGAATTACTGAACTGTCACAAATTTAAACACAGGGCCTGGAGGAAATACTGAACTGTCACAAATTTAAACACAGGGCCTGGAGGAAATACTGAACTGTCACAAATTTAAACACAAGGCATGGAGGAATTACTGAACTGTCACAAATTTAAACACAGGGCCTGGAGGAAATACTGAACTGTCACAAATTTAAATACAGGGTCCTGGAGGAAATACTGAACTGTCACAAATTTAAACACAAGGCCTGGAGGAAATACTGAACTGTCACAAATTTAAACACAAGGCCTGGAGGAAATACTGAACTGTCACAGCTTTAAACACAGGGTCTGGAGGAAATACTGAACTGTCACAAATTTAAACACAGGTCCTGGAGGAAATACTGAACTGTCACAAATTTAAACACAGGTCCTGGAGGAAATACTGAACTGTCACAAATTTAAACACAGGTCCTGGAGGAAATACTGAACTGTCACAAATTTAAACACAAGGCCTGGAGGAAATACTGAACTCTCACAAATTTAAACACAAGGCCTGGATGAAATACTGAACTGTCACAAATTTAAACACAAGGCCTGGAGGAAATACTGAACTGTCACAAATTTAAACACAAGGCCTGGAGGAAATACTGAACTGTCACAAATTTAAACACAAGGCCTGGAGGAAATACTGAACTGTCACAAATTTAAACACAAGGCCTGGAGGAAATACTGAACTGTCACAAATTTAAACACAAGGCCTGGAGGAAATACTGAACTGTCACAAATTTAAACACAAGGCCTGGAGGAAATACTGAACTGTCACAAATTTAAACACAAGGCCTGGAGGAAATACTGAACTGTCACAAATTTAAACACAAGGCCTGGAGGAAATACTGAACTGTCACAAATTTAAACACAAGGCCTGGAGGAAATACTGAACTGTCACAAATTTCAACACAAGGCCTGGAGGAAATACTGAACTGTCACAAATTTAGACACAAGGCCTGGAGGGGATCCTGAACTGTCACAAATTTAAACACAGGGCCTGGAGGAAATACTGAACTGTCACAAATTTAAACACAAGGCCTGGAGGAAATACTGAACTGTCACAAATTTAAACACAGGGCCTGGAGGAAATACTGAACTGTCACAAATTTAAACACAGGGCCTCGAGGAAATACTGAACTGTCACAAATTTAAACACAGGGCCTGGAGGAAATACTGAACTGTCAGAAATTTAAACACAGGGCCTGGAGGAAATACTGAACTGTCACAAATTTAAACACAAGGCCTGGAGGAAATACTGAACTGTCACAAATTTAAACACAGGGCCTCGAGGAAATACTGAACTGTCACAAATTTAAACACAGGGCCTCGAGGAAATACTGAACTGTCACAAATTTAAACACAGGGCCTGGAGGAAATACTGAACTGTCAGAAATTTAAACACAGGGCCTGGAGGAAATACTGAACTGTCACAAATTTAAACACAGGGCCTGGAGGAAATACTGAACTGTCACAAATTTAAACACAAGGCCTGGAGGAAATACTGAACTGTCACAAATTTAAACACAGAGCCTGGAGGGAAATACTGAACTGTCACAAATTTAAACACAAGGCCTGGAGGAAATACTGAACTGTCACAAATTTAAACACAAGGCCTGGAGGAAAGACTGAACTGTCACAAATTTAAACACAGGGCCTGGAGGAAATACTGAACTGTCACAAATTTAAACACAGAGCCTGGAGGGAAATACTGAACTGTCACAAATTTAAACACAGGGCCTGGAGGAAATACTGAACTCTCACAAATTTAAACACAAGGCCTGGAGGAAATACTGTACTGTCACAAATTTAAACACAAGGCCTGGAGGAAATACTGAACTGTCACAAATTTAAACACAAGGCCTGGAGGAAATACTGAACTGTCACAGCTTTAAATACTGGGTCTGGAGGAAATACTGAACTGTCACAAATTTAAGCACAGGGCCTAGAGGAAAGACTGAACTGTCACAACTTTAAACACAGGGTCTGGAGGAAATACTGAACTGTCACAAATTTAAACACAAGGCCTGGAGGAAATACTGAACTGTCACAAATTTAAACACAAGGCCTGGAGGAAATACTGAACTGTCACAAATTTAAACACAAGGCCTGGAGGAAATACTGAACTGTCACAAATTTAAACACAGGGCCTGGAGGAAATACTGAACTGTCACAAATTTAAACACAGGGCCTGGAGGAAATACTGAACTGTCACAAATTTAAACACAGTGCCTGGAGGGAAATACTGAACTGTCACAAATTTAAACACAGAGCCTGGAGGGAAATACTGAACTGTCACAAATTTAAACACAAGGCCTGGAGGAAATACTGAACTGTCACAAATTTAAACACAAGGCCTGGAGGAAATACTGAACTGTCACAAATTTAAACACAAGGCCTGGAGGAAATACTGAACAGTCACAAATTTAAACACAAGGCCTGGAGGGAATACTGAACTGTCACAAATTTAAACACAAGGCCTGGAGGGAATACTGAACTGTCACAAATTTAAACACAAGGCCTGGAGGGAATACTGAACTGTCACAAATTTAAACACAAGGCCTGGAGGAAATACTGAACTGTCACAAATATAAACACAATGCCTGGAGGAAATACTGAACTGTCACAAATTTTAACACAAGGCCTGGAGGAAATGCTGAACTGTCACAAATTTAAACACAAGGCCTGGAGGAAATACTGAGCTGTCACAAATTTAAACACAAGGCCTGGAGGAAATACTGAACTGTCACAAATTTAAACACAAGGCCTGGAGGAAATACTGAACTGTCACAAATTTAAACACAGGGCCTGGAGGAAATACTGAACTGTCACAAATTTAAACACAGGGCCTGGAGGAAATACTGAACTGTCACAAATTTAAACACAAGGCCTGGAGGAAATACTGAACTGTCACAAATTTAAACACAAGGCCTGGAGGGAAATACTGAACTGTCACAAATTTAAACACAGAGCCTGGAGGGAAATACTGAACTGTCACAAATTTAAACACAGGGTCTGGAGGAAATACTGAACTGTCACAAATTTAAACACAAGGCCTGGAGGGAAATACTGAACTGTCACAAATTTAAACACAAGGCCTGGAGGAAATACTGAACTGTCACAAATTTAAACACAAGGCCTGGAGGAAATACGGAACTGTCTCAAATTTAAATACAGGGCCTGGAGGAAATACTGAACTGTCACAAATTTAAACACAAGGCCTGGAGGAAATACTGAACTGTCACAAATTTAAACACAAGGCCTGGAGGAAATACTGAACTGTCACAAATTTAAACACAAGGCCTGGAGGAAATACTGAACTGTCACAAATTTAAACACAAGGCCTGGAGGAAATACTGAACTGTCTCAAATTTAAATACAGGGCCTGGAGGAAATACTGAACTGTCACAAATTTAAACACAGTGCCTGGAGGGAAATACTGAACTGTCACAAATTTAAACACAAGGCCTGGAGGAAATACTGAACTGTCACAAATTTGAACATAAGGCCTGGAGGAAATACTGAACTGTCTCAAATTTAAATACAGGGCCTGGAGGAAATACTGAACTGTCACAAATTTAAACACAAGGCCTGGAAGAAATACTGAACAGTCACAAATTTAAACACAAGGCCTGGAGGAAATACTGAACAGTCACAAATTTAAACACAAGGCCTGGAGGAAATACTGAACTGTCACAAATTTAAACACAAGGCCTGGAGGAAATACTGAACTGTCACAAATTTAAACACAAGGCCTGGAGGAAATACTGAACTGTCTCAAATTTAAATACAGGGCCTGGAGGAAATACTGAACTGTCACAAATTTAAACACAAGGCCTGGAGGAAATACTGAACTGTCACAAATTTGAACACAAGGCCTGGAGGAAATACTGAACTGTCTCAAATTTAAATACAGGGCCTGGAGGAAATACTGAACTGTCACAAATTTAAACACAAGGCCTGGAGGAAATACTGAACAGTCACAAATTTAAACACAAGGCCTGGAGGAAATACTGAACAGTCACAAATTTAAACACAAGGCCTGGAGGGAATACTGAACTGTCACAAATGTAAACACAAGGCCTGGAGGAAATACTGAACAGTCACAAATGTAAACACAAGGCCTGGAGGAAATACTGAACAGTCACAAATTTAAACACAAGGCCTGGAGGAAATACTGAACTGTCACAAATTTAAACACAAGGCCTGGAGGAAATACTGAACTGTCACAAATTTAAACACAGGGCCTGGAGGGAATACTGAACTGTCACAAATTTAAACACAAGGCCTGGAGGAAATACTGAACTGTCACAAATTTAAACACAGGGCCTGGAGGGAATACTGAACTGTCACAAATTTAAACACAAGGCCTGGAGGAAATACTGAACTGTCACAAATTTAAACACAAGGCCTGGAGGAAATACTGAACTGTCACAAATTTAAACACAGTGCCTGGAGGAAATACTGAACTGTCACAAATGTAAACACAGGGCCTGGAGGAAATACTGAACTGTCACAAATTTAAACACAGGGCCTGGAGGAAATACTGAACTGTCACAAATTTAAACACAAGGCCTGGAGGAAATACTGAAATGTCATACATATAAACACAGGGCCTGGAGTATATACTCAACAGTCACAAATGTAAGCACAGGGCCTGGGGGAAATACTGAGCTGTCACAAATTTAAACACAGGGCCTGGAGGAAATACTGAACTGTCACAAATTTAAACACAGGGCCTGGAGGAAATACTGAACTGTCACAAATTTAAACACAAGGCCTGGAGGAAATACTGAAATGTCATACATATAAACACAGGGCCTGGAGTATATACTGAACAGTCACAAATGTAAGCACAGGGCCTGGGGGAAATACTGAGCTGTCACAAATTTAAACACAGGTTCAGGAGGAAAGACTGAACGGTCACAAATTTAAACACAAGGCCTGGAGGAAATACTGAACTGTTACAAATTTAAACACAAGGCCTGGAGGAAATACTGAACTGTTACAAATTTAAACACAGGGCCTGGAGGAAATACTGAATTGTCACAAATTTAAACACAGGGCCTGGAGGAAATACTGAACTGCCACAAATTTAAACACAGGGCCTGGAGGAAATCCTGAACTGTCACAAATTTAAACACAAGGCCTGGAGGAAATACTGAACTGTCACAAATTTAAGCACAGGGCCTGGAGGAAATACTGAACTGTCACAAATTTAAACAAAAGGTCTGGAGGAAATACTGAACTGTCACAAATTTAAACACAAGGCCTGGAGGAAATACTGAACTGTCACAAATTTAAACACAGTGCCTGGAGGGAAATACTGAACTGTCACAAATTTAAACACAGAGCCTGGAGGGAAATACTGAACAGTCACAAATTTAAACACAACGCCTGGAGGAAATACTGAACTGTCTCAAATTTAAATACAGGGCCTGGAGGAAATACTGAACTGTCACAAATTTAAACACAGGGCCTGGAGGAAATACTGAACTGCCACAAATTTAAACACAGGGCCTGGAGGAAATACTGAACTGTTACAAATTTAAACACAATGCCTGGAGGAAATACTGAACTGTCACAAATTTAAACACAAGGCCTGGAGGAAATACTGAACTGTCACAAATTTAAGCACAGGGCCTGGAGGAAATACTGAACTGTCACAAATTTAAACACAAGGTCTGGAGGAAATACTGAACTGTCACAAATTTAAACACAAGGCCTGGAGGAAATACTGAACTGTCACAAATTTAAACACAGTGCCTGGAGGGAAATACTGAACTGTCACAAATTTAAACACAGGGCCTGGAGGAAATACTGAACTGTCACAAATTTAAACACAACGCCTGGAGGAAATACTGAACTGTCTCAAATTTAAATACAGGGCCTGGAGGAAATACTGAACTGTCACAAATTTAAACACAAGGCCTGGAGGAAATACTGAACAGTCACAAATTTAAACACAAGGCCTGGAGGGAATACTGAACTGTCACAAATTTAAACACAAGGCCTGGAGGAAATACTGAACAGTCACAAATTTAAACACAAGGCCTGGAGGGAATACTGAACTGTCACAAATGTAAACACAAGGCCTGGAGGAAATACTGAACAGTCACAAATTTAAACACAAGGCCTGGAGGAAATACTGAACTGTCACAAATTTAAACACAGGGCCTGGAGGGAAATACTGAACTGTCACAAATTTAAACACAAGGCCTGGAGGAAATACTGAACTGTCACAAATTTAAACTCAAGGCCTGGAGGAAATACTGAACTGTCACAAATTTAAACACAAGGCCTGGAGGAAATACTGAGCTGTCACAAATTTAAACACAGGGCCTGGAGGGAAATACTGAACTGTCACAAATTTAAACACAGGGCCTGGAGGAAATACTGAACTGTCACAAATTTAGACACAAGGCCTGGAGGGAATACTGAACTGTCACAAATTTAAACACAAGGCCTGGAAGAAATACTGAACTGTCACAAATTTAAACACAAGGCCTGGAAGAAATACTGAACTGTCACAAATTTAAACACAAGGCCTGGAGGAAATACTGAACTGTCACAAATTTAAACACAGGGACTGGAGGAAATACTGAATTGTCACAAATTTAAACACAAGGCCTGGAGGAAATACTGAACTGTCACAAATTTAAACACAAGGCCTGGAGGAAATACTGAACTGTCATAACTTTAAACACAGTGCCTGGAGGAAATACTGAACTGTCACAAATTTAAACACAAGGCCTGGAGGAAATACTGAACTGTCACAAATTTAAACACAGGGCCTGGAGGAAATACTGAACTGTCACAAATTTAAACACAGGGCCTGGAGGAAATACTGAACTGTCACAAATGTAAACACAGGGCCTGGAGGAAATACTGAACTGTCACAAATTTAAACACAAGGCCTGGAGGAAATACTGAACTGTCACAAATTTAAACACAAGGCCTGGAGGAAATACTGAACTGTCACAAATTTAAACACAGGGCCTGGAGGAAATACTGAACTGTCACAAATTTAAACACAGGGCCTGGAGGAAATAGTGAACTGTCACAAATTTAAACACAGGTCCTGGAGGAAATACTGAACTGTCACAAATTTAAACACAGGGCCTGGAGGAAATACTGAATTGTCACAAATTTAAACACAAGGCCTGGAGGAATACTGAAATGTCATACATATAATCACAGGGCCTGGAGTATATACTGAACAGTCACAAATGTAAGCACAGGGCCTGGGGGAAATACTGAGCTGTCACAAATTTAAACACAGGTTCAGGAGGAAAGACTGAACGGTCACAAATTTAAACACAGGGCCTGGAGGAAATACTGAACTGTCACAAATTTAAACACAAGGCCTGGAGGAAATACTGAACTGTCACAAATTTAAACAGAAGGCCTGGAGGAAATACTGAACTGTCACAAATTTAAACACAAGGCCTGGAGGAAATACTGAATTGTCACAAATTTAAACACAGGGCCTGGAGGAAATACTGAACTGTCACAAATTTAAACACAGTGCCTGGAGGGAAATACTGAACTGTCACAAATTTAAACACAGAGCCTGGAGGGAAATACTGAACTGTCACAAATTTAAACACAAGGCCTGGAGGAAATACTGAACTGTCACAAATTGAAACACAAGGCCTGGAGGAAATACTGAACTGTCACAAATTTAAACACAAGGCCTGGAGGAAATACTGAACAGTCACAAATTTAAACACAAGGCCTGGAGGGAATACTGAACTGTCACAAATTTAAACACAAGGCCTGGAGGAAATACTGAACAGTCACAAATTTTAACACAAGGCCTGGAGGAAATACTGAACTGTCACAAATTTAAACACAAGGCCTGGAGGAAATACTGAACTGTCACAAATTTAAACACAGGGCCTGGAGGAAATACTGAACTGTCACAAATTTAAACACAAGGCCTGGAGGAAATACTGAACTGTCACAAATTTAAACACAAGGCCTGGAGGAATTACTGAACTGTCTCAAATTTAAATACAGGGCCTGGAGGAAATACTGAACTGTCACAAATTTAAACACAGTGCCTGGAGGGAAATACTGAACTGTCACAAATTTAAACACAAGGCCTGGAGGAAATACTGAACTGTCACAAATTTGAACACAAGGCCTGGAGGAAATACTGAACTGTCTCAAATTTAAACACACGGCCTGGAGGAAATACTGAACTGTCACAAATTTAAACACAAGGCCTGGAGGAAATACTGAACAGTCACAAATGTAAACACAAGGCCTGGAGGAAATACTGAACAGTCACAAATTTAAACACAAGGCCTGGAGGAAATACTGAACTGTCACAAATTTAAACACAAGGCCTGGAGGAAATACTGAACTGTCACAAATTTAAACACAGGGCCTGGAGGGAATACTGAACTGTCACAAATTTAAACACAAGGCCTGGAGGAAATACTGAACTGTCACAAATTTAAACACAGGGCCTGGAGGGAATACTGAACTGTCACAAATTTAAACACAAGGCCTGGAGGAAATACTGAACTGTCACAAATTTAAACACAAGGCCTGGAGGAAATACTGAACTGTCACAAATTTAAACACAGTGCCTGGAGGAAATACTGAACTGTCACAAATTTAAACACAAGGCCTGGAGGAAATACTGAAATGTCATACATATAAACACAGGGCCTGGAGTATATACTGAACAGTCACAAATGTAAGCACAGGGCCTGGAGGAAATACTGAACTGTCACAAATTTAAACACAGTGCCTGGAGGAAATACTGAACTGTCACAAATTTAAACACAAGGCCTGGAGGAAATACTGAAATGTCATACATATAAACACAGGGCCTGGAGTATATACTGAACAGTCACAAATGTAAGCACAGGGCCTGGGGGAAATACTGAGCTGTCACAAATTTAAACACAGGTTCAGGAGGAAAGACTGAACGGTCACAAATTTAAACACAGGGCCTGGAGTATATACTGAACTGTCACAAATTTAAATACAGGGCCTGGAGGAAATACTGAACTGTTACAAATTTAAACACAGGGCCTGGAGGAAATACTGAATTGTCACAAATTTAAACACAGGGCCTGGAGGAAATACTGAACTGCCACAAAT
The DNA here is from genome assembly GCF_036365525.1 of Heterodontus francisci. Lineage (NCBI taxonomy): Eukaryota > Metazoa > Chordata > Chondrichthyes > Heterodontiformes > Heterodontidae > Heterodontus > Heterodontus francisci. The sequence continues at coordinate 651,237 of NW_027141473.1, forward strand.
TTAAACACAAGGCCTGGAGTAAATACTGAACTGTCACAAATTTAAACACAAGGCCTGGAGGAAATAGTGAACTGTTACAAATTTAAACACAGGGCCTGGAGGAAATACTGAACTGTCACAAATTTAAACACAAGGCCTGGAGGAAATACTGAACTGTCACAAATTTAAACACAAGGCCTGGAGGAAATACTGAACTGTCACAAATTTAAACACAGTGCCTGGAGGGAAATACTGAACTGTCACAAATTTAAACAGAAGGCCTGGAGGAAATACTGAACTGTCACAAATTTAAACACAAGGCCTGGAGGAAATACTGAATTGTCACAAATTTAAACACAGGGCCTGGAGGAAATACTGAACTGTCACAAATTTAAACACAGTGCCTGGAGGGAAATACTGAACTGTCACAAATTTAAACACAGAGCCTGGAGGGAAATACTGAACTGTCACAAATTTAAACACAAGGCCTGGAGGAAATACTGAACTGTCACAAATTGAAACACAAGGCCTGGAGGAAATACTGAACTGTCACAAATTTAAACACAAGGCCTGGAGGAAATACTGAACAGTCACAAATTTAAACACAAGGCCTGGAGGGAATACTGAACTGTCACAAATTTAAACACAAGGCCTGGAGGAAATACTGAACAGTCACAAATTTTAACACAAGGCCTGGAGGAAATACTGAACTGTCACAAATTTAAACACAAGGCCTGGAGGAAATACTGAACTGTCACAAATTTAAACACAGGGCCTGGAGGAAATACTGAACTGTCACAAATTTAAACACAAGGCCTGGAGGAAATACTGAACTGTCACAAATTTAAACACAAGGCCTGGAGGAAATACTGAACTGTTACAAATTTAAACACAAGGCCTGGAGGAAATACTGAACTGTCACAAATTTAAACACAAGGCCTGGAGGAAATACTGAACTGTCACAAATTTAAACACAAGGCCTGGAGGAAATACTGAACTGTCTCAAATTTAAACACAAGGCCTGGAGGAAATACTGAACTGTCACAAATTTAAACACAAGGCCTGGAGGAAATAGTGAACTGTTACAAATTTAAACACAGGGCCTGGAGGAAATACTGAACTGTCACAAATTTAAACACAGTGCCTGGAGGGAAATACTGAACTGTCACAAATTTAAACACAAGGCCTGGAGGAAATACTGAACTGTCACAAATTTGAACACAAGGCCTGGAGGAAATACTGAACTGTCTCAAATTTAAACACACGGCCTGGAGGAAATACTGAACTGTCACAAATTTAAACACAAGGCCTGGAGGAAATACTGAACAGTCACAAATGTAAACACAAGGCCTGGAGGAAATACTGAACAGTCACAAATTTAAACACAAGGCCTGGAGGAAATACTGAACTGTCACAAATTTAAACACAAGGCCTGGAGGAAATACTGAACTGTCACAAATTTAAACACAAGGCCTGGAGGAAATACTGAACTGTCACAAATTTAAACACAGGGCCTGGAGGGAATACTGAACTGTCACAAATTTAAACACAAGGCCTGGAGGAAATACTGAACTGTCACAAATTTAAACACAGGGCCTGGAGGGAATACTGAACTGTCACAAATTTAAACACAAGGCCTGGAGGAAATACTGAACTGTCACAAATTTAAACACAAGGCCTGGAGGAAATACTGAACTGTCACAAATTTAAACACAGTGCCTGGAGGAAATACTGAACTGTCACAAATTTAAACACAAGGCCTGGAGGAAATACTGAAATGTCATACATATAAACACAGGGCCTGGAGTATATACTGAACAGTCACAAATGTAAGCACAGGGCCTGGAGGAAATACTGAACTGTCACAAATTTAAACACAGTGCCTGGAGGAAATACTGAACTGTCACAAATTTAAACACAAGGCCTGGAGGAAATACTGAAATGTCATACATATAAACACAGGGCCTGGAGTATATACTGAACAGTCACAAATGTAAGCACAGGGCCTGGGGGAAATACTGAGCTGTCACAAATTTAAACACAGGTTCAGGAGGAAAGACTGAACGGTCACAAATTTAAACACAGGGCCTGGAGTATATACTGAACTGTCACAAATTTAAATACAGGGCCTGGAGGAAATACTGAACTGTTACAAATTTAAACACAGGGCCTGGAGGAAATACTGAATTGTCACAAATTTAAACACAGGGCCTGGAGGAAATACTGAACTGCCACAAATTTAAACACAAGGCCTGGAGTAAATACTGAACTGTCACAAATTTAAACACAAGGCCTGGAGGAAATAGTGAACTGTTACAAATTTAAACACAGGGCCTGGAGGAAATACTGAACTGTCACAAATTTAAACACAAGGCCTGGAGGAAATACTGAACTGTCACAAATTTAAACACAAGGCCTGGAGGAAATACTGAACTGTCACAAATTTAAACACAGTGCCTGGAGGGAAATACTGAACTGTCACAAATTTAAACAGAAGGCCTGGAGGAAATACTGAACTGTCACAAATTTAAACACAAGGCCTGGAGGAAATACTGAATTGTCACAAATTTAAACACAGGGCCTGGAGGAAATACTGAACTGTCACAAATTTAAACACAGTGCCTGGAGGGAAATACTGAACTGTCACAAATTTAAACACAGAGCCTGGAGGGAAATACTGAACTGTCACAAATTTAAACACAAGGCCTGGAGGAAATACTGAACTGTCACAAATTGAAACACAAGGCCTGGAGGAAATACTGAACTGTCACAAATTTAAACACAAGGCCTGGAGGAAATACTGAACAGTCACAAATTTAAACACAAGGCCTGGAGGGAATACTGAACTGTCACAAATTTAAACACAAGGCCTGGAGGAAATACTGAACAGTCACAAATTTTAACACAAGGCCTGGAGGAAATACTGAACTGTCACAAATTTAAACACAAGGCCTGGAGGAAATACTGAACTGTCACAAATTTAAACACAGGGCCTGGAGGAAATACTGAACTGTCACAAATTTAAACACAAGGCCTGGAGGAAATACTGAACTGTCACAAATTTAAACACAAGGCCTGGAGGAAATACTGAACTGTTACAAATTTAAACACAAGGCCTGGAGGAAATACTGAACTGTCACAAATTTAAACACAAGGCCTGGAGGAAATACTGAACTGTCACAAATTTAAACACAAGGCCTGGAGGAAATACTGAACTGTCTCAAATTTAAACACAAGGCCTGGAGGAAATACTGAACTGTCACAAATTTAAACACAAGGCCTGGAGGAAATAGTGAACTGTTACAAATTTAAACACAGGGCCTGGAGGAAATACTGAACTGTCACAAATTTAAACACAGTGCCTGGAGGGAAATACTGAACTGTCACAAATTTAAACACAAGGCCTGGAGGAAATACTGAACTGTCACAAATTTGAACACAAGGCCTGGAGGAAATACTGAACTGTCTCAAATTTAAACACACGGCCTGGAGGAAATACTGAACTGTCACAAATTTAAACACAAGGCCTGGAGGAAATACTGAACAGTCACAAATGTAAACACAAGGCCTGGAGGAAATACTGAACAGTCACAAATTTAAACACAAGGCCTGGAGGAAATACTGAACTGTCACAAATTTAAACACAAGGCCTGGAGGAAATACTGAACTGTCACAAATTTAAACACAGGGCCTGGAGGGAATACTGAACTGTCACAAATTTAAACACAAGGCCTGGAGGAAATACTGAACTGTCACAAATTTAAACACAGGGCCTGGAGGGAATACTGAACTGTCACAAATTTAAACACAAGGCCTGGAGGAAATACTGAACTGTCACAAATTTAAACACAAGGCCTGGAGGAAATACTGAACTGTCACAAATTTAAACACAGTGCCTGGAGGAAATACTGAACTGTCACAAATGTAAACACAGGGCCTGGAGGAAATACTGAACTGTCACAAATTTAAACACAGGTCCTGGAGGAAATACTGAACTGTCACAAATTTAAACACAAGGCCTGGAGGAAATACTGAAATGTCATACATATAAACACAGGGCCTGGAGTATATACTGAACAGTCACAAATGTAAGCACAGGGCCTGGGGGAAATACTGAGCTGTCACAAATTTAAACACAGGGCCTGGAGGAAATACTGAACTGTCACAAATTTAAACACAGGGCCTGGAGGAAATACTGAACTGTCACAAATTTAAACACAAGGCCTGGAGGAAATACTGAAATGTCATACATATAAACACAGGGCCTGGAGTATATACTGAACAGTCACAAATGTAAGCACAGGGCCTGGGGGAAATACTGAGCTGTCACAAATTTAAACACAGGTTCAGGAGGAAAGACTGAACGGTCACAAATTTAAACACAGGGCCTGGAGTATATACTGAACTGTCACAAATTTAAATACAGGGCCTGGAGGAAATACTGAACTGTTACAAATTTAAACACAGGGCCTGGAGGAAATACTGAATTGTCACAAATTTAAACACAGGGCCTGGAGGAAATACTGAACTGCCACAAATTTAAACACAAGGCCTGGAGTAAATACTGAACTGTCACAAATTTAAACACAAGGCCTGGAGGAAATAGTGAACTGTTACAAATTTAAACACAGGGCCTGGAGGAAATACTGAACTGTCACAAATTTAAACACAAGGCCTGGAGGAAATACTGAACTGTCACAAATTTAAACACAAGGCCTGGAGGAAATACTGAACTGTTACAAATTTAAACACAAGGCCTGGAGGAAATACTGAACTGTTACAAATTTAAACACAGGGCCTGGAGGAAATACTGAATTGTCACAAATTTAAACACAGGGCCTGGAGGAAATACTGAACTGCCACAAATTTAAACACAGGGCCTGGAGGAAATCCTGAACTGTCACAAATTTAAACACAAGGCCTGGAGGAAATACTGAACTGTCACAAATTTAAGCACAGGGCCTGGAGGAAATACTGAACTGTCACAAATTTAAACACAAGGCCTGGAGGAAATACTGAACAGTCACAAATTTAAACACAAGGCCTGGAGGGAATACTGAACTGTCACAAATTTAAACACAAGGCCTGGAGGAAATACTGAACTGTCACAAATTTAAGCACAGGGCCTGGAGGAAATACTGAACTGTCACAAATTTAAACACAAGGCCTGGAGGAAATACTGAACTGCCACAAATTTAAACACAGGGCCTGGAGGAAATCCTGAACTGTCACAAATTTAAACACAAGGCCTGGAGGAAATACTGAACTGTCACAAATTTAAGCACAGGGCCTGGAGGAAATACTGAACTGTCACAAATTTAAACACAAGGCCTGGAGGAAATACTGAACAGTCACAAATTTAAACACAAGGCCTGGAGGGAATACTGAACTGTCACAAATTTAAACACAAGGCCTGGAGGAAATACTGAACAGTCACAAATTTTAACACAAGGCCTGGAGGAAATACTGAACTGTCACAAATTTAAACACAAGGCCTGGAGGAAATACTGAACTGTCACAAATTTAAACACAGGGCCTGGAGGAAATACTGAACTGTCACAAATTTAAACACAAGGCCTGGAGGAAATACTGAACTGTCACAAATTTAAACACAAGGCCTGGAGGAAATACTGAACTGTCTCAAATTTAAATACAGGGCCTGGAGGAAATACTGAACTGTCACAAATTTAAACACAGTGCCTGGAGGGAAATACTGAACTGTCACAAATTTAAACACAAGGCCTGGAGGAAATACTGAACTGTCACAAATTTGAACACAAGGCCTGGAGGAAATACTGAACTGTCTCAAATTTAAACACACGGCCTGGAGGAAATACTGAACTGTCACAAATTTAAACACAAGGCCTGGAGGAAATACTGAACAGTCACAAATTTAAACACAAGGCCTGGAGGAAATACTGAACAGTCACAAATTTAAACACAAGGCCTGGAGGGAATACTGAACTGTCACAAATGTAAACACAAGGCCTGGAGGAAATACTGAACAGTCACAAATGTAAACACAAGGCCTGGAGGAAATACTGAACAGTCACAAATTTAAACACAAGGCCTGGAGGAAATACTGAACTGTCACAAATTTAAACACAAGGCCTGGAGGAAATACTGAACTGTCACAAATTTAAACACAGGGCCTGGAGGGAATACTGAACTGTCACAAATTTAAACACAAGGCCTGGAGGAAATACTGAACTGTCACAAATTTAAACACAGGGCCTGGAGGGAATACTGAACTGTCACAAATTTAAACACAAGGCCTGGAGGAAATACTGAACTGTCACAAATTTAAACACAAGGCCTGGAGGAAATACTGAACTGTCACAAATTTAAACACAGTGCCTGGAGGAAATACTGAACTGTCACAAATGTAAACACAGGGCCTGGAGGAAATACTGAACTGTCACAAATTTAAACACAGGGCCTGGAGGAAATACTGAACTGTCACAAATTTAAACACAAGGCCTGGAGGAAATACTGAAATGTCATACATATAAACACAGGGCCTGGAGTATATACTGAACAGTCACAAATGTAAGCACAGGGCCTGGAGGAAATACTGAACTGTCACAAATTTAAACTCAGGGTCTGGAGGAAATACTGAACTGTCACAAATTTAAACACAAGGCCTGGAGGAAATACTGAACTGTCACAAATTTAAACACAGGGCCTGGAGGAAATACTGAACTGTCACAAATTTAAACACAGGGCCTGGAGGAAATACTGAACTGTCACAAATTTAAACACAAGGCCTGGAGGAAATACTGAAATGTCATACATATAAACACAGGGCCTGGAGTATATACTGAACAGTCACAAATGTAAGCACAGGGCCTGGGGGAAATACTGAGCTGTCACAAATTTAAACACAGGTTCAGGAGGAAAGACTGAACGGTCACAAATTTAAACACAGGGCCTGGAGTATATACTGAACTGTCACAAATTTAAATACAGGGCCTGGAGGAAATACTGAACTGTTACAAATTTAAACACAGGGCCTGGAGGAAATACTGAATTGTCACAAATTTAAACACAGGGCCTGGAGGAAATACTGAACTGCCACAAATTTAAACACAAGGCCTGGAGTAAATACTGAACTGTCACAAATTTAAACACAAGGGCTGGAGGAAATAGTGAACTGTTACAAATTTAAACACAGGGCCTGGAGGAAATACTGAACTGTCACAAATTTAAACACAAGGCCTGGAGGAAATACTGAACTGTCACAAATTTAAACACAAGGCCTGGAGGAAATACTGAACTGTTACAAATTTAAACACAAGGCCTGGAGGAAATACTGAACTGTTACAAATTTAAACACAGGGCCTGGAGGAAATACTGAATTGTCACAAATTTAAACACAGGGCCTGGAGGAAATACTGAACTGTCACAAATTTAAACACAAGGCCTGGAGGAAATACTGAACTGTTACAAATTTAAACACAAGGCCTGGAGGAAATACTGAACTGTTACAAATTTAAACACAGGGCCTGGAGGAAATACTGAATTGTCACAAATTTAAACACAGGGCCTGGAGGAAATACTGAACTGTCACAAATTTAAACACAAGGCCTGGAGGAAATACTGAACTGTTACAAATTTAAACACAAGGCCTGGAGGAAATACTGAACTGTCACAAATTTAAACACAGGGCCTGGAGGAAATACTGAACTGTCACAAATTTAAACACAAGGCCTGGAGGAAATACTGAACTGTCACAAATTTAAACACAAGGCCTGGAGGAAATACTGAACTGTTACAAATTTAAACACAAGGCCTGGAGGAAATACTGAACTGTTACAAATTTAAACACAGGGCCTGGAGGAAATACTGAATTGTCACAAATTTAAACACAGGGCCTGGAGGAAATACTGAACTGTCACAAATTTAAACACAAGGCCTGGAGGAAATACTGAACTGTTACAAATTTAAACACAAGGCCTGGAGGAAATACTGAACTGTCACAAATTTAAGCACAGGGCCTGGAGGAAATACTGAACTGTCACAAATTTAAACAAAAGGTCTGGAGGAAATACTGAACAGTCACAAATTTAAACACAAGGCCTGGAGGAAATACTGAACTGTCACAAATTTAAACACAGGGCCTGGAGGGAAATACTGAACTGTCACAAATTTAAACACAAGGCCTGGAGGAAATACTGAACTGTCACAAATTTAAACTCAAGGCCTGGAGGAAATACTGAACTGTCACAAATTTAAACACAGGGCCTGGAGGAAATACTGAGCTGTCACAAATTTAAACACAGGGCCTGGAGGGAAATACTGAACTGTCACAAATTTAAACACAGGGCCTGGAGGAAATACTGAACTGTCACAAATTTAGACACAAGGCCTGGAGGGAATACTGAACAGTCACAAATTTAAACACAGGGCCTGGAGGAAATACTGAACTGTCACAAATTTAAACACAGGGCCTGGAGGAAATACTGAGCTGTCACAAATTTAAACACAAGGCCTGGAGGAAATACTGAACTGTCACAAATTTAAACACAAGGCCTGGAAGAAATACTGAACTGTCACAAATTTAAACACAAGGCCTGGAGGAAATACTGAACTGTCACAAATTTAAACACAAGGCCTGGAAGAAATACTGAACTGTCACAAATTTAAACACAAGGCCTGGATGAAATACTGAACTGTCACAAATTTGAACACAGGTCCTGGAGGAAATACTGAACTGTCACAAATTTAAGCACAGGGCCTGGAGGAAATACTGAATTGTCACAAATTTAAACACAAGGCCTGGAGGAAATACTGAACTGTCACAAATTTAAACACAAGGCCTGGAGGAAATACTGAACTGTCATAACTTTAAACACAGGGCCTGGAGGAAATACTGAACTGTCACAAATTTAAACACAAGGCCTGGAGGAAATACTGAACTGTCACAAATTTAAACACAGGGCCTGGAGGAAATACTGAACTGTCACAAATTTAAACACAGGGCCTGGAGGAAATACTGAACTGTCACAAATGTAAACACAGGGCCTGGAGGAAATACTGAACTGTCACAAATTTAAACACAAGGCCTGGAGGAAATACTGAACTGTCACAAATTTAAACACAAGGCCTGGAGGAAATACTGAACTGTCACAAATTTAAACACAGGGCCTGGAGGAAATACTGAACTGTCACAAATTTAAACACAGGGCCTGGAGGAAATAGTGAACTGTCACAAATTTAAACACAGGGCCTGGAGGAAATACTGAACTGTCACAAATTTAAACACAGGGCCTGGAGGAAATACTGAATTGTCACAAATTTAAACACAAGGCCTGGAGGAATACTGAAATGTCATACATATAATCACAGGGCCTGGAGTATATACTGAACAGTCACAAATGTAAGCACAGGGCCTGGGGGAAATACTGAGCTGTCACAAATTTAAACACAGGTTCAGGAGGAAAGACTGAACGGTCACAAATTTAAACACAGGGCCTGGAGGAAATACTGAACTGTCACAAATTTAAACACAAGGCCTGGAGGAAATACTGAACTGTCACAAATTTAAACAGAAGGCCTGGAGGAAATACTGAACTGTCACAAATTTAAACACAAGGCCTGGAGGAAATACTGAATTGTCACAAATTTAAACACAGGGCCTGGAGGAAATACTGAACTGTCACAAATTTAAACACAGTGCCTGGAGGGAAATACTGAACTGTCACAAATTTAAACACAGAGCCTGGAGGGAAATACTGAACTGTCACAAATTTAAACACAAGGCCTGGAGGAAATACTGAACTGTCACAAATTGAAACACAAGGCCTGGAGGAAATACTGAACTGTCACAAATTTAAACACAAGGCCTGGAGGAAATACTGAACAGTCACAAATTTAAACACAAGGCCTGGAGGGAATACTGAACTGTCACAAATTTAAACACAAGGCCTGGAGGAAATACTGAACAGTCACAAATTTTAACACAAGGCCTGGAGGAAATACTGAACTGTCACAAATTTAAACACAAGGCCTGGAGGAAATACTGAACTGTCACAAATTTAAACACAGGGCCTGGAGGAAATACTGAACTGTCACAAATTTAAACACAAGGCCTGGAGGAAATACTGAACTGTCACAAATTTAAACACAAGGCCTGGAGGAAATACTGAACTGTCTCAAATTTAAATACAGGGCCTGGAGGAAATACTGAACTGTCACAAATTTAAACACAGTGCCTGGAGGGAAATACTGAACTGTCACAAATTTAAACACAAGGCCTGGAGGAAATACTGAACTGTCACAAATTTGAACACAAGGCCTGGAGGAAATACTGAACTGTCTCAAATTTAAACACACGGCCTGGAGGAAATACTGAACTGTCACAAATTTAAACACAAGGCCTGGAGGAAATACTGAACAGTCACAAATTTAAACACAAGGCCTGGAGGAAATACTGAACAGTCACAAATTTAAACACAAGGCCTGGAGGGAATACTGAACTGTCACAAATTTAAACACAAGGCCTGGAGGAAATACTGAACAGTCACAAATTTTAACACAAGGCCTGGAGGAAATACTGAACTGTCACAAATTTAAACACAAGGCCTGGAGGAAATACTGAACTGTCACAAATTTAAACACAGGGCCTGGAGGAAATACTGAACTGTCACAAATTTAAACACAAGGCCTGGAGGAAATACTGAACTGTCACAAATTTAAACACAAGGCCTGGAGGAAATACTGAACTGTCTCAAATTTAAATACAGGGCCTGGAGGAAATACTGAACTGTCACAAATTTAAACACAGTGCCTGGAGGGAAATACTGAACTGTCACAAATTTAAACACAAGGCCTGGAGGAAATACTGAACTGTCACAAATTTGAACACAAGGCCTGGAGGAAATACTGAACTGTCTCAAATTTAAACACACGGCCTGGAGGAAATACTGAACTGTCACAAATTTAAACACAAGGCCTGGAGGAAATACTGAACAGTCACAAATTTAAACACAAGGCCTGGAGGAAATACTGAACAGTCACAAATTTAAACACAAGGCCTGGAGGGAATACTGAACTGTCACAAATGTAAACACAAGGCCTGGAGGAAATACTGAACAGTCACAAATGTAAACACAAGGCCTGGAGGAAATACTGAACAGTCACAAATTTAAACACAAGGCCTGGAGGAAATACTGAACTGTCACAAATTTAAACACAAGGCCTGGAGGAAATACTGAACTGTCACAAATTTAAACACAGGGCCTGGAGGGAATACTGAACTGTCACAAATTTAAACACAAGGCCTGGAGGAAATACTGAACTGTCACAAATTTAAACACAGGGCCTGGAGGGAATACTGAACTGTCACAAATTTAAACACAAGGCCTGGAGGAAATACTGAACTGTCACAAATTTAAACACAAGGCCTGGAGGAAATACTGAACTGTCACAAATTTAAACACAGTGCCTGGAGGAAATACTGAACTGTCACAAATGTAAACACAGGGCCTGGAGGAAATACTGAACTGTCACAAATTTAAACACAGGGCCTGGAGGAAATACTGAACTGTCACAAATTTAAACACAAGGCCTGGAGGAAATACTGAAATGTCATACATATAAACACAGGGCCTGGAGTATATACTGAACAGTCACAAATGTAAGCACAGGGCCTGGAGGAAATACTGAACTGTCACAAATTTAAACTCAGGGTCTGGAGGAAATACTGAACTGTCACAAATTTAAACACAAGGCCTGGAGGAAATACTGAACTGTCACAAATTTAAACACAGGGCCTGGAGGAAATACTGAACTGTCACAAATTTAAACACAGGGCCTGGAGGAAATACTGAACTGTCACAAATTTAAACACAAGGCCTGGAGGAAATACTGAAATGTCATACATATAAACACAGGGCCTGGAGTATATACTGAACAGTCACAAATGTAAGCAAAGGGCCTGGGGGAAATACTGAGCTGTCACAAATTTAAACACAGGTTCAGGAGGAAAGACTGAACGGTCACAAATTTAAACACAGGGCCTGGAGTATATACTGAACTGTCACAAATTTAAATACAGGGCCTGGAGGAAATACTGAACTGTTACAAATTTAAACACAGGGCCTGGAGGAAATACTGAATTGTCACAAATTTAAACACAGGGCCTGGAGGAAATACTGAACTGCCACAAATTTAAACACAAGGCCTGGAGTAAATACTGAACTGTCACAAATTTAAACACAAGGGCTGGAGGAAATAGTGAACTGTTACAAATTTAAACACAGGGCCTGGAGGAAATACTGAACTGTCACAAATTTAAACACAAGGCCTGGAGGAAATACTGAACTGTCACAAATTTAAACACAAGGCCTGGAGGAAATACTGAACTGTTACAAATTTAAACACAAGGCCTGGAGGAAATACTGAACTGTTACAAATTTAAACACAGGGCCTGGAGGAAATACTGAATTGTCACAAATTTAAACACAGGGCCTGGAGGAAATACTGAACTGTCACAAATTTAAACACAAGGCCTGGAGGAAATACTGAACTGTTACAAATTTAAACACAAGGCCTGGAGGAAATACTGAACTGTTACAAATTTAAACACAGGGCCTGGAGGAAATACTGAATTGTCACAAATTTAAACACAGGGCCTGGAGGAAATACTGAACTGTCACAAATTTAAACACAAGGCCTGGAGGAAATACTGAACTGTTACAAATTTAAACACAAGGCCTGGAGGAAATACTGAACTGTCACAAATTTAAACACAGGGCCTGGAGGAAATACTGAACTGTCACAAATTTAAACACAAGGCCTGGAGGAAATACTGAACTGTCACAAATTTAAACACAAGGCCTGGAGGAAATACTGAACTGTTACAAATTTAAACACAAGGCCTGGAGGAAATACTGAACTGTTACAAATTTAAACACAGGGCCTGGAGGAAATACTGAATTGTCACAAATTTAAACACAGGGCCTGGAGGAAATACTGAACTGTCACAAATTTAAACACAAGGCCTGGAGGAAATACTGAACTGTTACAAATTTAAACACAAGGCCTGGAGGAAATACTGAACTGTCACAAATTTAAGCACAGGGCCTGGAGGAAATACTGAACTGTCACAAATTTAAACAAAAGGTCTGGAGGAAATACTGAACAGTCACAAATTTAAACACAAGGCCTGGAGGAAATACTGAACTGTCACAAATTTAAACACAGGGCCTGGAGGGAAATACTGAACTGTCACAAATTTAAACACAAGGCCTGGAGGAAATACTGAACTGTCACAAATTTAAACTCAAGGCCTGGAGGAAATACTGAACTGTCACAAATTTAAACACAGGGCCTGGAGGAAATACTGAGCTGTCACAAATTTAAACACAGGGCCTGGAGGGAAATACTGAACTGTCACAAATTTAAACACAGGGCCTGGAGGAAATACTGAACTGTCACAAATTTAGACACAAGGCCTGGAGGGAATACTGAACTGTCACAAATTTAAACACAAGGCCTGGAAGAAATACTGAACTGTCACAAATTTAAACACAAGGCCTGGATGAAATACTGAACTGTCACAAATTTGAACACAGGTCCTGGAGGAAATACTGAACTGTCACAAATTTAAGCACAGGGCCTGGAGGAAATACTGAATTGTCACAAATTTAAACACAAGGCCTGGAGGAAATACTGAACTGTCACAAATTTAAACACAAGGCCTGGAGGAAATACTGAACTGTCATAACTTTAAACACAGGGCCTGGAGGAAATACTGAACTGTCACAAATTTAAACACAAGGCCTGGAGGAAATACTGAACTGTCACAAATTTAAACACAGGGCCTGGAGGAAATACTGAACTGTCACAAATTTAAACACAGGGCCTGGAGGAAATACTGAACTGTCACAAATGTAAACACAGGGCCTGGAGGAAATACTGAACTGTCACAAATTTAAACACAAGGCCTGGAGGAAATACTGAACTGTCACAAATTTAAACACAAGGCCTGGAGGAAATACTGAACTGTCACAAATTTAAACACAGGGCCTGGAGGAAATACTGAACTGTCACAAATTTAAACACAGGGCCTGGAGGAAATAGTGAACTGTCACAAATTTAAACACAGGGCCTGGAGGAAATACTGAACTGTCACAAATTTAAACACAGGGCCTGGAGGAAATACTGAATTGTCACAAATTTAAACACAAGGCCTGGAGGAATACTGAAATGTCATACATATAATCACAGGGCCTGGAGTATATACTGAACAGTCACAAATGTAAGCACAGGGCCTGGGGGAAATACTGAGCTGTCACAAATTTAAACACAGGTTCAGGAGGAAAGACTGAACGGTCACAAATTTAAACACAGGGCCTGGAGGAAATACTGAACTGTCACAAATTTAAACACAAGGCCTGGAGGAAATACTGAACTGTCACAAATTTAAACAGAAGGCCTGGAGGAAATACTGAACTGTCACAAATTTAAACACAAGGCCTGGAGGAAATACTGAATTGTCACAAATTTAAACACAGGGCCTGGAGGAAATACTGAACTGTCACAAATTTAAACACAGTGCCTGGAGGGAAATACTGAACTGTCACAAATTTAAACACAGAGCCTGGAGGGAAATACTGAACTGTCACAAATTTAAACACAAGGCCTGGAGGAAATACTGAACTGTCACAAATTGAAACACAAGGCCTGGAGGAAATACTGAACTGTCACAAATTTAAACACAAGGCCTGGAGGAAATACTGAACAGTCACAAATTTAAACACAAGGCCTGGAGGGAATACTGAACTGTCACAAATTTAAACACAAGGCCTGGAGGAAATACTGAACAGTCACAAATTTTAACACAAGGCCTGGAGGAAATACTGAACTGTCACAAATTTAAACACAAGGCCTGGAGGAAATACTGAACTGTCACAAATTTAAACACAGGGCCTGGAGGAAATACTGAACTGTCACAAATTTAAACACAAGGCCTGGAGGAAATACTGAACTGTCACAAATTTAAACACAAGGCCTGGAGGAAATACTGAACTGTCTCAAATTTAAATACAGGGCCTGGAGGAAATACTGAACTGTCACAAATTTAAACACAGTGCCTGGAGGGAAATACTGAACTGTCACAAATTTAAACACAAGGCCTGGAGGAAATACTGAACTGTCACAAATTTGAACACAAGGCCTGGAGGAAATACTGAACTGTCTCAAATTTAAACACACGGCCTGGAGGAAATACTGAACTGTCACAAATTTAAACACAAGGCCTGGAGGAAATACTGAACAGTCACAAATTTAAACACAAGGCCTGGAGGAAATACTGAACAGTCACAAATTTAAACACAAGGCCTGGAGGGAATACTGAACTGTCACAAATGTAAACACAAGGCCTGGAGGAAATACTGAACAGTCACAAATGTAAACACAAGGCCTGGAGGAAATACTGAACAGTCACAAATTTAAACACAAGGCCTGGAGGAAATACTGAACTGTCACAAATTTAAACACAAGGCCTGGAGGAAATACTGAACTGTCACAAATTTAAACACAGGGCCTGGAGGGAATACTGAACTGTCACAAATTTAAACACAAGGCCTGGAGGAAATACTGAACTGTCACAAATTTAAACACAGGGCCTGGAGGGAATACTGAACTGTCACAAATTTAAACACAAGGCCTGGAGGAAATACTGAACTGTCACAAATTTAAACACAAGGCCTGGAGGAAATACTGAACTGTCACAAATTTAAACACAGTGCCTGGAGGAAATACTGAACTGTCACAAATGTAAACACAGGGCCTGGAGGAAATACTGAACTGTCACAAATTTAAACACAGGGCCTGGAGGAAATACTGAACTGTCACAATTTTAAACACAAGGCCTGGAGGAAATACTGAAATGTCATACATATAAACACAGGGCCTGGAGTATATACTGAACAGTCACAAATGTAAGCACAGGGCCTGGGGGAAATACTGAGCTGTCACAAATTTAAACACAGGGCCTGGAGGAAATACTGAACTGTCACAAATTTAAACACAGGGCCTGGAGGAAATACTGAACTGTCACAAATTTAAACACAAGGCCTGGAGGAAATACTGAAATGTCATACATATAAACACAGGGCCTGGAGTATATACTGAACAGTCACAAATGTAAGCACAGGGCCTGGGGGAAATACTGAGCTGTCACAAATTTAAACACAGGTTCAGGAGGAAAGACTGAACGGTCACAAATTTAAACACAGGGCCTGGAGTATATACTGAACTGTCACAAATTTAAATACAGGGCCTGGAGGAAATACTGAACTGTTACAAATTTAAACACAGGGCCTGGAGGAAATACTGAATTGTCACAAATTTAAACACAGGGCCTGGAGGAAATACTGAACTGCCACAAATTTAAACACAAGGCCTGGAGTAAATACTGAACTGTCACAAATTTAAACACAGGGCCTGGAGGAAATACTGAACTGTCACAAATTTAAACACAAGGCCTGGAGGAAATACTGAACTGTCACAAATTTAAACACAAGGCCTGGAGGAAATACTGAACTGTTACAAATTTAAACACAAGGCCTGGAGGAAATACTGAACTGTTACAAATTTAAACACAGGGCCTGGAGGAAATACTGAATTGTCACAAATTTAAACACAGGGCCTGGAGGAAATACTGAACTGCCACAAATTTAAACACAGGGCCTGGAGGAAATCCTGAACTGTCACAAATTTAAACACAAGGCCTGGAGGAAATACTGAACTGTCACAAATTTAAGCACAGGGCCTGGAGGAAATACTGAACTGTCACAAATTTAAACAAAAGGTCTGGAGGAAATACTGAACTGTCACAAATTTAAACACAAGGCCTGGAGGAAATACTGAACTGTCACAAATTTAAACACAGTGCCTGGAGGGAAATACTGAACTGTCACAAATTTAAACAAAGAGCCTGGAGGGAAATACTGAACAGTCACAAATTTAAACACAACGCCTGGAGGAAATACTGAACTGTCTCAAATTTAAATACAGGGCCTGGAGGAAATACTGAACTGTCACAAATTTAAACACAGGGCCTGGAGGAAATACTGAACTGCCACAAATTTAAACACAGGGCCTGGAGGAAATACTGAACTGTTACAAATTTAAACACAATGCCTGGAGGAAATCCTGAACTGTCACAAATTTAAACACAAGGCCTGGAGGAAATACTGAACTGTCACAAATTTAAGCACAGGGCCTGGAGGAAATACTGAACTGTCACAAATTTAAACACAAGGTCTGGAGGAAATACTGAACTGTCACAAATTTAAACACAAGGCCTGGAGGAAATACTGAACTGTCACAAATTTAAACACAGGGCCTGGAGGAAATACTGAACTGTCACAAATTTAAACACAACGCCTGGAGGAAATACTGAACTGTCTCAAATTTAAATACAGGGCCTGGAGGAAATACTGAACTGTCACAAATTTAAACACAAGGCCTGGAGGAAATACTGAACAGTCACAAATTTAAACACAAGGCCTGGAGGGAATACTGAACAGTCACAAATTTAAACACAAGGCCTGGAGGGAATACTGAACTGTCACAAATGTAAACACAAGGCCTGGAGGAAATACTGAACAGTCACAAATTTAAACACAAGGCCTGGAGGAAATACTGAACTGTCACAAATTTAAACACAAGGCCTGGAGGAAATACTGAACAGTCACAAATTTAAACACAAGGCCTGGAGGGAATACTGAACTGTCACAAATGTAAACACAAGGCCTGGAGGAAATACTGAACAGTCACAAATTTAAACACAAGGCCTGGAGGAAATACTGAACTGTCACAAATTTAAACACAGGGCCTGGAGGGAAATACTGAACTGTCACAAATTTAAACACAAGGCCTGGAGGAAATACTGAACTGTCACAAATTTAAACTCAAGGCCTGGAGGATATACTGAACTGTCACAAATTTAAACACAAGGCCTGGAGGAAATACTGAGCTGTCGCAAATTTAAACACAGGGCCTGGAGGGAATACTGAACTGTCACAAATTTAAACACAGGTTCAGGAGGAAAGACTGAACGGTCACAAATTTAAACACAGGGCCTGGAGGAAATACTGAACTGTCACAAATTTAAACACAAGGCCTGGAGGAAATACTGAACAGTCACAAATTTTAACACAAGGCCTGGAGGAAATACTGAACTGTCACAAATTTAAACACAAGGCCTGGAGGAAATACTGAACTGTCACAAATTTAAACACAGGGCCTGGAGGAAATACTGAACTGTCACAAATTTAAACACAAGGCCTGGAGGAAATACTGAACTGTCACAAATTTGAACACAAGTCCTGGAGGAAATACTGAACTGTCACAAATTTAAACACAGTGCCTGGAGGGAAATACTGAACTGTCACAAATTTAAACACAGTGCCTGGAGGGAAATACTGAACTGTCACAAATTTAAACACAAGGCCTGGAGGAAATACTGAACTGTCACAAATTTAAACACAGTGCCTGGAGGGAAATACTGAACTGTCACAAATTTAAACACAAGGCCTGGAGGAAATACTGAACTGTCACAAATTTGAACACAAGTCCTGGAGGAAATACTGAACTGTCTCAAATTTAAACACACGGCCTGGAGGAAATACTGAACTGTCACAAATTTAAACACAAGGCCTGGAGGAAATACTGAACAGTCACAAATTTAAACACAAGGCCTGGAGGAAATACTGAACAGTCACAAATTTAAACACAAGGCCTGGAGGGAATACTGAACTGTCACAAATGTAAACACAAGGCCTGGAGGAAATACTGAACAGTCACAAATGTAAACACAAGGCCTGGAGGAAATACTGAACAGTCACAAATTTAAACACAAGGCCTGGAGGAAATACTGAACTGTCACAAATTTAAACACAAGGCCTGGAGGAAATACTGAACTGTCACAAATTTAAACACAGGGCCTGGAGGGAATACTGAACTGTCACAAATTTAAACACAAGGCCTGGAGGAAATACTGAACTGTCACAAATTTAAACACAGGGCCTGGAGGGAATACTGAACTGTCACAAATTTAAACACAAGGCCTGGAGGAAATACTGAACTGTCACAAATTTAAACACAAGGCCTGGAGGAAATACTGAACTGTCACAAATTTAAACACAGTGCCTGGAGGAAATACTGAACTGTCACAAATGTAAACACAGGGCCTGGAGGAAATACTGAACTGTCACAAATTTAAACACAGGGCCTGGAGGAAATACTGAACTGTCACAAATTTAAACACAAGGCCTGGAGGAAATACTGAAATGTCATACATATAAACACAGGGCCTGGAGTATATACTGAACAGTCACAAATGTAAGCACAGGGCCTGGGGGAAATACTGAGCTGTCACAAATTTAAACACAGGGCCTGGAGGAAATACTGAACTGTCACAAATTTAAACACAGGGCCTGGAGGAAATACTGAACTGTCACAAATTTAAACACAAGGCCTGGAGGAAATACTGAAATGTCATACATATAAACACAGGGCCTGGAGTATATACTGAACAGTCACAAATGTAAGCACAGGGCCTGGGGGAAATACTGAGCTGTCACAAATTTAAACACAGGTTCAGGAGGAAAGACTGAACGGTCACAAATTTAAACACAGGGCCTGGAGTATATACTGAACTGTCACAAATTTAAATACAGGGCCTGGAGGAAATACTGAACTGTTACAAATTTAAACACAGGGCCTGGAGGAAATACTGAATTGTCACAAATTTAAACACAGGGCCTGGAGGAAATACTGAACTGCCACAAATTTAAACACAAGGCCTGGAGTAAATACTGAACTGTCACAAATTTAAACACAAGGCCTGGAGGAAATAGTGAACTGTTACAAATTTAAACACAGGGCCTGGAGGAAATACTGAACTGTCACAAATTTAAACACAAGGCCTGGAGGAAATACTGAACTGTCACAAATTTAAACACAAGGCCTGGAGGAAATACTGAACTGTTACAAATTTAAACACAAGGCCTGGAGGAAATACTGAACTGTTACAAATTTAAACACAGGGCCTGGAGGAAATACTGAATTGTCACAAATTTAAACACAGGGCCTGGAGGAAATACTGAACTGCCACAAATTTAAACACAGGGCCTGGAGGAAATACTGAACTGTCACAAATTTAAACACAAGGCCTGGAGGAAATACTGAACTGTCACAAATTTAAGCACAGGGCCTGGAGGAAATACTGAACTGTCACAAATTTAAACAAAAGGTCTGGAGGAAATACTGAACTGTCACAAATTTAAACACAAGGCCTGGAGGAAATACTGAACTGTCACAAATTTAAACACAGTGCCTGGAGGGAAATACTGAACAGTCACAAATTTAAACACAACGCCTGGAGGAAATACTGAACTGTCTCAAATTTAAATACAGGGCCTGGAGGAAATACTGAACTGTCACAAATTTAAACACAGGGCCTGGAGGAAATACTGAACTGCCACAAATTTAAACACAGGGCCAGGAGGAAATACTGAACTGTTACAAATTTAAACACAATGCCTGGAGGAAATCCTGAACTGTCACAAATTTAAACACAAGGCCTGGAGGAAATACTGAACTGTCACAAATTTAAGCACAGGGCCTGGAGGAAATACTGAACTGTCACAAATTTAAACACAAGGTCTGGAGGAAATACTGAACTGTCACAAATTTAAACACAAGGCCTGGAGGAAATACTGAACTGTCACAAATTTAAACACAGGGCCTGGAGGAAATACTGAACTGTCACAAATTTAAACACAACGCCTGGAGGAAATACTGAACTGTCTCAAATTTAAATACAGGGCCTGGAGGAAATACTGAACTGTCACAAATTTAAACACAAGGCCTGGAGGAAATACTGAACAGTCACAAATTTAAACACAAGGCCTGGAGGGAATACTGAACTGTCACAAATTTAAACACAAGGCCTGGAGGAAATACTGAACAGTCACAAATTTAAACACAAGGCCTGGAGGGAATACTGAACTGTCACAAATGTAAACACAAGGCCTGGAGGAAATACTGAACTGTCACAAATTTAAACACAAGGCCTGGAGGAAATACTGAACTGTCACAAATTTAAACACAGGGCCTGGAGGGAAATACTGAACTGTCACAAATTTAAACACAAGGCCTGGAGGAAATACTGAACTGTCACAAATTTAAACTCAAGGCCTGGAGGAAATACTGAACTGTCACAAATTTAAACACACGGCCTGGAGGAAATACTGAACTGTCACAAATTTAAACACACGGCCTGGAGGAAATACTGAACTGTCACAAATTTAAACACAGGGCCTGGAGGAAATACTGAACTGTCACAAATTTAAACACAAGGCCTGGAGTAAATACTGAACTGTCACAAATTTAAACACAAGGCCTGGAGGAAATACTGAACTGTCACAAATTTAAACACAAGGCCTGGAGGAAATACTGAGCTGTCACAAATTTAAACACAGGGCCTGGTGGGAAATACTGAACTGTCACAAATTTAAACACAGGGCCTGGAGGAAATACTGAACTGTCACAAATTTAAACACAAGGCCTGGAGGAAATACTGAGCTGTCACAAATTTAAACACAGGGCCTGGTGGGAAATACTGAACTGTCACAAATTTAAACACAGGGCCTGGAGGAAATACTGAACTGTCACAAATTTAGACACAAGGCCTGGAGGGAATACTGAACTGTCACAAATTTAAACACAAGGCCTGGAAGAAATACTGAACTGTCACAAATTTAAACACAAGGCCTGGAGGAAATACTGAACTGTCACAAATTTGAACACAGGGCCTGGAGTAAATACTGAACTGTAACAAATTTAAACACAAGGCCTGGAGGAAATACTGAACTGTCACAAATTTAAACACAGGGCCTGGAGGAAATACTGAACTGTCACAAATTTAAACACAAGGCCTGGAGGAAATACTGAACTGTCACAAATTTAAACACAGGGCCTGGAGGAAATACTGAACTGTCACAAATTTAAACACAGGGCCTGGAGGAAATACTGAACTGTCACAAATGTAAACACAGGGCCTGGAGGAAATACTGAACTGTCACAAATTTAAACACAAGGCCTGGAGGAAATACTGAACTGTCACAAATTTAAACACAAGGCCTGGAGGAAATACTGAACTGTCACAAATTTAAACACAGGGCCTGAAGGAAATACTGAACTGTCACAAATTTAAACACAGGGCCTGGAGGAAATAGTGAACTGTCACAAATTTAAACACAGGGCCTGGAGGAAATACTGAACTGTCACAAATTTAAACACAGGGCCTGGAGGAAATACTGAATTGTCACAAATTTAAACACAAGGCCTGGAGGAAATACTGAAATGTCATACATATAATCACAGGGCCTGGAGTATATACTGAACAGTCACAAATGTAAGCACAGGGCCTGGGGGAAATACTGAGCTGTCACAAATTTAAACACAGGTTCAGGAGGAAAGACTGAACGGTCACAAATTTAAACACAGGGCCTGGAGGAAATACTGAACTGTCACAAATTTAAACACAAGGCCTGGAGGAAATACTGAACTGTCACAAATTTAAACACAAGGCCTGGAGGAAATCCTGAACTGTCACAAATTTAAACACAAGGCCTGGAGGAAATACTGAACTGTCACAAATTTAAGCACAGGGCCTGGAGGAAATACTGAGCTGTCACAAATTTAAGCACAAGGCCTGGAGGAAATACTGAACTGTCACAAATTTAAGCACAGGGCCTGGAGGAAATAGTGAACTGTCACAAATTTAAACACAGGGCCTGGAGGAAATACTGAACTGTCACAAATTTAAGCACAGGGCCTGGAGGAAATAGTGAACTGTCACAAATTTAAGCACAGGGCCTGGAGGAAATAGGGAACTGTCACAAATTTAAACACGGGGTCTGGAGGAAATACTGAACTGTCACAAATTTAAGCACAAGGCCTGGAGGAAATACTGAACGGTCACAAATTTAAACACAATGCCTGGAGGAAATACTGAACTGTCACAAATTTAAGCACAGGGCCTGGAGGAAATAGTGAACTGTCACAACTTTAAACACAGGGCCTGGAGGAAATACTGAACTGTCACAAATGTAAACACAGGGCCTGGAGGAAATACTGAACTGTCACAAATTTAAACACAGGGCCTGGAGGAAATACTGAACTGTCACAAATTTAAACACAAGGCCTGGAGGAAATACTGAACTGCCACAAATTTAAACACAGGGCCTGGAGGAAATACTGAACTGTCACAACTTTAAACACAGGGTCTGGAGGAAATACTGAACTGTCACAAATTTAAACACAGGGCCTGGAGGAAATACTGAACTGTTACAAATTTAAACACAATGCCTGGAGGAAATACTGAACTGTCACAGCTTTAAACACAAGGCCTGGAGGAAATCCTGAACTGTCACAAATTTAAACACAAGGCCTGGAGGAAATACTGAACTGTCACAGCTTTAAACACAAGGCCTGGAGGAAATCCTGAACTGTCACAAATTTAAACACAAGGCCTGGAGGAAATACTGAGCTGTCACAAATTTAAGCACAAGGCCTGGAGGAAATACTGAACTGTCACAAATTTAAACACAAGGCCTGGAGGAAATACTGAACTGTCACAAATTTAAACACAAGGCCTGGAGGAAATACTGAACTGTCACAAATTTAAACACAAGGCCTGGAGGAACTACTGAACGGTCACAAATTTAAACACAATGCCTGGAGGAAATACTGAACTGTCACAGCTTTAAACACAAGGCCTGGAGAAAATCCTGAACTGTCACAAATTTAAACACAAGGCCTGGAGGAAATACTGAGCTGTCACAAATTTAAGCACAAGGCCTGGAGGAAATACTGAACTGTCACAAATTTAAGCACAGGGCCTGGAGGAAATAGTGAACTGTCACAACTTTAAACACAGGGCCTGGAGGAAATACTGAACTGTCACAAATTTAAACACAGGGCCTGGAGGAAATACTGAACTGTCACAAATTTAAGCACAAGGCCTGGAGGAAATACTGAACTGTCACAAATTTAAACACAAGGCATGGAGGAAATACTGAACTGTCACAAATTTAAACACAGGGCCTGGAGGAAATACTGAACTGTCACAAATTTAAACACAGGGCCTGGAGGAAATACTGAACTGTCACAAATTTAAGCACAAGGCCTGGAGGAAATACTGAACTGTCACAAATTTAAACACAAGGCCTGGAGGAAATACTGAACTGTCACAAATTTAAACACAGGGCCTGGAGGAAATACTGAACTGTCACAAAATTAAACACAGGGCCTGGAGGAAATACTGAACTGTCACAAAATTAAACACAGGGCCTGGAGGAAATACTGAACTGTCACAAATTTAAACACAGGGCCTGGAGGAAATACTGAACTGTCACAAATTTAAACACAAGGCCTGGAGGAAATACTGAACTGTCACAAATTTAAACACAAGGCCTGGAGGAAATACTGAACTGTCACAAATTTAAACACAAGGCCTGGAGGAAATACTGAACTGTCACAAATTTAAACACAAGGCCTGGAGGAAATACTGAACTGTCACAAATTTAAACACAATGCCTGGAGGAAATACTGAACTGTCACAGCTTTAAACACAAGGCCTGGAGGAAATCCTGAACTGTCACAAATTTAAACACAAGGCCTGGAGGAAATACTGAGCTGTCACAAATTTAAGCACAAGGCCTGGAGGAAATACTGAACTGTCACAAATTTAAGCACAGGGCCTGGAGGAAATAGTGAACTGTCACAACTTTAAACACAGGGCCTGGAGGAAATACTGAACTGTCACAAATTTAAACACAGGGCCTGGAGGAAATACTGAACTGTCACAAATTTAAGCACAAGGCCTGGAGGAAATACTGAACTGTCACAAATTTAAACACAAGGCATGGAGGAAATACTGAACTGTCACAAATTTAAACACAGGGCCTGGAGGAAATACTGAACTGTCACAAATTTAAACACAGGGCCTGGAGGAAATACTGAACTGTCACAAATTTAAGCACAAGGCCTGGAGGAAATACTGAACTGTCACAAATTTAAACACAAGGCCTGGAGGAAATAGTGAACTGTCACAAATTTAAACACAAGGCCTGGAGGAAATACTGAACTGTCACAAATTTAAACACAAGGCCTGGAGGAAATACTGAACTGTCACAAATTTAAACACAGGGCCTGGAGGAAATACTGAACTGTCACAAATTTAAACACAAGGCCTGGAGGAAATACTGAACTGTCACAAATTTAAACACAGGGCCTGGAGGGAATACTGAACTGTCACAAATTTAAACACAAGGCCTGGAGGAAATACTGAACTGTCACAAATTTAAACACAGGGCCTGGAGGAAATACTGAACTGTCACAAATTTAAACACAAGGCCTGGAGGAAATACTGAACTGTCACAAATTTAAACACAAGGCCTGGAGGAAATACTGAACTGTCACAAATTTAAACACAGGGCCTGGAGGAAATACTGAACTGTCACAAATTTAAGCACAAGGCCTGGAGGAAATACTGAACTGTCACAAATTTAAACACAAGGCCTGGAGGAAATACTGAACTGTCACAAATTTAAACACAGGGCATGGAGGAAATACTGAATTGTCACAAAATTAAACACAGGGCCTGGAGGAAATACTGAACTGTCACAAAATTAAACACAGGGCCTGGAGGAAATACTGAACTGTCACAAATTTAAACACAGGGCCTGGAGGAAATACTGAACTGTCACAAATTTAAACACAGGGCCTGGAGGAAATACTGAACTGTCACAAATTTAAGCACAAGGCCTGGAGGAAATACTGAACTGTCACAAATTTAAGCACAAGGCCTGGAGGAAATACTGAACTGTCACAAATTTAAACACAAGGCCTGGAGGAAATACTGAACTGTCACAAATTTAAACACAAGGCCTGGAGGAAATACTGAACTGTCACAAATTTAAACACAAGGCCTGGAGGAAATACTGAACTGTCACAAATTTAAACACAGGGCCTGGAGGAAATACTGAACTGTCACAAATGTAAACACAGGGCCTGGAGGAAATACTGAACTGTCACAAATTTAAGCACAAGGCCTGGAGGAAATACTGAACTGTCACAAATTTAAGCACAAGGCCTGGAGGAAATACTGAACAGTCACAAATTTAAACACAGTGCCTGGAGGAAATACTGAACTGTCACAAATTTAAACACAAGGCCTGGAGGAAATACTGAACTGTCACAAATTTAAACACAAGGCCTGGAGGAAATACTGAACTGTCACAAATTTAAACACAGGTGCTGGAGGAAATACTGAACTGTCACAAATTTAAACACAAGGCCTGGAGGAAATACTGAACTGTCACAAATTTAAACACAAGGCCTGGAGGAAATACTGAACTGTCACAAATTTAAACACAGGGCCTTGAGGAAATACTGAACGGTCACAAATTTAAACACAAGGCCTGGAGGAAATACTGAACTGTCACAAATTTAAACACAAGGCCTGGAGGAAATACTGAACTGTCACAAATTTAAACACAAGGCCTGGAGGAAATACTGAACTGTCACAAATTTAAACACAAGGCCTGGAGGAAATACTGAACTGTCACAAATTTAAACACAAGGCCTGGAGGAAATACTGAACTGTCACAAATTTAAACACAAGGCCTGGAGGAAATACTGAACTGTCACAAATTTAAGCACAAGGCCTGGAGGAAATACTGAACTGTCAAAAATTTAAACACAAGGCCTGGAGGAAATACTGAACTGTCACAAATTTAAACACAGGGCCTGGAGGAAATACTGAACTGTCACAAATTTAAGCACAAGGCCTGGAGGAAATACTGAACTGTCAAAAATTTAAACACAGGGCCTTGAGGAAATACTGAACTGTCACAAATTTAAGCACAAGGCCTGGAGGAAATACTGAACTGTCAAAAATTTAAACACAAGGCCTGGAGGAAATACTGAACTGTCACAAATTTAAACACAGGGCCTTGAGGAAATACTGAACTGTCACAAATTTAAACACAGGGCCTTGAGGAAATACTGAACTGTCACAAATTTAAACACAGGGCCTTGAGGAAATACTGAACTGTCACAAATTTAAGCACAAGGCCTGGAGGAAATACTGAACTGTCAAAAATTTAAACACAAGGCCTGGAGGAAATACTGAACTGACACAAATTTAAACACAGGGCCTGGAGGAAATACTGAACTGTCACAAATTTAAACACAAGGCCTGGAGGAAATACTGAACTGTCACAAATTTAAACACAGGGCCTTGAGGAAATACTGAACTGTCACAAATTTAAACACAGGGCCTGGAGGAAATACTGAACTGTCACAAATGTAAACACAGGGCCTGGAGGAAATACTGAACTGTCACAAATTTAAACACAAGGCCTGGAGGAAATACTGAACTGTCACAAATTTAAACACAAGGCCTGGAGGAAATACTGAACTGTCACAAATTTAAACACAGGGCCTGGAGGAAATACTGAACTGTCACAAATTTAAACACAGGGCCTGGAGGAAATAGTGAACTGTCACAAATTTAAACACAGGGCCTGGAGGAAATACTGAACTGTCACAAATTTAAACACAGGGCCTGGAGGAAATACTGAATTGTCACAAATTTAAACACAAGGCCTGGAGGAAATACTGAAATGTCATACATATAATCACAGGGCCTGGAGTATATACTGAACAGTCACAAATGTAAGCACAGGGCCTGGGGGAAATACTGAGCTGTCACAAATTTAAACACAGGTTCAGGAGGAAAGACTGAACGGTCACAAATTTAAACACAGGGCCTGGAGGAAATACTGAACTGTCACAAATTTAAACACAAGGCCTGGAGGAAATACTGAACTGTCACAAATTTAAACACAAGGCCTGGAGGAAATACTGAACTGTCACAAATTTAAACACAAGGCCTGGAGGAAATACTGAATTGTCACAAATTTAAACACAGGGCCTGGAGGAAATACTGAACTGCCACAAATTTAAACACAGGGCCTGGAGGAAATACTGAACAGTTACAAATTTAAACACAATGCCTGGAGGAAATCCTGAACTGTCACAAATTTAAACACAAGGCCTGGAGGAAATACTGAACTGTCACAAATTTAAGCACAGGGCCTGGAGGAAATACTGAGCTGTCACAAATTTAAGCACAAGGCCTGGAGGAAATACTGAACTGTCACAAATTTAAGCACAGGGCCTGGAGGAAATAGTGAACTGTCACAAATTTAAACACAGGGCCTGGAGGAAATACTGAACTGTCACAAGTTTAAGCACAGGGCCTGGAGGAAATACTGAACTGTCACAAATTTAAGCACAGGGCCTGGAGGAAATAGGGAACTGTCACAAATTTAAACACGGGGTCTGGAGGAAATACTGAACTGTCACAAATTTAAGCACAAGGCCTGGAGGAAATACTGAACTGTCACAAATTTAAGCACAGGGCCTGGAGGAAATAGTGAACTGTCACAACTTTAAACACAGGGCCTGGAGGAAATACTGAACTGTCACAAATTTAAACACAGGGCCTGGAGGAAATACTGAACTGTCACAAATTTAAACACAGGGCCTGGAGGAAATACTGAACTGTCACAAATTTAAACACAAGGCCTGGAGGAAATACTGAACTGCCACAAATTTAAACACAGGGCCTGGAGGAAATACTGAACTGTCACAACTTTAAACACAGGGTCTGGAGGAAATACTGAACTGTCACAAATTTAAACACAGGGCCTGGAGGAAATACTGAACTGTTACAAATTTAAACACAATGCCTGGAGGAAATACTGAACTGTCACAGCTTTAAACACAAGGCCTGGAGGAAATCCTGAACTGTCACAAATTTAAACACAGGGCCTGGAGGAAATACTGAACTGTCACAGCTTTAAACACAAGGCCTGGAGGAAATACCGAGCTGTCACAAATTTAAGCACAAGGCCTGGAGGAAATACTGAACTGTCACAAATTTAAACACAAGGCCTGGAGGAAATACTGAACTGTCACAAATTTAAACACAAGGCCTGGAGGAAATACTGAACTGTCACAAATTTAAACACAAGGCCTGGAGGAACTACTGAACGGTCACAAATTTAAACACAATGCCTGGAGGAAATACTGAACTGTCACAGCTTTAAACACAAGGCCTGGAGAAAATCCTGAACTGTCACAAATTTAAACACAAGGCCTGGAGGAAATACTGAGCTGTCACAAATTTAAGCACAAGGCCTGGAGGAAATACTGAACTGTCACAAATTTAAGCACAGGGCCTGGAGGAAATAGTGAACTGTCACAACTTTAAACACAGGGCCTGGAGGAAATACTGAACTGTCACAAATTTAAACACAGGGCCTGGAGGAAATACTGAACTGTCACAAATTTAAGCACAAGGCCTGGAGGAAATACTGAACTGTCACAAATTTAAACACAAGGCATGGAGGAAATACTGAACTGTCACAAATTTAAACACAGGGCCTGGAGGAAATACTGAACTGTCACAAATTTAAACACAGGGCCTGGAGGAAATACTGAACTGTCACAAATTTAAGCACAAGGCCTGGAGGAAATACTGAACTGTCACAAATTTAAACACAAGGCCTGGAGGAAATACTGAACTGTCACAAATTTAAACACAGGGCCTGGAGGAAATACTGAACTGTCACAAAATTAAACACAGGGCCTGGAGGAAATACTGAACTGTCACAAAATTAAACACAGGGCCTGGAGGAAATACTGAACTGTCACAAATTTAAACACAAGGCCTGGAGGAAATACTGAACTGTCACAAATTTAAACACAAGGCCTGGAGGAAATACTGAACTGTCACAAATTTAAACACAAGGCCTGGAGGAAATACTGAACTGTCACAAATTTAAACACAAGGCCTGGAGGAAATACTGAACTGTCACAAATTTAAACACAATGCCTGGAGGAAATACTGAACTGTCACAGCTTTAAACACAAGGCCTGGAGGAAATCCTGAACTGTCACAAATTTAAACACAAGGCCTGGAGGAAATACTGAGCTGTCACAAATTTAAGCACAAGGCCTGGAGGAAATACTGAACTGTCACAAATTTAAGCACAGGGCCTGGAGGAAATACTGAACTGTCACAAATTTAAGCACAAGGCCTGGAGGAAATACTGAACTGTCACAAAATTAAACACAAGGCATGGAGGAAATACTGAACTGTCACAAATTTAAACACAGGGCCTGGAGGAAATACTGAACTGTCACAAATTTAAACACAGGGCCTGGAGGAAATACTGAACTGTCACAAATTTAAGCACAAGGCCTGGAGGAAATACTGAACTGTCACAAATTTAAACACAAGGCCTGGAGGAAATACTGAACTGTCACAAATTTAAACACAGGGCCTGGAGGAAATACTGAACTGTCACAAAATTAAACACAGGGCCTGGAGGAAATACTGAACTGTCACAAATTTAAACACAGGGCCTGGAGGAAATACTGAACTGTCACAAATTTAAGCACAAGGCCTGGAGGAAATACTGAACTGTCACAAATTTAAACACAAGGCCTGGAGGAAATACTGAACTGTCACAAATTTAAACACAGGGCCTGGAGGAAATACTGAATTGTCACAAAATTAAACACAGGGCCTGGAGGAAATACTGAACTGTCACAAAATTAAACACAGGGCCTGGAGGAAATACTGAACTGTCACAAATTTAAACACAGGGCCAGGAGGAAATACTGAACTGTCACAAATTTAAACACAGGGCCTGGAGGAAATACTGAACTGTCACAAATTTAAGCACAAGGCCTGGAGGAAATACTGAACTGTCACAAATTTAAGCACAAGGCCTGGAGGAAATACTGAACTGTCACAAATTTAAACACAAGGCCTGGAGGAAATACTGAACTGTCACAAATTTAAACACAAGGCCTGGAGGAAATACTGAACTGTCACAAATTTAAACACAAGGCCTGGAGGAAATACTGAACTGTCACAAATTTAAACACAGGGCCTGGAGGAAATACTGAACTGTCACAAATTTAAACACAGGGCCTGGAGGAAATACTGAACTGTCACAAATTTAAGCACAAGGCCTGGAGGAAATACTGAACTGTCACAAATTTAAACACAGGTGCTGGAGAAAATGCTGAACTGTCACAAATTTAAACACAAGGCCTGGAGGAAATACTGAACTGTCACAAATTTAAACACAAGGCCTGGAGGAAATACTGAACTGTCACAAATTTAAACACAGGGCCTTGAGGAAATACTGAACGGTCACAAATTTAAACACAAGGCCTGGAGGAAATACTGAACTGTCACAAATTTAAACACAAGGCCTGGAGGAAATACTGAACTGTCACAAATTTAAACACAAGGCCTGGAGGAAATACTGAACTGTCACAAATTTAAACACAAGGCCTGGAGGAAATACTGAACTGTCACAAATTTAAACACAAGGCCTGGAGGAAATACTGAACTGTCACAAATTTAAACACAGGGCCTTGAGGAAATACTGAACTGTCACAAATTTAAGCACAAGGGCTGGAGGAAATACTGAACTGTCACAAATTTAAACACAAGGCCTGGAGGAAATACTGAACTGTCACAAATTTAAACACAGGGCCTGGAGGAAATACTGAACTGTCACAAATTTAAACACAAGGCCTGGAGGAAATACTGAACTGTCATAAATTTAAGCACAAGGCCTGGAGGAAATACTGAACTGTCACAAATTTAAACACAAGGCCTGGAGGAAATACTGAACTGTCACAAATTTAAACACAGGGCCTGGAGGAAATACTGAATTGTCACAAAATTAAACACAGGGCCTGGAGGAAATACTGAACTGTCACAAAATTAAACACAGGGCCTGGAGGAAATACTGAACTGTCACAAATTTAAACACAGGGCCTGGAAGAAATACTGAACTGTCACAAATTTAAACACAGGGCCTGGAGGAAATACTGAACTGTCACAAATTTAAGCACAAGGCCTGGAGGAAATACTGAACTGTCACAAATTTAAGCACAAGGCCTGGAGGAAATACTGAACTGTCACAAATTTAAACACAAGGCCTGGAGGAAATACTGAACTGTCACAAATTTAAACACAAGGCCTGGAGGAAATACTGAACTGTCACAAATTTAAACACAAGGCCTGGAGGAAATACTGAACTGTCACAAATTTAAACACAGGGCCTGGAGGAAATACTGAACTGTCACAAATTTAAACACAGGGCCTGGAGGAAATACTGAACTGTCACAAATTTAAGCACAAGGCCTGGAGGAAATACTGAACTGTCACAAATTTAAGCACAAGGCCTGGAGGAAATACTGAACTGTCACAAATTTAAACACAGTGCCTGGAGGAAATACTGAACTGTCACAAATTTAAACACAAGGCCTGGAGGAAATACTGAACTGTCACAAATTTAAACACAAGGCCTGGAGGAAATACTGAACTGTCACAAATTTAAACACAGGTGCTGGAGGAAATACTGAACTGTCACAAATTTAAACACAAGGCCTGGAGGAAATACTGAACTGTCACAAATTTAAACACAAGGCCTGGAGGAAATACTGAACTGTCACAAATTTAAACACAGGGCCTTGAGGAAATACTGAACGGTCACAAATTTAAACACAAGGCCTGGAGGAAATACTGAACTGTCACAAATTTAAACACAAGGCCTGGAGGAAATACTGAACTGTCACAAATTTAAACACAAGGCCTGGAGGAAATACTGAACTGTCACAAATTTAAACACAAGGCCTGGAGGAAATACTGAACTGTCACAAATTTAAACACAAGGCCTGGAGGAAATACTGAACTGTCACAAATTTAAACACAAGGCCTGGAGGAAATACTGAACTGTCACAAATTTAAACACAGGGCCTTGAGGAAATACTGAACTGTCACAAATTTAAGCACAAGGCCTGGAGGAAATACTGAACTGTCACAAATTTAAACACAAGGCCTGGAGGAAATACTGAACTGTCACAAATTTAAACACAGGGCCTGGAGGAAATACTGAACTGTCACAAATTTAAACACAAGGCCTGGAGGAAATACTGAACTGTCACAAATTTAAACACAGGGCCTTGAGGAAATACTGAACTGTCACAAATTTAAGCACAGGGCCTGGAGGAAATAGTGAACTGTCACAAATTTAAACACAAGGCCTGGAGGAAATACTGAACTGTCACAAATTTAAACACAAGGCCTGGAGGAAATACTGAACTGTCACAAATTTAAACACAGGGCCTGGAGGAAATACTGAACTGTCACAAATTTAAACACAGGGCCTGGAGGAAATAGTGAACTGTCACAAATTTAAACACAGGGCCTGGAGGAAATACTGAACTGTCACAAATTTAAACACAGGGCCTGGAGGAAATACTGAATTGTCACAAATTTAAACACAAGGCCTGGAGGAAATACTGAAATGTCATACATATAATCACAGGGCCTGGAGTATATACTGAACAGTCACAAATGTAAGCACAGGGCCTGGGGGAAATACTGAGCTGTCACAAATTTAAACACAGGTTCAGGAGGAAAGACTGAACGGTCACAAATTTAAACACAGGGCCTGGAGGAAATACTGAACTGTCACAAATTTAAACACAAGGCCTGGAGGAAATACTGAACTGTCACAAATTTAAACACAAGGCCTGGAGGAAATACTGAACTGTCACAAATTTAAACACAAGGCCTGGAGGAAATACTGAATTGTCACAAATTTAAACACAGGGCCTGGAGGAAATACTGAACTGCCACAAATTTAAACACAGGGCCTGGAGGAAATACTGAACAGTTACAAATTTAAACACAATGCCTGGAGGAAATCCTGAACTGTCACAAATTTAAACACAAGGCCTGGAGGAAATACTGAACTGTCACAAATTTAAGCACAGGGCCTGGAGGAAATACTGAGCTGTCACAAATTTAAGCACAAGGCCTGGAGGAAATACTGAACTGTCACAAATTTAAGCACAGGGCCTGGAGGAAATAGTGAACTGTCACAAATTTAAACACAGGGCCTGGAGGAAATACTGAACTGTCACAAGTTTAAGCACAGGGCCTGGAGGAAATACTGAACTGTCACAAATTTAAGCACAGGGCCTGGAGGAAATAGGGAACTGTCACAAATTTAAACACGGGGTCTGGAGGAAATACTGAACTGTCACAAATTTAAGCACAAGGCCTGGAGGAAATACTGAACTGTCACAAATTTAAGCACAGGGCCTGGAGGAAATAGTGAACTGTCACAACTTTAAACACAGGGCCTGGAGGAAATACTGAACTGTCACAAATTTAAACACAGGGCCTGGAGGAAATACTGAACTGTCACAAATTTAAACACAGGGCCTGGAGGAAATACTGAACTGTCACAAATTTAAACACAAGGCCTGGAGGAAATACTGAACTGCCACAAATTTAAACACAGGGCCTGGAGGAAATACTGAACTGTCACAACTTTAAACACAGGGTCTGGAGGAAATACTGAACTGTCACAAATTTAAACACAGGGCCTGGAGGAAATACTGAACTGTTACAAATTTAAACACAATGCCTGGAGGAAATACTGAACTGTCACAGCTTTAAACACAAGGCCTGGAGGAAATCCTGAACTGTCACAAATTTAAACACAGGGCCTGGAGGAAATACTGAACTGTCACAGCTTTAAACACAAGGCCTGGAGGAAATACCGAGCTGTCACAAATTTAAGCACAAGGCCTGGAGGAAATACTGAACTGTCACAAATTTAAACACAAGGCCTGGAGGAAATACTGAACTGTCACAAATTTAAACACAAGGCCTGGAGGAAATACTGAACTGTCACAAATTTAAACACAAGGCCTGGAGGAACTACTGAACGGTCACAAATTTAAACACAATGCCTGGAGGAAATACTGAACTGTCACAGCTTTAAACACAAGGCCTGGAGAAAATCCTGAACTGTCACAAATTTAAACACAAGGCCTGGAGGAAATACTGAGCTGTCACAAATTTAAGCACAAGGCCTGGAGGAAATACTGAACTGTCACAAATTTAAGCACAGGGCCTGGAGGAAATAGTGAACTGTCACAACTTTAAACACAGGGCCTGGAGGAAATACTGAACTGTCACAAATTTAAACACAGGGCCTGGAGGAAATACTGAACTGTCACAAATTTAAGCACAAGGCCTGGAGGAAATACTGAACTGTCACAAATTTAAACACAAGGCATGGAGGAAATACTGAACTGTCACAAATTTAAACACAGGGCCTGGAGGAAATACTGAACTGTCACAAATTTAAACACAGGGCCTGGAGGAAATACTGAACTGTCACAAATTTAAGCACAAGGCCTGGAGGAAATACTGAACTGTCACAAATTTAAACACAAGGCCTGGAGGAAATACTGAACTGTCACAAATTTAAACACAGGGCCTGGAGGAAATACTGAACTGTCACAAAATTAAACACAGGGCCTGGAGGAAATACTGAACTGTCACAAAATTAAACACAGGGCCTGGAGGAAATACTGAACTGTCACAAATTTAAACACAAGGCCTGGAGGAAATACTGAACTGTCACAAATTTAAACACAAGGCCTGGAGGAAATACTGAACTGTCACAAATTTAAACACAAGGCCTGGAGGAAATACTGAACTGTCACAAATTTAAACACAAGGCCTGGAGGAAATACTGAACTGTCACAAATTTAAACACAATGCCTGGAGGAAATACTGAACTGTCACAGCTTTAAACACAAGGCCTGGAGGAAATCCTGAACTGTCACAAATTTAAACACAAGGCCTGGAGGAAATACTGAGCTGTCACAAATTTAAGCACAAGGCCTGGAGGAAATACTGAACTGTCACAAATTTAAGCACAGGGCCTGGAGGAAATACTGAACTGTCACAAATTTAAGCACAAGGCCTGGAGGAAATACTGAACTGTCACAAATTTAAACACAAGGCATGGAGGAAATACTGAACTGTCACAAATTTAAACACAGGGCCTGGAGGAAATACTGAACTGTCACAAATTTAAACACAGGGCCTGGAGGAAATACTGAACTGTCACAAATTTAAGCACAAGGCCTGGAGGAAATACTGAACTGTCACAAATTTAAACACAAGGCCTGGAGGAAATACTGAACTGTCACAAATTTAAACACAGGGCCTGGAGGAAATACTGAACTGTCACAAAATTAAACACAGGGCCTGGAGGAAATACTGAACTGTCACAAATTTAAACACAGGGCCTGGAGGAAATACTGAACTGTCACAAATTTAAGCACAAGGCCTGGAGGAAATACTGAACTGTCACAAATTTAAACACAAGGCCTGGAGGAAATACTGAACTGTCACAAATTTAAACACAGGGCCTGGAGGAAATACTGAATTGTCACAAAATTAAACACAGGGCCTGGAGGAAATACTGAACTGTCACAAAATTAAACACAGGGCCTGGAGGAAATACTGAACTGTCACAAATTTAAACACAGGGCCAGGAGGAAATACTGAACTGTCACAAATTTAAACACAGGGCCTGGAGGAAATACTGAACTGTCACAAATTTAAGCACAAGGCCTGGAGGAAATACTGAACTGTCACAAATTTAAGCACAAGGCCTGGAGGAAATACTGAACTGTCACAAATTTAAACACAAGGCCTGGAGGAAATACTGAACTGTCACAAATTTAAACACAAGGCCTGGAGGAAATACTGAACTGTCACAAATTTAAACACAAGGCCTGGAGGAAATACTGAACTGTCACAAATTTAAACACAGGGCCTGGAGGAAATACTGAACTGTCACAAATTTAAACACAGGGCCTGGAGGAAATACTGAACTGTCACAAATTTAAGCACAAGGCCTGCAGGAAATACTGAACTGTCACAAATTTAAGCACAAGGCCTGGAGGAAATACTGAACTGTCACAAATTTAAACACAGGTGCTGGAGAAAATGCTGAACTGTCACAAATTTAAACACAAGGCCTGGAGGAAATACTGAACTGTCACAAATTTAAACACAAGGCCTGGAGGAAATACTGAACTGTCACAAATTTAAACACAGGGCCTTGAGGAAATACTGAACGGTCACAAATTTAAACACAAGGCCTGGAGGAAATACTGAACTGTCACAAATTTAAACACAAGGCCTGGAGGAAATACTGAACTGTCACAAATTTAAACACAAGGCCTGGAGGAAATACTGAACTGTCACAAATTTAAACACAAGGCCTGGAGGAAATACTGAACTGTCACAAATTTAAACACAAGGCCTGGAGGAAATACTGAACTGTCACAAATTTAAACACAAGGCCTGGAGGAAATACTGAACTGTCACAAATTTAAACACAGGGCCTTGAGGAAATACTGAACTGTCACAAATTTAAGCACAAGGGCTGGAGGAAATACTGAACTGTCACAAATTTAAACACAAGGCCTGGAGGAAATACTGAACTGTCACAAATTTAAACACAGGGCCTGGAGGAAATACTGAACTGTCACAAATTTAAACACAAGGCCTGGAGGAAATACTGAACTGTCATAAATTTAAGCACAAGGCCTGGAGGAAATACTGAACTGTCACAAATTTAAACACAAGGCCTGGAGGAAATACTGAACTGTCACAAATTTAAACACAGGGCCTGGAGGAAATACTGAATTGTCACAAAATTAAACACAGGGCCTGGAGGAAATACTGAACTGTCACAAAATTAAACACAGGGCCTGGAGGAAATACTGAACTGTCACAAATTTAAACACAGGGCCTGGAAGAAATACTGAACTGTCACAAATTTAAACACAGGGCCTGGAGGAAATACTGAACTGTCACAAATTTAAGCACAAGGCCTGGAGGAAATACTGAACTGTCACAAATTTAAGCACAAGGCCTGGAGGAAATACTGAACTGTCACAAATTTAAACACAAGGCCTGGAGGAAATACTGAACTGTCACAAATTTAAACACAAGGCCTGGAGGAAATACTGAACTGTCACAAATTTAAACACAAGGCCTGGAGGAAATACTGAACTGTCACAAATTTAAACACAGGGCCTGGAGGAAATACTGAACTGTCACAAATTTAAACACAGGGCCTGGAGGAAATACTGAACTGTCACAAATTTAAGCACAAGGCCTGGAGGAAATACTGAACTGTCACAAATTTAAGCACAAGGCCTGGAGGAAATACTGAACTGTCACAAATTTAAACACAGTGCCTGGAGGAAATACTGAACTGTCACAAATTTAAACACAAGGCCTGGAGGAAATACTGAACTGTCACAAATTTAAACACAAGGCCTGGAGGAAATACTGAACTGTCACAAATTTAAACACAGGTGCTGGAGGAAATACTGAACTGTCACAAATTTAAACACAAGGCCTGGAGGAAATACTGAACTGTCACAAATTTAAACACAAGGCCTGGAGGAAATACTGAACTGTCACAAATTTAAACACAGGGCCTTGAGGAAATACTGAACGGTCACAAATTTAAACACAAGGCCTGGAGGAAATACTGAACTGTCACAAATTTAAACACAAGGCCTGGAGGAAATACTGAACTGTCACAAATTTAAACACAAGGCCTGGAGGAAATACTGAACTGTCACAAATTTAAACACAAGGCCTGGAGGAAATACTGAACTGTCACAAATTTAAACACAAGGCCTGGAGGAAATACTGAACTGTCACAAATTTAAACACAAGGCCTGGAGGAAATACTGAACTGTCACAAATTTAAACACAGGGCCTTGAGGAAATACTGAACTGTCACAAATTTAAGCACAAGGCCTGGAGGAAATACTGAACTGTCACAAATTTAAACACAAGGCCTGGAGGAAATACTGAACTGTCACAAATTTAAACACAGGGCCTGGAGGAAATACTGAACTGTCACAAATTTAAACACAAGGCCTGGAGGAAATACTGAACTGTCACAAATTTAAACACAGGGCCTTGAGGAAATACTGAACTGTCACAAATTTAAGCACAGGGCCTGGAGGAAATAGTGAACTGTCACAAATTTAAACACAAGGCCTGGAGGAAATACTGAACTGTCACAAATTTAAGCACAAGGCCTGGAGGAAATATTGAACTGTCACAAATTTAAACACAAGGCCTGGAGGAAATACTGAACTGTCACAAATTTAAACACAAGGCCTGGAGGAAATACTGAACTGTCACAAATTTAAACACAAGGCCTGGAGGAAATACTGAACTGTCACAAATTTAAACACAAGGCCTGGAGGAAATACTGAACTGTCACAAATTTAAACACAAGGCCTGCAGGAAATACTGAACTGTCACAAATTTAAGCACAAGGCCTGGAGGAAATACTGAACTGTCACAAATTTAAACACAGTGCCTGGAGGAAATACTGAACTGTCACAAATTTAAACACAAGGCCTGGAGGAAATACTGAACTGTCACAAATTTAAACACAAGGCCTGGAGGAAATACTGAACTGTCACAAATTTAAACACAGGTGCTGGAGAAAATGCTGAACTGTCACAAATTTAAACACAAGGCCTGGAGGAAATACTGAACTGTCACAAATTTAAACACAAGGCCTGGAGGAAATACTGAACTGTCACAAATTTAAACACAGGGCCTTGAGGAAATACTGAACGGTCACAAATTTAAACACAAGGCCTGGAGGAAATACTGAACTGTCACAAATTTAAACACAAGGCCTGGAGGAAATACTGAACTGTCACAAATTTAAACACAAGGCCTGGAGGAAATACTGAACTGTCACAAATTTAAACACAAGGCCTGGAGGAAATACTGAACTGTCACAAATTTAAACACAAGGCCTGGAGGAAATACTGAACTGTCACAAATTTAAACACAAGGCCTGGAGGAAATACTGAACTGTCACAAATTTAAACACAGGGCCTTGAGGAAATACTGAACTGTCACAAATTTAAACACAAGGCCTGGAGGAAATACTGAACTGTCACAAATTTAAACACAGGGCCTGGAGGAAATACTGAACTGTCACAAATTTAAACACAAGGCCTGGAGGAAATACTGAACTGTCACAAATTTAAGCACAAGGCCTGGAGGAAATACTGAACTGTCACAAATTTAAACACAAGGCCTGGAGGAAATACTGAACTGTCACAAATTTAAACACAAGGCCTGGAGGAAATACTGAACTGTCACAAATTTAAGCACAAGGCCTGGAGGAAATACTGAACTGTCACAAATTTAAACACAAGGGCTGGAGGAAATACTGAACTGTCACAAATTTAAACACAAGGCCTGGAGGAAATACTGAACTGTCACAAATTTAAACACAGGGCCTGGAGGAAATACTGAACTGTCACAAATTTAAACACAAGGCCTGGAGGAAATACTGAACTGTCACAAATTTAAGCACAAGGCCTGGAGGAAATACTGAACTGTCACAAATTTAAACACAAGGCCTGGAGGAAATACTGAACTGTCACAAATTTAAACACAGGGCCTGGAGGAAATACTGAATTGTCACAAAATTAAACACAGGGCCTGGAGGAAATACTGAACTGTCACAAAATTAAACACAGGGCCTGGAGGAAATACTGAACTGTCACAAATTTAAACACAGGGCCTGGAAGAAATACTGAACTGTCACAAATTTAAACACAGGGCCTGGAGGAAATACTGAACTGTCACAAATTTAAGCACAAGGCCTGGAGGAAATACTGAACTGTCACAAATTTAAGCACAAGGCCTGGAGGAAATACTGAACTGTCACAAATTTAAACACAAGGCCTGGAGGAAATACTGAACTGTCACAAATTTAAACACAAGGCCTGGAGGAAATACTGAACTGTCACAAATTTAAACACAAGGCCTGGAGGAAATACTGAACTGTCACAAATTTAAACACAGGGCCTGGAGGAAATACTGAACTGTCACAAATTTAAACACAGGGCCTGGAGGAAATACTGAACTGTCACAAATTTAAGCACAAGGCCTGGAGGAAATACTGAACTGTCACAAATTTAAGCACAAGGCCTGGAGGAAATACTGAACTGTCACAAATTTAAACACAGTGCCTGGAGGAAATACTGAACTGTCACAAATTTAAACACAAGGCCTGGAGGAAATACTGAACTGTCACAAATTTAAACACAAGGCCTGGAGGAAATACTGAACTGTCACAAATTTAAACACAGGTGCTGGAGGAAATACTGAACTGTCACAAATTTAAACACAAGGCCTGGAGGAAATACTGAACTGTCACAAATTTAAACACAAGGCCTGGAGGAAATACTGAACTGTCACAAATTTAAACACAGGGCCTTGAGGAAATACTGAACGGTCACAAATTTAAACACAAGGCCTGGAGGAAATACTGAACTGTCACAAATTTAAACACAAGGCCTGGAGGAAATACTGAACTGTCACAAATTTAAACACAAGGCCTGGAGGAAATACTGAACTGTCACAAATTTAAACACAAGGCCTGGAGGAAATACTGAACTGTCACAAATTTAAACACAAGGCCTGGAGGAAATACTGAACTGTCACAAATTTAAACACAAGGCCTGGAGGAAATACTGAACTGTCACAAATTTAAACACATGGCCTTGAGGAAATACTGAACTGTCACAAATTTAAGCACAAGGCCTGGAGGAAATACTGAACTGTCACAAATTTAAACACAAGGCCTGGAGGAAATACTGAACTGTCACAAATTTAAACACAGGGCCTGGAGGAAATACTGAACTGTCACAAATTTAAACACAAGGCCTGGAGGAAATACTGAACTGTCACAAATTTAAACACAGGGCCTTGAGGAAATACTGAACTGTCACAAATTTAAGCACAGGGCCTGGAGGAAATAGTGAACTGTCACAAATTTAAACACAAGGCCTGGAGGAAATACTGAACTGTCACAAATTTAAGCACAAGGCCTGGAGGAAATATTGAACTGTCACAAATTTAAACACAAGGCCTGGAGGAAATACTGAACTGTCACAAATTTAAACACAAGGCCTGGAGGAAATACTGAACTGTCACAAATTTAAACACAAGGCCTGGAGGAAATACTGAACTGTCACAAATTTAAACACAAGGCCTGGAGGAAATACTGAACTGTCACAAATTTAAACACAAGGCCTGGAGGAAATACTGAACTGTCACAAATTTAAACACAAGGCCTGGAGGAAATACTGAACGGTCACAAATTTAAACACATGGCCTGGAGGAAATACTGAACTGTCACAAATTTAAACACAGGGCCTTGAGGAAATACTGAACTGTCACAAATTTAAGCACAAGGCCTGGAGGAAATACTGAACTGTCACAAATTTAAGCACAGGGCCTGGAGGAAATAGTGAACTGTCACAAATTTAAACACAGAGCCTGGAGGAAATACTGAACTGTCACAAATTTAAACACAGGGCCTGGAGGAAATACTGAACTGTCACAAATTTAAACACAAGGCCTGGAGGAAACACTGAACTGTCACAAATTTAAACACAAGGCCTGGAGGAAATACTGAACTGTCACAAATTTAAACACAAGGCCTGGAGGAAATACTGAACTGTCACAAATTTAAACACAAGGCCTGGAGGAAATACTGAACTGTCACAAATTTAAGCACAGGGCCTGGAGGAAATAGTGAACTGTCACAAATTTAAACACAAGGCCTGGAGGAAATACTGAGCTGTCACAAATTTAAACACAAGGCCTGGAGGAAATACTGAACTGTCACAAATTTAAACACAGGGCCTTAAGGGAAATACTGAACTGTCACAACTTTAAACACAGGGCCTGGAGGAAATACTGAACTGTCACAAATTTAAACACAGGGCCTGGGGGAAATACTGAACTGTCACAAATTTAAACACAGGGCCTGGAGGAAATACTGAACTGTCACAAATTTAAACACAGGGGCTGGAGGAAATACTGAACTGTCACAAATTTAAACACAGGGCCTGGAGGGAAATACTGAACTGTCACAACTTGAAACACAGGGCCTGGAGGAAATACTGAACTGTCACAAATTTAAACACAGGGGCTGGAGGAAATACTGAACTGTCACAAATTTAAACACAGGGCCTGGAGGAAATACTGAGCTGTCACAAATTTAAACACAATGCCTGGAGGAAATACTGAGCTGTCACAAATTTAAACACAAGGCCTGGAGGAAATACTGAGCTGTCACAAATTTAAACACAGGGCCTGGAGGGAAATACTGAGCTGTCACAAATTTAAACACAAGGCCTGGAGGAAATACTGAGCTGTCACAGATTTAAACACAAGGCCTGGAGGAAATATTGAGCTGTCACAAATTTAAACACAAGGCCTGGAGGAAATACTGAGCTGTCACAACTTTAAACACAGGGCCTGGAGGAAATACTGAACTGTCACAACTTTAAACACAGGGCCTGGAGGAAATACTGAACTGTCACAAATTTAAACACAGGGGCTGGAGGGAAATACTGAACTGTCACAAATTTAAACACAAGGCCTGGAGGAAATACTGAACTGTCACAAATTTAAGCACAGGGCCTGGCGGAAATACTGAACTGTCACAAATTTAGGCACAAGGCCTGGAGGAAATACTGAACTGTCACAAATTTAAGCACAGGGCCTGGAGGGAAATACTGAACTGTCACAACTTTAAACACAGGGCCTGGAGGAAATACTGAACTGTCACAAATTTAAACACAGGGGCTGGAGGAAATACTGAACTGTCACAAATTTAAACACAAGGCCTGGAGGGAAATACTGAACTGTCACAACTTTAAACACAGGGGCTGGAGGAAATACTGAACTGTCACAAATTTATACACAAGGCCTGGAGGAAATACTGAACTGTCACAAATTTAACACAAGGCCTGGAGGAAATACTGAACTGTCACAAATTTAAACACAATGCCTGGAGGAAATACTGAACTGTCACAAA
Source organism: Heterodontus francisci (assembly GCF_036365525.1). Lineage (NCBI taxonomy): Eukaryota > Metazoa > Chordata > Chondrichthyes > Heterodontiformes > Heterodontidae > Heterodontus > Heterodontus francisci. The sequence continues at coordinate 695,180 of NW_027141473.1, forward strand.
TTTAAACACAAGGCCTGGAGGAAATACTGAACTGTCACAAATTTAAACACAAGGCCTGGAGGGAATACTGAACTGTCACAAATTTAAACACAAGGCCTGGAGAAAATGCTGAACTGTCACAAATTTAAACACAAGGCCTGGAGGAAATACTGAACTGTTACAACTTTAAACACAGGGCCTGGAGGAAATACTGAACTGTCACAAATTTAAACACAAGGCCTGGAGGAAATACTGAACTGTCACAACTTTAAACACAGGGCCTGGAGGAAATACTGAACTGTCACAAATTTAAACAAAGGGCCTGGAGGAAATACTGAGCTGTCGCAAATTTAAACACAAGGCCTGGAGGAATTACTGAACTGTCACAAATTTAAACACAGGGCCTGGAGGAAATACAGAACTGTCACAAATTTAAACACAAGTCCTGGAGGGAAATACTGAACTGTCACAAATTTAAACACAAGGCTTGGAGGGAATACTGAACTGTCACAAATTTAAACACAAGGCCTGGAGGAAATACTGAACTGTCACAAATTTAAACACAAGGCCTGGAGGAAATACTGAACTGTCACAAATTTAAACACAGGGCCTGGAGGAAATACTGAACTGTCACAAATTTAAACAAAGGGCCTGGAGGAAATACTGAGCTGTCGCAAATTTAAACACAAGGCCTGGAGGAATTACTGAACTGTCACAAATTTAAACACAGGGCCTGGAGGAAATACTGAACTGTCACAAATTTAAACACAGGGCCTGGAGGAAATACTGAACTGTCACAAATTTAAACACAGGGTCTGGAGGAAATACTGAGCTGTCGCAAATTTAAACACAAGGCCTGGAGGAAATACTGAACTGTCACAAATTTAAACACAAGGCCTGGAGGAAATACTGAACTGTCACAAATTTAAACACAGGGGCTGGAGGAAATACTGAACTGTCACAAATTTAAACACAGGGCCTGGAGGGAAATACTGAACTGTCACAACTTTAAACACAGGGCCTGGAGGAAATACTGAACTGTCACAAATTTAAACACAGGGGCTGGAGGAAATACTGAGCTGTCACAAATTTAAACACAAGGCCTGGAGTAAATACTGAGCTGTCACAAATTTAAGCACAAGGCCTGGAGGAAATACTGAGCTGTCACAAATTTAAACACAGGGCCTGGAGGGAAATACTGAGCTGTCACAAATTTAAACACAGGGTCTGGAGGAAATACTGAACTGTCACAAATTTAAACACAGGGCCTGGAGGAAATACTGAACTGTCACAAATTTAAACACAGGGCCTGGAGGGAAATACTGAGCTGTCACAAATTTAAACACAAGGCCTGGAGGAAATACTGAGCTGTCACAAATTTAAACACAAGGCCTGGAGGAAATACTGAGCTGTCACAAATTTAAACACAAGGCCTGGAGGAAATACTGAGCTGTCACAAATTTAAACACAGGGCCTGGAGGGAAATACTGAGCTGTCAAAAATTTAAACACAGGGGCTGGAGGAAATACTGAACTGTCACAACTTTAAACACAGGGCCTGGAGGAAATACTGAACTGTCACAACTTTAAACACAGGGCCTGGAGGAAATACTGAACTGTCACAAATTTAAACACAGGGGCTGGAGGAAATACTGAACTGTCACAAATTTAAACACAAGGCCTGGAGGAAATACTGAACTGTCACAAATTTAAACACAAGGCCTGGAGGAAATACTGAACTGTCACAAATTTAAGCACAGGGCCTGGCGGAAATACTGAACTGTCACAAATTTAAGCACAAGGCCTGGAGGAAATACTGAGCTGTCACAGATTTAAACACAAGGCCTGGAGGAAATATTGAGCTGTCACAAATTTAAACACAATGCCTGGAGGAAATACTGAGCTGTCACAACTTTAAACACAGGGCCTGGAGGAAATACTGAACTGTCACAACTTTAAACACAGGGCCTGGAGGAAATACTGAACTGTCACAAATTTAAACACAGGGGCTGGAGGGAAATACTGAACTGTCACAAATTTAAACACAAGGCCTGGAGGAAATACTGAACTGTCACAAATTTAAGCACAGGGCCTGGCGGAAATACTGAACTGTCACAAATTTAAGCACAAGGCCTGGAGGAAATACTGAACTGTCACAAATTTAAGCACAGGGCCTGGAGGGAAATACTGAACTGTCACAACTTTAAACACAGGGCCTGGAGGAAATACTGAACTGTCACAAATTTAAACACAGGGGCTGGAGGAAATACTGAACTGTCACAAATTTAAACACAAGGCCTGGAGGGAAATACTGAACTGTCACAACTTTAAACACAGGGGCTGGAGGAAATACTGAACTGTCACAAATTTATACACAAGGCCTGGAGGAAATACTGAACTGTCACAAATTTAACACAAGGCCTGGAGGAAATACTGAACTGTCACAAATTTAAACACAATGCCTGGAGGAAATACTGAACTGTCACAAATTTAAACACAAGGCCTGGAGGAAATACTGAACTGTCACAAATTTAAACACAAGGCCTGGAGGGAATACTGAACTGTCACAAATTTAAACACAAGGCCTGGAGAAAATGCTGAACTGTCACAAATTTAAACACAAGGCCTGGAGGAAATACTGAACTGTTACAACTTTAAACACAGGGCCTGGAGGAAATACTGAACTGTCACAAATTTAAACACAAGGCCTGGAGGAAATACTGAACTGTCACAACTTTAAACACAGGGCCTGGAGGAAATACTGAACTGTCACAAATTTAAACAAAGGGCCTGGAGGAAATACTGAGCTGTCGCAAATTTAAACACAAGGCCTGGAGGAATTACTGAACTGTCACAAATTTAAACACAGGGCCTGGAGGAAATACAGAACTGTCACAAATTTAAACACAAGTCCTGGAGGGAAATACTGAACTGTCACAAATTTAAACACAAGGCTTGGAGGGAATACTGAACTGTCACAAATTTAAACACAAGGCCTGGAGGAAATACTGAACTGTCACAAATTTAAACACAAGGCCTGGAGGAAATACTGAACTGTCACAAATTTAAACACAGGGCCTGGAGGAAATACTGAACTGTCACAAATTTAAACAAAGGGCCTGGAGGAAATACTGAGCTGTCGCAAATTTAAACACAAGGCCTGGAGGAATTACTGAACTGTCACAAATTTAAACACAGGGCCTGGAGGAAATACTGAACTGTCACAAATTTAAACACAGGGCCTGGAGGAAATACTGAACTGTCACAAATTTAAACACAGGGTCTGGAGGAAATACTGAGCTGTCGCAAATTTAAACACAAGGCCTGGAGGAAATACTGAACTGTCACAAATTTAAACACAAGGCCTGGAGGAAATACTGAACTGTCACAAATTTAAACACAGGGGCTGGAGGAAATACTGAACTGTCACAAATTTAAACACAGGGCCTGGAGGGAAATACTGAACTGTCACAACTTTAAACACAGGGCCTGGAGGAAATACTGAACTGTCACAAATTTAAACACAGGGGCTGGAGGAAATACTGAGCTGTCACAAATTTAAACACAAGGCCTGGAGGAAATACTGAGCTGTCACAAATTTAAGCACAAGGCCTGGAGGAAATACTGAGCTGTCACAAATTTAAACACAGGGCCTGGAGGGAAATACTGAGCTGTCACAAATTTAAACACAGGGTCTGGAGGAAATACTGAACTGTCACAAATTTAAACACAGGGCCTGGAGGAAATACTGAACTGTCACAAATTTAAACACAGGGCCTGGAGGGAAATACTGAGCTGTCACAAATTTAAACACAAGGCCTGGAGGAAATACTGAGCTGTCACAAATTTAAACACAAGGCCTGGAGGAAATACTGAGCTGTCACAAATTTAAACACAAGGCCTGGAGGAAATACTGAGCTGTCACAAATTTAAACACAGGGCCTGGAGGGAAATACTGAGCTGTCAAAAATTTAAACACAGGGGCTGGAGGAAATACTGAACTGTCACAACTTTAAACACAGGGCCTGGAGGAAATACTGAACTGTCACAACTTTAAACACAGGGCCTGGAGGAAATACTGAACTGTCACAAATTTAAACACAGGGGCTGGAGGAAATACTGAACTGTCACAAATTTAAACACAAGGCCTGGAGGAAATACTGAACTGTCACAAATTTAAACACAAGGCCTGGAGGAAATACTGAACTGTCACAAATTTAAGCACAGGGCCTGGCGGAAATACTGAACTGTCACAAATTTAAGCACAAGGCCTGGAGGAAATACTGAACTGTCACAAATTTAAGCACAGGGCCTGGAGGGAAATACTGAACTGTCACAACTTTAAACACAGGGCCTGGAGGAAATACTGAACTGTCACAAATTTAAACACAGGGGCTGGAGGGAAATACTGAACTGTCACAACTTTAAACACAGGGGCTGGAGGAAATACTGAACTGTCACAAATTTAAACACAAGGCCTGGAGGAAATACTGAACTGTCACAAATTTAAACACAAGGCCTGGAGGAAATACTGAACTGTCACAACTTTAAACACAGGGGCTGGAGGAAATACTGAACTGTCACAAATTTAAACACAAGGCCTGGAGGAAATACTGAACTGTCACAAATTTAAACACAAGGCCTGGAGGAAATACTGAACTGTCACAAATTTAAACAAAGGGCCTGGAGGAAATACTGAGCTGTCGCAAATTTAAACACAAGGCCTGGAGGAATTACTGAACTGTCACAAATTTAAACACAGGGCCTGGAGGAAATACTGAACTGTCACAAATTTAAACACAAGGCCTGGAGGAAATACTGAACTGTCACAAATTTAAACACAGGGTCTGGAGGGAAATACTGAACTGTCACAAATTTAAACACAAGGCCTGGAGGAAATACTGAACTGTCACAAATTTAAACACAGGGCCTGGAGGAATTACTGAATTGTCACAAATTTAAACACACGGCCTGGAGGAAATACTGAACTGTCACAAATTTAAACACAAGGCCTGGAGGAATTACTGAACTGTCACAAATTTAAACACAGGGCCTGGAGGAAATACTGAACTGTCACAAATTTAAACACAAGGCCTGGAGGAAATACTGAACTGTCACAAATTTAAACACAGGGCCTGGAGGAATTACTGAACTGTCACAAATTTAAACACACGGCCTGGAGGAAATACTGAACTGTCACAAATTTAAACACAGGGCCTGGGGGAAATACTGAACTGTCACAAATTTAAACACAAGGCCTGGAGGAAATACTGAACTGTCACAAATTTAAACAAAGGGCCTGGAGGAAATACTGAGCTGTCGCAAATTTAAACACAAGGCCTGGAGGAAATACTGAACTGTCACAAATTTAAACACAGGGCCTGGAGGAAATACTGAACTGTCACAAATTTAAACACAGGGGCTGGAGGAAATACTGAACTGTCACAAATTTAAACACAGGGCCTGGAGGGAAATACTGAACTGTCACAACTTTAAACACAGGGCCTGGAGGAAATACTGAACTGTCACAAATTTAAACACAGGGGCTGGAGGAAATACTGAGCTGTCACAAATTTAAACACAAGGCCTGGAGGAAATACTGAGCTGTCACAAATTTAAGCACAAGGCCTGGAGGAAATACTGAGCTGTCACAAATTTAAACACAGGGCCTGGAGGGAAATACTGAGCTGTCACAAATTTAAACACAGTGTCTGGAGGAAATACTGAACTGTCACAAATTTAAACACAGGGCCTGGAGGAAATACTGAGCTGTCACAAATTTAAACACAAGGCCTGGAGGAAATACTGAGCTGTCACAAATTTAAACACAAGGCCTGGAGGAAATACTGAGCTGTCACAAATTTAAACACAAGGCCTGGAGGAAATACTGAGCTGTCACAAATTTAAACACAAGGCCTGGAGGAAATACTGAGCTGTCACAAATTTAAACACAAGGCCTGGAGGAAATACTGAGCTGTCACAAATTTAAACACAGGGCCTGGAGGGAAATACTGAGCTGTCACAAATTTAAACACAAGGCCTGGAGGAAATACTGAGCTGTCACAAATTTAAACACAAGGCCTGGAGGAAATACTGAGCTGTCACAAATTTAAACACAGGGCCTGGAGGGAAATACTGAGCTGTCAAAAATTTAAACACAAGGCCTGGAGGAAATACTGAACTGTCACAAATTTAAACACAGGGCCTGGAGGGAAATACTGAACTGTCACAAATTTAAACACAAGGCCTGGAGGAAATACTGAACTGTCACAACTTTAAACACAGGGCCTGGAGGAAATACTGAACTGTCACAACTTTAAACACAGGGCCTGGAGGGAATACCGAACTGTCACAAATTTAAACACAAGGCCTGGAGGAAATACTGAACTGTCACAAATTTAAACACAGGGGCTGGAGGAAATACTGAACTGTCACAAATTTAAACACAAGGCCTGGAGGAAATACTGAACTGTCACAAATTTAAACACAAGGCCTGGAGGAAATACTGAACTGTCACAAATTTAAGCACAGGGCCTGGCGGAAATACTGAACTGTCACAAATTTAAACACAGGGGCTGGAGGAAATACTGAACTGTCACAAATTTAAACAAAAGGCCTGGAGGGAAATACTGAACTGTCACAACTTTAAACACAGGGGCTGGAGGAAATACTGAACTGTCACAAATTTAAACACAAGGCCTGGAGGAAATACTGAACTGTCACAAATTTAAACACAAGGCCTGGAGGAAATACTGAACTGTCACAAATTTAAGCACAAGGCCTGGAGGAAATACTGAACTGTCACAAATTTAAACACAAGGCCTGGAGGAAATACTGAACTGTCACAAATTTAAACACAAGGCCTGGAGGAAATACTGAACGGTCACAAATTTAAACAAATGGCCTGGAGGAAATACTGAACTGTCACAAATTTAAACACAGGGCCTTGAGGAAATACTGAACTGTCACAAATTTAAGCACAAGGCCTGGAGGAAATACTGAACTGTCACAAATTTAAGCACAGGGCCTGGAGGAAATAGTGAACTGTCACAAATTTAAACACTAGGCCTGGAGGAAATACTGAACGGTCACAAATTTAAACACAAGGCCTGGAGGAAATACTGAACTGTCACAAATTTAAACACAAGGCCTGGAGGAAATACTGAACTGTCACAAATTTAAACACAAGGCCTGGAGGGAATACTGAACTGTCACAAATTTAAACACAGGGCCTGGAGGAAATACTGAGCTGTCACAAATTTAAACACAAGGCCTGGAGGAAATACTGTACTGTCACAAATTTAAACACAGGGCCTGGAGGAAATACTGATCTGTCACAAATTTAAACACAAGGCCTGGAGGAAATACTGAACTGTCACAAATTTAAACACAAGGCCTGGAGGAAATACTGAACTGTCACAAATTTAAGCACAGGGCCTGGAGGAAATAGTGAACTGTCACAAATTTAAACACAAGGCCTGGAGGAAATACTGAGCTGTCACAAATTTAAACACAAGGCCTGGAGGAAATACTGAACTGTCACAAATTTAAACACAGGGCCTGGAGGGAAATACTGAACTGTCACAACTTTAAACACAGGGCCTGGAGGAAATACTGAACTGTCACAAATTTAAACACAAGGCCTGGAGGAAATACTGAGCTGTCACAAATTTAAACACAAGGCCTGGAGGAAATACTGAGCTGTCACAAATTTAAACACAAGGCCTGGAGGAAATACTGAGCTGTCACAAATTTAAACACAGGGGCTGGAGGAAATACTGAGCTGTCACAAATTTAAACACAAGGCCTGGAGGAAATACTGAGCTGTCACAAATTTAAACACAAGGCCTGGAGGAAATACTGAACTGTCACAAATTTAAACACAAGGCCTGGAGGAAATACTGAACTGTCACAAATTTAAACACAGGGCCTGGAGGAAATACTGAACTGTCACAAATTTAAACACAGGGGCTGGAGGAAATACTGAACTGTCACAACTTTAAACACAGGGCCTGGAGGAAATACTGAGCAGTCACAAATTTAAACACAAGGCCTGGAGGAAATACTGAGCTGTCACAAATTTAAACACAAGGCCTGGAGGAAATACTGAACTGTCACAAATTTAAACACAAGGCCTGGAGGAAATACTGAACTGTCACAAATTTAAACACAGGGCCTGGAGGAAATACTGAACTGTCACAAATTTAAACACAGGGGCTGGAGGAAATACTGAACTGTCACAACTTTAAACACAGGGCCTGGAGGAAATACTGAACTGTCACAAATTTAAACACATGGCCTGGAGGGAATACTGAACTGTCACAAATTTAAACACAAGGCCTGGAGAAAATGCTGAACTGTCACAAATTTAAACACAAGGCCTGGAGGAAATACTGAACTGTCACAAATTTAAACACAAGGCCTGGAGGAAATACTGAACTGTCACAAATTTAAACACAAGGCCTGGAGGAAATACTGAACTGTCACAAATTTCAACACAAGGCCTGGAGAAAATGCTGAACTGTCACAAATTTAAACGCAAGGCCTGGAGGAAATACTGAACTGTCACAAATTTAAACACAGGGTCTGGAGGAAATACTGAGCTGTCACAAATTTAAACACAAGGCCTGGAGGGAAATGCTGAGCTGTCACAAATTTAAACACAAGGCCTGGAGGAAATACTGAACTGTCACAAATTTAAACACAGGGGCTGGAGGAAATACTGAACTGTCACAAATTTAAACACAAGGCCTGGAGGAAATACTGAACTGTCACAAATTTAAACACAAGGCCTGGAGGTAATACTGAACTGTCACAAATTTAAACACAAGGCATGGAGGAAATACTGAACTGTCACAACTTTAAACACAGGGCCTGGAGGAAATACTGAACTGTCACAAATTTAAACACAGGGGCTGGAGGAAATACTGAACTGTCACAAATTTAAACACAAGGCCTGGAGGAAATACTGAACTGTCACTAATTTAAACACAAGGCCTGGAGGAAATACTGAACTGTCACAAATTTAAACACAGGGCCTGGAGGAAATACTGAACTGTCACAAATTTAAACACAGGGGCTGGAGGAAATACTGAACTGTCACAAATTTAAACACAGGGGCTGGAGGAAATACTGAACTGTCACAAATTTAAACACAAGGCCTGGAGGAAATACTGAACTGTCACAAATTTAAACACAAGGCCTGGAGGAAATACTGAACTGTCACAAATTTAAACACAAGGCCTGGAGGAAATACTGAACTGTCACAAATTTAAACACATGGCCTGGAGGAAATACTGAACTGTCACAAATTTAAACACAGGGGCTGGAGGAAATACTGAACTGTCACAAATTTAAACACAGTTCCTGGAGGAAATACTGAACTGTCACAAATTTAAACACAAGGCCTGGAGGAAATACTGAACTGTCACAACTTTAAACACAGGGCCTGGAGGAAATACTGAACTGTCACAAATTTAAACACAGGGGCTGGAGGAAATACTGAACTGTCACAAATTTAAACACAAGGCCTGGAGGAAATACTGAACTGTCACAAATTTAAACACAGGGGCTGGAGGAAATACTGAACTGTCACAAATTTAAACACAAGGCCTGGAGGAAATACTGAACTGTCACAAATTTAAACACAAGGCCTGGAGGAAATACTGAACTGTCACAAATTTAAGCACAGGGCCTGGAGGGAAATACTGAACTGTCACAACTTTAAACACAAGGCCTGGAGGGAAATACTGAACTGTCACAACTTTAAAAACAGGGCCTGGAGGAAATACTGAACTGTCACAAATTTAAACACAGGGGCTGGAGGAAATACTGAACTGTCACAAATTTAAACACATGGCCTGGAGGAAATACTGAACTGTCACAAATTTAAACACAAGGCCTGGAGGAAATACTGAACTGTCAGAAATTTAAACACAGGGGCTGGAGGAAATACTGAACTGTCACAAATTTAAACACAAGGCCTGGAGGAAATACTGAACTGTCAGAAATTTAAACACAGGGGCTGGAGGAAATACTGAACTGTCACAAATTTAAACACAGGGCCTGGAGGAAATACTGAACTGTCACAAATTTAAACACAAGGCCTGGAGGAAATACTGAACTGTCAGAAATTTAAACACAGGGGCTGGAGGAAATACTGAACTGTCACAAATTTAAACACAAGGCCTGGAGGAAATACTGAACTGTCACAAATTTAAGCACAAGGCCTGGAGGAAATACTGAACTGTCACAAATTTAAGCACAGGGCCTGGAGGGAAATACTGAACTGACACAACTTTAAACACAGGGCCTGGAGGAAATACTGAACTGTCACAAATTTAAACACAGGGGCTGGAGGAAATACTGAACTGTCACAAATTTAAACACAAGGCCTGGAGGGAAATACTGAACTGTCACAACTTTAAACACAGGGGCTGGAGGAAATACTGAACTGTCACAAATTTAAACACAAGGCCTGGAGGAAATACTGAACTGTCACAAATTTAAACACAGGGCCTGGAGGAAATACTGAACTGTCACAAATTTAAACACAAGGCCTGGAGGAAATACTGAACTGTCACAAATTTAAATACAGGGCCTGGAGGAAATACTGAACTGTCACAAATTTAAACACAAGGCCTGGAGGGAATACTGAACTGTCACAAATTTAAACACAGGGCCTGGAGGAAATACTGAACTGTCACAAATTTAAACACAAGGCCTGGAGGAAATACTGAACTGTCACAAATTTAAACACAGGGGCTGGAGGAAATACTGAACTGTCACAAATTTAAACACAGGGGCTGGAGGAAATACTGAACTGTCACAAATTTAAACACAAGGCCTGGAGGAAATACTGAACTGTCACAAATTTAAACACAAGGCCTGGAAGAAATACTGAACTGTCACAAATTTAAACACAAGGCCTGGAGGAAATACTGAACTGTCACAAATTTAAACACAGGGCCTGGAGGAAATACTGAACTGTCACAAATTTAAACACAGGGGCTGGAGGAAATACTGAACTGTCACAACTTTAAACACAGGGCCTGGAGGAAATACTGAACTGTCACAAATTTAAACACAAGGCCTGGAGAAAATGCTGAACTGTCACAAATTTAAACACAAGGCCTGGAGGAAACAGTGAACTGTCACAAATTTAAACACAGGGCCTGGAGGAAATACTGAACTGTCACAAATTTAAACACAAGGCCTGGAGGAAATACTGAACTGTCACAAATTTAAACACAAGGCCTGGAGGAAATACTGAACTGTCACAAATTTAAACACAGGGTCTGGAGGAAATACTGAACTGTCACAAATTTAAACACAAGGCCTGGAGGAAATACTGAACTGTCACAAATTTAAACACAAGGCCTGGAGAAAATGCTGAACTGTCACAAATTTAAACGCAAGGCCTGGAGGAAATACTGAACTGTCACAAATTTAAACACAGGGTCTGGAGGAAATACTGAGCTGTCACAAATTTAAACACAAGGCCTGGAGGGAAAGGCTAAGCTGTCACAAATTTAAACACAAGGCCTGGAGGAAATACTGAACTGTCACAAATTTAAACACAGGGGCTGGAGGAAATACTGAACTGTCACAAATTTAAACACAAGGCCTGGAGGAAATACTGAACTGTCACAAATTTAAACACAAGGCCTGGAGGTAATACTGAACTGTCACAAATTTAAACACAAGGCCTGGAGGAAATACTGAACTGTCACAACTTTAAACACAGGGCCTGGAGGAAATACTGAACTGTCACAAATTTAAACACAGGGCCTGGAGGAAATACTGAACTGTCACAAATTTAAACACAAGGCCTGGAGGAAATACTGAACTGTCACAAATTTAAACACAAGGCCTGGAGGAAATACTGAACTGTCACAAATTTAAACACAGGGGCTGGAGGAAATACTGAACTGTCACAAATTTAAACACAGGGGCTGGAGGAAATACTGAACTGTCACAAATTTAAACACAAGGCCTGGAGGAAATACTGAACTGTCACAAATTTAAACACAGGGGCTGGAGGAAATACTGAACTGTCACAAATTTAAACACAGGGGCTGGAGGAAATACTGAACTGTCACAAATTTAAACACAAGGCCTGGAGGAAATACTGAACTGTCACAAATTTAAACACAGGGGCTGGAGGAAATACTGAACTGTCACAAATTTAAACACATGGCCTGGAGGAAATACTGAACTGTCACAAATTTAAACACAGGGGCTGGAGGAAATACTGAACTGTCACAAATTTAAACACAGTTCCTGGAGGAAATACTGAACTGTCACAAATTTAAACACAAGGCCTGGAGGAAATACTGAACTGTCACAACTTTAAACACAGGGCCTGGAGGAAATACTGAACTGTCACAAATTTAAACACAGGGGCTGGAGGAAATACTGAACTGTCACAAATTTAAACACAAGGCCTGGAGGAAATACTGAACTGTCACAAATTTAAACACAGGGGCTGGAGGAAATACTGAACTGTCACAAATTTAAACACAAGGCCTGGAGGGAAATACTGAACTGTCACAACTTTAAACACAGGGCCTGGAGGGAAATACTGAACTGTCACAAATTTAAACACAAGGCCTGGAGGAAATACTGAACTGTCACAAATTTAAACACAAGGCCTGGAGGAAATACTGAACTGTCACAAATTTAAACACAAGGCCTGGAGGGAAATACTGAACTGTCACAACTTTAAACACAGGGCCTGGAGGAAATACTGAACTGTCACAAATTTAAACACAGGGCCTGGAGGGAATACTGAACGGTCACAAATTTAAACACTGGGGCTGGAGGAAATACTGAACTGTCACAAATTTAAACACAAGGCCTGGAGAAAATACTGAACTGTCACAAATTTAAACTCAAGGCCTGGAGGAAATACTGAACTGTCACAAATTTAAACACAGGGCCTGGAGGAAATACTGAACTGTCACAAATTTAAACACAGGTGCTGGAGGAAATACTGAACTGTCACAACTTTAAACACAGGGCCTGGAGGAAATACTGAACTGTCACAAATTTAAACACAGGGCCTGGAGGAAATACTGAACTGTCACAAATTTAAACACAGGGGCTGGAGGAAATACTGAGCTGTCGCAAATTTAAACACAAGGCCTGGAGGAAATACTGAACTGTCACAACTTTAAACACAGGGCCTGGAGGAAATACTGAACTGTCACAAATTTAAACACAGGGGCTGGAGGAAATACTGAACTGTCACAAATTTAAACACAAGGCCTGGAGGAAATACTGAACTGTCACAAATTTAAACAAAGGGCCTGGAGGAAATACTGAGCTGTCGCAAATTTAAACACAAGGCCTGGAGGAAATACTGAACTGTCACAAATTTAAACACAAGGCCTGGAGGAAATACTGAACTGTCACAAATTTAAACAAAGGGCCTGGAGGAAATACTGAGCTGTCGCAAATTTAAACACAAGGCCTGGAGGAAATACTGAACTGTCACAAATTTAAGCACAAGGCCTGGAGGAAATACTGAACTGTCACAAATTTAAACACAGGGCCTTGAGGGAAATACTGAACTGTCACAACTTTAAACAAAGGGCCTGGAGGAAATACTGAACTGTCACAAATTTAAGCACAGGGCCTGGAGGGAAATACTGAACTGTCACAACTTTAAACACAGGGCCTGGAGGAAATACTGAACTGTCACAAATTTAAACACAGGGGCTGGAGGAAATACTGAACTGTCACAAATTTAAACACAAGGCCTGGAGGAAATACTGAACTGTCACAAATTTAAACACAGGGCCTGGAGGGAAATACTGAACTGTCACAAATTTAAACACAAGGCCTGGAGGAAATACTGAACTGTCACAACTTTAAACACAAGGCCTGGAGAAAATACTGAACTGTCACAAATTTAAACACAAGGCCTGGAGGAAATACTGAACTGTCACAAATTTAAACACAAGGCCTGGAGGAAATACTGAGCTGTCACAAATTTAAACACAAGGCCTGGAGGAAATACTGAACTGTCACAAATTTAAACACAAGGCCTGGAGGAAATACTGAACTGTCACAAATTTAAACACAAGGCCTGGAGGAAATACTGAACTGTCACAAATTTAAACACAAGGCCTGGAGGAAATACTGAACTGTCACAAATTTAAACACAGGTGCTGGAGGAAATACTGAACTGTCACAAATTTAAACACAAGGCCTGGAGGAAATACTGAGCTGTCACAAATTTAAACACAGGGCCTGGAGGAAATACTGAACTGTCACAAATTTAAACACAAGGCCTGGAGGAAATACTGAACTGTCACAAATTTAAACACAGGGTCTGGGAGGGAAATACTGAACTGTCACAAATTTAAACACAAGGCCTGGAGGAAATACTGAGATGTCGCAAATTTAAACACAAGGCCTGGAGGAAATACTGAACTGTCACAAATTTAAACACAGGGTCTGGAGGAAATACTGAGCTGTCGCAAATTTAAACACAAGGCCTGGAGGAAATACTGAACTGTCACAAATTTAAACACAGGGCCTGGAGGAAATACTGAACTGTCACAAATTTAAACAAAGGGCCTGGAGGAAATACTGAGCTGTCGCAAATTTAATCACAAGGCCTGGAGGAAATACTGAACTGTCACAAATTTAAGCACAAGGCCTGGAGGAAATACTGAACTGTCACAAATTTAAACACAAGGCCTGGAGGAAATACTGAACTGTCACAAATTTAAGCACAGGGCCTGGAGGGAAATACTGAACTGTCACAACTTTAAACACAGGGCCTGGAGGAAATACTGAACTATCACAAATTTAAGCACAGGGCCTGGAGGGAAATACTGAACTGTCACAACTTTAAACACAGGGCCTGGAGGAAATACTGAACTGTCACAAATTTAAACACAGGGGCTGGAGGAAATACTGAACTGTCACAAATTTAAACACAAGGCCTGGAGGAAATATTGAACTGTCACAAATTTAAACACAGGGCCTGGAGGGAAATACTGAACTGTCACAAATTTAAACACAAGGCCTGGAGGAAATACTGAACTGTCACAACTTTAAATACAAGGCCTGGAGAAAATACTGAACTGTCACAAATTTAAACACAAGGCCTGGAGGAAATACTGAACTGTCACAAATTTAAACACAAGGCCTGGAGGAAATACTGAACTGTCACAAATTTAAACACAAGGCCTGGAGGAAATACTGAACTGTCACAAATTTAAACACAAGGCCTGGAGGAAATACTGAACTGTCACAAATTTAAACACAAGGCCTGGAGGAAATACTGAACTGTCACAAATTTAAACACAGGGCCTGGAGGAAATACTGAACTGTCACAAATTTAAACACAGGGCCTGGAGGAATTACTGAACTGTCACAAATTTATACACAAGGCCTGGAGGAAATACTGAACTGTCACAAATTTAAACACAAGGCCTGGAGGAAATGCTGAACTGTCACAAATTTAAACACAAGGCCTGGAGGAAATACTGAACTATCACAACTTTAAACACAAGGCCTGGAGGAAATACTGAACTGTCACAAATTTAAACACAGGGCCTGGAGGAAATACTGAACTGTCACAAATTTAAACACAAGGCCTGGAGGAAATACTGAACTGTCACAAATTTAAACACAAGGCCTGGAGGAAATACTGAACTGTCACAAATTTAAACACAAGGCCTGGAGGAATTACTGAACTGTCACAAATTTAAACACAAGGCCTGGAGGAATTACTGAACTGTCACAAATTTAAACACAGGGCCTGGAGGAAATACTGAACTGTCACAAATTTAAACACAGGGCCTGGAGGAAATACTGAACTGTCACAAATTTAAACAAAGGGCCTGGAGGAAATACTGAACTGTCACAAATTTAAACACAAGGCCTGGAGGAAATACTGAACTGTCACAACTTTAAACAAAGGGCCTGGAGGAAATACTGAGCTGTCGCAAATTTAAACACAGGGCCTGGAGGAAATACTGAACTGTCACAAATTTAAACACAGGGGCTGGAGGAAATACTGAACTGTCACAAATTTAAACACAAGGCCTGGAGGAAATACTGAACTGTCACAAATTTAAGCACAGGGCCCGGAAGAAATACTGAACTGTCACAAATTTAAACACAAGGCCTGGAGGAAATACTGAACTGTCACAAATTTAAGCACAAGGCCTGGAGGAAATACTGAACTGTCACAAATTTAAACACAGGGCCTGGAGGGAAATACTGAACTGTCACAACTTTAAACACAGGGCCTGGAGGAAATGCTGAACTGTCACAAATTTAAGCACAAGGCCTGGAGGAAATACTGAACTGTCACAAATTTAAACACAAGGCCCGGAGGAAATACTGAACTGTCACAAATTTAAACACAAGGCCTGGAGGAAATACTGAACTGTCACAAATTTAAGCACAAGGCCTGGAGGAAATACTGAACTGTCACAAATTTAAACACAGGGCCTGGAGGGAAATACTGAACTGTCACAACTTTAAACACAGGGCCTGGAGGAAATACTGAACAGTCACAAATTTAAGCACAGGGCCTGGAGGAAATACTGAACTGTCACAAATTTAAACACGGGGCCTGGAGGGAAATACTGAACTGTCACAAATTTAAGCACAGGGCCTGGAGGAAATACTGAACTGTCACAAATTTAAACACAGGGCCTGGAGGAAATACTGAACTGTCACAACTTTAAACACAGGGGCTGGAGGAAATACTGAACTGTCACAAATTTAAGCACAAGGCCTGGAGGAAATACTGAACTGTCACAAATTTAAACACAAGGCCTGGAGGAAATACTGAACTGTCACAAATTTAAACACAGGGCCTGGAGGAAATACTGAACTGTCACAACTTTAAACACAGGGGCTGGAGGAAATACTGAACTGTCACAAATTTAAGCACAAGACCTGGAGGAAATACTGAACTGTCACAAATTTAAACACAAGGCCTGGAGGAAATACTGAACTGTCACAAATTTAAGCACAAGGCCTGGAGTAAATACTGAACTGTCACAAATTTAAACACAGGGCCTGGAGGGAAATACTGAACTGTCACAACTTTAAACACAGGGCCTGGAGGAAATACTGAACTGTCACAAATTTAAACACAGGGCCTGGAGGAAATACTGAACTGTCACAAATTTAAGCACAAGGCATGGAGGAAATACTGAACTGTCACAAATTTAAACACAGGGCCTGGATGGAAATACTGAACTGTCACAAATTTAAACACAGGGCCTGGAGGAAATACTGAACTGTCACAAATTTAAACACAGGGCATGGAGGAAATACTGAACTGTCACAAATTTAAACACAGGGCCTGGAGGGAAATACTGAACTGTCACAAATTTAAACACAGGGCCTGGAGGAAATACTGAACTGTCACAAATTTAAACACAGGGCCTGGAGGGAAATACTGAACTGTCACAAATTTAAACACAGGGCCTGGAGGAATTACTGAACTGTCACAAATTTAAACACAGGGCCTGGAGGAATTACTGAACTGTCACAAATTTAAACACAGGGCCTGGAGGAAATACTGAACTGTCACAAATTTAAACACAGGGCCTGGAGGAAATACTGAACTGTCACAAATTTAAACAAAGGGCCTGGAGGAAATACTGAACTGTCACAAATTTAAACACAAGGCCTGGAGGAAATACTGAACTGTCACAACTTTAAACAAAGGGCCTGGAGGAAATACTGAGCTGTCGCAAATTTAAACACAAGGCCTGGAGGAAATACTGAACTGTCACAAATTTAAACACAGGGGCTGGAGGAAATACTGAACTGTCACAAATTTAAACACAAGGCCTGGAGGAAATACTGAACTGTCACAAATTTAAGCACAGGGCCCGGAGGAAATACTGAACTGTCACAAATTTAAACACAAGGCCTGGAGGAAATACTGAACTGTCACAAATTTAAGCACAAGGCCTGGAGGAAATACTGAACTGTCACAAATTTAAACACAGGGCCTGGAGGGAAATACTGAACTGTCACAACTTTAAACACAGGGCCTGGAGGAAATGCTGAACTGTCACAAATTTAAGCACAAGGCCTGGAGGAAATACTGAACTGTCACAAATTTAAACACAAGGCCCGGAGGAAATACTGAACTGTCACAAATTTAAACACAAGGCCTGGAGGAAATACTGAACTGTCACAAATTTAAGCACAAGGCCTGGAGGAAATACTGAACTGTCACAAATTTAAACACAGGGCCTGGAGGGAAATACTGAACTGTCACAACTTTAAACACAGGGCCTGGAGGAAATACTGAACTGTCACAAATTTAAGCACAGGGCCTGGAGGAAATACTGAACTGTCACAAATTTAAACACAGGGCCTGGAGGGAAATACTGAACTGTCACAAATTTAAACACAGGGCCTGGAGGAAATACTGAACTGTCACAACTTTAAACACAGGGGCTGGAGGAAATACTGAACTGTCACAAATTTAAGCACAAGGCCTGGAGGAAATACTGAACTGTCACAAATTTAAACACAAGGCCTGGAGGAAATACTGAACTGTCACAAATTTAAACACAGGGCCTGGAGGAAATACTGAACTGTCACAACTTTAAACACAGGGGCTGGAGGAAATACTGAACTGTCACAAATTTAAGCACAAGACCTGGAGGAAATACTGAACTGTCACAAATTTAAACACAAGGCCTGGAGGAAATACTGAACTGTCACAAATTTAAGCACAAGGCCTGGAGGAAATACTGAACTGTCACAAATTTAAACACAGGGCCTGGAGGGAAATACTGAACTGTCACAACTTTAAACACAGGGCCTGGAGGAAATACTGAACTGTCACAAATTTAAACACAGGGCCTGGAGGAAATACTGAACTGTCACAAATTTAAGCACAAGGCATGGAGGAAATACTGAACTGTCACAAATTTAAACACAGGGCCTGGAGGGAAATACTGAACTGTCACAAATTTAAACACAGGGCCTGGAGGAAATACTGAACTGTCACAAATTTAAACACAGGGACTGGAGGGAAATACTGAACTGTCACAACTTTAAACACAGGGCCTGGAGGAAATACTGAACTGTCACAAATTTAAACACAGGGCCTGGAGGAAATACTGAACTGTCACAAATTTAAACACAGGGCCTGGAGGAAATACTGAACTGTCACAACTTTAAACACAGGGCCTGGAGGAAATACTGAACTGTCACAAATTTAAACACAGGGCCTGGAGGAAATACTGAACTGTCACAAATTTAAACACAGGGCCTGGAGGAAATACTGAACTGTCACAAATTTAAACACAGGGCCTGGAGGAAATACTGAACTGTCACAAATTTAAACACAAGGCCTGGAGGAAATACTGAACTGTCACAAATTTAAACACAGGGGCTGGAGGAAATACTGAACTGTCACAAATTTAAACACAAGGCCTGGAGGAAATACTGAACTGTCACAAATTTAAACACAAGGCCTGGAGGAAATACTGAACTGTCACTAATTTAAACACAGGGGCTGGAGGAAATACTGAACTGTCACAAATTTAAACACAAGGCCTGGAGGAAATACTGAACTGTCACAACTTTAAACACAGGGCCTGGAGGAAATACTGAACTGTCACAAATTTAAACACAGGGGCTGGAGGAAATACTGAACTGTCACAAATTTAAACACAAGGCCTGGAGGAAATACTGAACTGTCACTAATTTAAACACAAGGCCTGGAGGAAATACTGAACTGTCACAAATTTAAACACAAGGCCTGGAGGAAATACTGAACTGTCACTAATTTAAACACAAGGCCTGGAGGAAATACTGAACTGTCACAAATTTAAACACAGGGCCTGGAGGGAAATACTGAACTGTCACAACTTTAAACACAGGGCCTGGAGGAAATACTGAACTGTCACAACTTTAAACACAGGGGCTGGAGGAAATACTGAACTGTCACAAATTTAAACACAGGGGCTGGAGGAAATACTGAACTGTCACAAATTTAAACACAGGGCCTGGAGGGAAATACTGAACTGTCACAACTTTAAACACAGGGCCTGGAGGAAATACTGAACTGTCACAAATTTAAACACAGGGCCTGGAGGAAATACTGAACTGTCACAAATTTAAACACAGGGTCTGGAGGAAATACTGAACTGTCACAAATTTAAACACAGGTGCTGGAGGGAAATACTGAACTGTCACAAATTTAAACACAGGGCCTGGAGGAAATACTGAACTGTCACAAATTTAAACACAGGGCCTGGAGGAAATACTGAACTGTCACAAATTTAAACACAGGGCCTGGAGGAAATACTGAACTGTCACAAATTTATACACAGGGCCTGGAGGGAATACTGAACTGTCACAAATTTAAACACAGGGCCTGGAGGAAATACTGAACTGTCACAAATTTAAACACAGGGCCTGGAGGAAATACTGAACTGTCACAACTTTAAACACAGGGCCTGGAGGAAATACTGAACTGTCACAAATTTAAACACAAGGCCTGGAGGAAATACTGAACTGTCACAAATTTAAACACAAGGCCTGGAGGAAATACTGAACTGTCACAAATTTAAACACAGGGCCTGGAGGAAATACTGAACTGTCACAAATTTAAACACAGGGCCTGGAGGAAATACTGAACTGTCACAAATTTAAACACAGGGGCAGGAGGAAATACTGAACTGTCACAACTTTAAACACAGGGGCTGGAGGAAATACTGAACTGTCACAAATTTAAGCACAAGACCTGGAGGAAATACTGAACTGTCACAAATTTAAACACAAGGCCTGGAGGAAATACTGAACTGTCACAAATTTAAGCACAAGGCCTGGAGGAAATACTGAACTGTCACAAATTTAAACACAGGGCCTGGAGGGAAATACTGACTGTCACAACTTTAAACACAGGGCCTGGAGGAAATACTGAACTGTCACAATTTTAAACACAGGGGCTGGAGGAAATACTGAACTGTCACAAATTTAAACACAGGGGCTGGAGGAAATACTGAACTGTCACAAATTTAAACATAGGGCCTGGAGGGAAATACTGAACTGTCACAACTTTAAACACAGGGCCTGGAGGAAATACTGAACTGTCACAAATTTAAACACAGGGCCTGGAGGAAATACTGAACTGTCACAAATTTAAACACAGGGCATGGAGGAAATACTGAACTGTCACAAATTTAAACACAGGGCCTGGAGGGAAATACTGAACTGTCACAAATTTAAACACAGGGCCTGGAGGAAATACTGAACTGTCACAAATTTAAACACAGGGCCTGGAGGGAAATACTGAACTGTCACAACTTTAAACACAGGGCCTGGAGGAAATACTGAACTGTCACAAATTTAAACACAGGGCCTGGAGGAAATACTGAACTGTCACAAATTTAAACACAGGGCATGGAGGAAATACTGAACTGTCACAAATTTAAACACAGGGCCTGGAGGGAAATACTGAACTGTCACAAATTTAAACACAGGGCCTGGAGGAAATACTGAAC
This sequence comes from Heterodontus francisci, assembly GCF_036365525.1. Taxonomy (NCBI): domain Eukaryota; kingdom Metazoa; phylum Chordata; class Chondrichthyes; order Heterodontiformes; family Heterodontidae; genus Heterodontus; species Heterodontus francisci. Next base: position 716,673 of record NW_027141473.1, read on the forward strand.
TGTCACAAATTTAAACACAGGGCCTGGAGGGAAATACTGAACTGTCACAACTTTAAACACAGGGCCTGGAGGAAATACTGAACTGTCACAAATTTAAACACAGGGCCTGGAGGAAATACTGAACTGTCACAAATTTAAACACAGGGCCTGGAGGAAATACTGAACTGTCACAAATTTAAACACAGGGCCTGGAGGGAAATACTGAACTGTCACAACTTTAAACACAGGGCCTGGAGGAAATACTGAACTGTCACAAATTTAAACACAGGGCCTGGAGGAAATACTGAACTGTCACAAATTTAAACACAGGGGCAGGAGGAAATACTGAACTGTCACAAATTTAAACACAGGGCCTGGAGGGAAATACTGAACTGTCACAACTTTAAACACAGGGCCTGGAGGAAATACTGAACTGTCACAAATTTAAACACAGGGGCTGGAGGAAATACTGAACTGTCACAAATTTAAACACAAGGCCTGGAGGAAATACTGAACTGTCACTAATTTAAACACAGGGGCTGGAGGAAATACTGAACTGTCACAAATTTAAACACAAGTCCTGGAGGAAATACTGAACTGTCACAACTTTAAACACAGGGCCTGGAGGAAATACTGAACTGTCACAAATTTAAACACAGGGGCTGGAGGAAATACTGAACTGTCACAAATTTAAACACAAGGCCTGGAGGAAATACTGAACTGTCACTAATTTAAACACAAGGCCTGGAGGAAATACTGAACTGTCACAAATTTAAACACAAGGCCTGGAGGAAATACTGAACTGTCACTAATTTAAACACAAGGCCTGGAGGAAATACTGAACTGTCACAAATTTAAACACAAGGCCTGGAGGAAATACTGAACTGTCACTAATTTAAACACAGGGGCTGGAGGAAATACTGAACTGTCACAAATTTAAACACAAGGCCTGGAGGAAATACTGAACTGTCACTAATTTAAACACAAGGCCTGGAGGAAATACTGAACTGTCACAAATTTAAACACAAGGCCTGGAGGAAATACTGAACTGTCACTAATTTAAACACAAGGCCTGGAGGAAATACTGAACTGTCACAAATTTAAACACAGGGCCTGGAGGGAAATACTGAACTGTCACAAATTTAAACACAGGGCCTGGAGGAAATACTGAACTGTCACAACTTTAAACACAGGGGCTGGAGGAAATACTGAACTGTCACAAATTTAAGCACAAGGCCTGGAGGAAATACTGAACTGTCACAAATTTAAACACAAGGCCTGGAGGAAATACTGAACTGTCACAAATTTAAACACAAGGCCTGGAGGAAATACTGAACTGTCACAAATTTAAACACAGGGCCTGGAGGAAATACTGAACTGTCACAACTTTAAACACTGGGGCTGGAGGAAATACTGAACTGTCACAAATTTAAGCACAAGGCCTGGAGGAAATACTGAACTGTCACAAATTTAAACACAAGGCCTGGAGGAAATACTGAACTGTCACAAATTTAAGCACAAGGCCTGGAGGAAATACTGAACTGTCACAAATTTAAACACAAGGCCTGGAGGAAATACTGAACTGTCACAAATTTAAACACAAGGCCTGGAGGAAATACTGAACTGTCACAAATTTAAACACAGGGCCTGGAGGAAATACTGAACTGTCACAACTTTAAACACAGGGGCTGGAGGAAATACTGAACTGTCACAAATTTAAGCACAAGGCCTGGAGGAAATACTGAACTGTCACAAATTTAAACACAAGGCCTGGAGGAAATACTGAACTGTCACAAATTTAAGCACAAGGCCTGGAGGAAATACTGAACTGTCACAACTTTAAACACAGGGCCTGGAGGAAATACTGAACTGTCACAAATTTAAACACAGGGCCTGGAGGAAATACTGAACTGTCACAAATTTAAACACAGGGTCTGGAGGAAATACTGAACTGTCACAAATTTAAACACAGGTGCTGGAGGGAAATACTGAACTGTCACAAATTTAAACACAGGGCCTGGAGGAAATACTGAACTGTCACAAATTTAAACACAAGGCCTGGAGGAAATACTGAACTGTCACAAATTTAAACACAAGGCCTGGAGGAAATACTGAACTGTCACAAATTTAAACACAGGGCCTGGAGGAAATACTGAACTGTCACAACTTTAAACACAGGTGCTGGAGGGAAATACTGAACTGTCACAAATTTAAACACAGGGCCTGGAGGAAATACTGAACTGTCACAAATTTAAACACAGGGCCTGGAGGAAATACTGAACTGTCACAAATTTAAACACAGGGCCTGGAGGAAATACTGAACTGTCACAAATTTATACACAGGGCCTGGAGGGAATACTGAACTGTCACAAATTTAAACACAGGGCCTGGAGGAAATACTGAACTGTCACAAATTTAAACACAGGGCCTGGAGGAAATACTGAACTGTCACAACTTTAAACACAGGGCCTGGAGGAAATACTGAACTGTCACAAATTTAAACACAGGGCCTGGAGGAAATACTGAACTGTCACAAATTTAAACACAGGGCCTGGAGGAAATACTGAACTGTCACAAATTTAAACACAGGGGCAGGAGGAAATACTGAACTGTCACAACTTTAAACACAGGGGCTGGAGGAAATACTGAACTGTCACAAATTTAAGCACAAGACCTGGAGGAAATACTGAACTGTCACAAATTTAAACACAAGGCCTGGAGGAAATACTGAACTGTCACAAATTTAAGCACAAGGCCTGGAGGAAATACTGAACTGTCACAAATTTAAACACAGGGCCTGGAGGGAAATACTGAACTGTCACAACTTTAAACACAGGGCCTGGAGGAAATACTGAACTGTCACAATTTTAAACACAGGGGCTGGAGGAAATACTGAACTGTCACAAATTTAAACACAGGGGCTGGAGGAAATACTGAACTGTCACAAATTTGAACATAGGGCCTGGAGGGAAATACTGAACTGTCACAACTTTAAACACAGGGCCTGGAGGAAATACTGAACTGTCACAAATTTAAACGCAGGGCCTGGAGGAAATACTGAACTGTCACAAATTTAAACACAGGGCATGGAGGAAATACTGAACTGTCACAAATTTAAACACAGGGCCTGGAGGGAAATACTGAACTGTCACAAATTTAAACACAGGGCCTGGAGGAAATACTGAACTGTCACAAATTTAAACACAGGGCCTGGAGGGAAATACTGAACTGTCACAACTTTAAACACAGGGCCTGGAGGAAATACTGAACTGTCACAAATTTAAACACAGGGCCTGGAGGAAATACTGAACTGTCACAAATTTAAACACAGGGCCTGGAGGAAATACTGAACTGTCACAAATTTAAACACAGGGCCTGGAGGGAAATACTGAACTGTCACAACTTTAAACACAGGGCCTGGAGGAAATACTGAACTGTCACAAATTTAAACACAGGGCCTGGAGGAAATACTGAACTGTCACAAATTTAAACACAGGGCCTGGAGGAAATACTGAACTGTCACAAATTTAAACACAGGGCCTGGAGGAAATACTGAACTGTCACAAATTTAAACACAGGGGCAGGAGGAAATACTGAACTGTCACAAATTTAAACACAGGGCCTGGAGGGAAATACTGAACTGTCACAACTTTAAACACAGGGCCTGGAGGAAATACTGAACTGTCACAAATTTAAACACAGGGGCTGGAGGAAATACTGAACTGTCACAAATTTAAACACAAGGCCTGGAGGAAATACTGAACTGTCACTAATTTAAACACAGGGGCTGGAGGAAATACTGAACTGTCACAAATTTAAACACAAGTCCTGGAGGAAATACTGAACTGTCACAACTTTAAACACAGGGCCTGGAGGAAATACTGAACTGTCACAAATTTAAACACAGGGGCTGGAGGAAATACTGAACTGTCACAAATTTAAACACAAGGCCTGGAGGAAATACTGAACTGTCACTAATTTAAACACAGGGGCTGGAGGAAATACTGAACTGTCACAAATTTAAACTCAAGGCCTGGAGGAAATACTGAACTGTCACTAATTTAAACACAAGGCCTGGAGGAAATACTGAACTGTCACAAATTTAAACACAAGGCCTGGAGGAAATACTGAACTGTCACTAATTTAAACACAAGGCCTGGAGGAAATACTGAACTGTCACAAATTTAAACACAGGGCCTGGAGGGAAATACTGAACTGTCACAAATTTAAACACAGGGCCTGGAGGAAATACTGAACTGTCACAACTTTAAACACAGGGGCTGGAGGAAATACTGAACTGTCACAAATTTAAGCACAAGGCCTGGAGGAAATACTGAACTGTCACAAATTTAAACACAAGGCCTGGAGGAAATACTGAACTGTCACAAATTTAAACACAGGGCCTGGAGGAAATACTGAACTGTCACAACTTTAAACACAGGGGCTGGAGGAAATACTGAACTGTCACAAATTTAAGCACAAGGCCTGGAGGAAATACTGAACTGTCACAAATTTAAACACAAGGCCTGGAGGAAATACTGAACTGTCACAAATTTAAGCACAAGGCCTGGAGGAAATACTGAACTGTCACAAATTTAAACACAGGGCCTGGAGGGAAATACTGAACTGTCACAACTTTAAACACAGGGCCTGGAGGAAATACTGAACTGTCACAACTTTAAACACAGGGGCTGGAGGAAATACTGAACTGTCACAAATTTAAACACAGGGGCTGGAGGAAATACTGAACTGTCACAAATTTAAACACAGGGCCTGGAGGGAAATACTGAACTGTCACAACTTTAAACACAGGGCCTGGAGGAAATACTGAACTGTCACAAATTTAAACACAGGGCCTGGAGGAAATACTGAACTGTCACAAATTTAAACACAGGGTCTGGAGGAAATACTGAACTGTCACAAATTTAAACACAGGGTCTGGAGGAAATACTGAACTGTCACAAATTTAAACACAGGGTCTGGAGGAAATACTGAACTGTCACAAATTTAAACACAGGGTCTGGAGGAAATACTGAACTGTCACAAATTTAAACACAGGGCCTGGAGGAAATACTGAACTGTCACAAATTTAAACACAGGGTCTGGAGGAAATACTGAACTGTCACAAATTTAAACACAGGGGCTGGAGGGAAATACTGAACTGTCACAAATTTAAACACAGGGCCTGGAGGAAATACTGAACTGTCACAAATTTAAACACAGGGCCTGGAGGGAAATACTGAACTGTCACAACTTTAAACACAGGGCCTGGAGGAAATACTGAACTGTCACAAATTTAAACACAGGGGCTGGAGGAAATACTGAACTGTCACAAATTTAAACACAAGGCCTGGAGGAAATACTGAACTGTCACTAATTTAAACACAAGGCCTGGAGGAAATACTGAACTGTCACAAATTTAAACACAAGGCCTGGAGGAAATACTGAACTGTCACTAATTTAAACACAAGGCCTGGAGGAAATACTGAACTGTCACAAATTTAAACACAAGGCCTGGAGGAAATACTGAACTGTCACTAATTTAAACACAAGGCCTGGAGGAAATACTGAACTGTCACAAATTTAAACACAAGGCCTGGAGGAAATACTGAACTGTCACTAATTTAAACACAAGGACTGGAGGAAATACTGAACTGTCACAAATTTAAACGCAAGGCCTGGAGGAAATACTGAACTGTCACAAATTTAAACACAGGGGCTGGAGGAAATACTGAACTGTCACAAATTTAAACACAGGGCCTGGAGGAAATAGTGAACTGTCACAAATTTAAACACAGGGCCTGGAGGAAATACTGAACTGTCACAAATTTAAACACAGGGCCTGGAGGAAATACTGAATTGTCACAAATTTAAACACAAGGCCTGGAGGAAATACTGAAATGTCATACATATAATCACAGGGCCTGGAGTATATACTGAACAGTCACAAATGTAAGCACAGGGCCTGGGGGAAATACTGAGCTGTCACAAATTTAAACACAGGTTCAGGAGGAAAGACTGAACGGTCACAAATTTAAACACAGGGCCTGGAGGAAATACTGAACTGTCACAAATTTAAACACAAGGCCTGGAGGAAATACTGAACTGTCACAAATTTAAACACAAGGCCTGGAGGAAATACTGAACTGTCACAAATTTAAACACAAGGCCTGGAGGAAATACTGAATTGTCACAAATTTAAACACAGGGCCTGGAGGAAATACTGAACTGTCACAAATTTAAACACAGGGCCTGGAGGAAATACTGAACTGCCACAAATTTAAACACAGGGCCTGGAGGAAATACTGAACAGTTACAAATTTAAACACAATGCCTGGAGGAAATCCTGAACTGTCACAAATTTAAACACAAGGCCTGGAGGAAATACTGAACTGTCACAAATTTAAGCACAGGGCCTGGAGGAAATACTGAGCTGTCACAAATTTAAGCACAAGGCCTGGAGGAAATACTGAACTGTCACAAATTTAAGCACAGGGCCTGGAGGAAATAGTGAACTGTCACAAATTTAAACACAGGGCCTGGAGGAAATACTGAACTGTCACAAGTTTAAGCACAGGGCCTGGAGGAAATACTGAGCTGTCACAAATTTAAGCACAAGGCCTGGAGGAAATACTGAACTGTCACAAATTTAAGCACAGGGCCTGGAGGAAATAGTGAACTGTCACAAATTTAAACACAGGGCCTGGAGGAAATACTGAACTGTCACAAGTTTAAGCACAGGGCCTGGAGGAAATACTGAACTGTCACAAATTTAAGCACAGGGCCTGGAGGAAATAGGGAACTGTCACAAATTTAAACACGGGGTCTGGAGGAAATACTGAACTGTCACAAATTTAAGCACAAGGCCTGGAGGAAATACTGAACTGTCACAAATTTAAGCACAGGGCCTGGAGGAAATAGTGAACTGTCACAACTTTAAACACAGGGCCTGGAGGAAATACTGAACTGTCACAAATTTAAACACAGGGCCTGGAGGAAATACTGAACTGTCACAAATTTAAACACAGGGCCTGGAGGAAATACTGAACTGTCACAAATTTAAACACAAGGCCTGGAGGAAATACTGAACTGCCACAAATTTAAACACAGGGCCTGGAGGAAATACTGAACTGTCACAACTTTAAACACAGGGTCTGGAGGAAATACTGAACTGTCACAAATTTAAACACAGGGCCTGGAGGAAATACTGAACTGTTACAAATTTAAACACAATGCCTGGAGGAAATACTGAACTGTCACAGCTTTAAACACAAGGCCTGGAGGAAATCCTGAACTGTCACAAATTTAAACACAGGGCCTGGAGGAAATACTGAACTGTCACAGCTTTAAACACAAGGCCTGGAGGAAATACCGAGCTGTCACAAATTTAAGCACAAGGCCTGGAGGAAATACTGAACTGTCACAAATTTAAACACAAGGCCTGGAGGAAATACTGAACTGTCACAAATTTAAACACAAGGCCTGGAGGAAATACTGAACTGTCACAAATTTAAACACAAGGCCTGGAGGAACTACTGAACGGTCACAAATTTAAACACAATGCCTGGAGGAAATACTGAACTGTCACAGCTTTAAACACAAGGCCTGGAGAAAATCCTGAACTGTCACAAATTTAAACACAAGGCCTGGAGGAAATACTGAGCTGTCACAAATTTAAGCACAAGGCCTGGAGGAAATACTGAACTGTCACAAATTTAAGCACAGGGCCTGGAGGAAATAGTGAACTGTCACAACTTTAAACACAGGGCCTGGAGGAAATACTGAACTGTCACAAATTTAAACACAGGGCCTGGAGGAAATACTGAACTGTCACAAATTTAAGCACAAGGCCTGGAGGAAATACTGAACTGTCACAAATTTAAACACAAGGCATGGAGGAAATACTGAACTGTCACAAATTTAAACACAGGGCCTGGAGGAAATACTGAACTGTCACAAATTTAAACACAGGGCCTGGAGGAAATACTGAACTGTCACAAATTTAAGCACAAGGCCTGGAGGAAATACTGAACTGTCACAAATTTAAACACAAGGCCTGGAGGAAATACTGAACTGTCACAAATTTAAACACAGGGCCTGGAGGAAATACTGAACTGTCACAAAATTAAACACAGGGCCTGGAGGAAATACTGAACTGTCACAAAATTAAACACAGGGCCTGGAGGAAATACTGAACTGTCACAAATTTAAACACAAGGCCTGGAGGAAATACTGAACTGTCACAAATTTAAACACAAGGCCTGGAGGAAATACTGAACTGTCACAAATTTAAACACAAGGCCTGGAGGAAATACTGAACTGTCACAAATTTAAACACAAGGCCTGGAGGAAATACTGAACTGTCACAAATTTAAACACAATGCCTGGAGGAAATACTGAACTGTCACAGCTTTAAACACAAGGCCTGGAGGAAATCCTGAACTGTCACAAATTTAAACACAAGGCCTGGAGGAAATACTGAGCTGTCACAAATTTAAGCACAAGGCCTGGAGGAAATACTGAACTGTCACAAATTTAAGCACAGGGCCTGGAGGAAATACTGAACTGTCACAAATTTAAGCACAAGGCCTGGAGGAAATACTGAACTGTCACAAAATTAAACACAAGGCATGGAGGAAATACTGAACTGTCACAAATTTAAACACAGGGCCTGGAGGAAATACTGAACTGTCACAAATTTAAACACAGGGCCTGGAGGAAATACTGAACTGTCACAAATTTAAGCACAAGGCCTGGAGGAAATACTGAACTGTCACAAATTTAAACACAAGGCCTGGAGGAAATACTGAACTGTCACAAATTTAAACACAGGGCCTGGAGGAAATACTGAACTGTCACAAAATTAAACACAGGGCCTGGAGGAAATACTGAACTGTCACAAATTTAAACACAGGGCCTGGAGGAAATACTGAACTGTCACAAATTTAAGCAGAAGGCCTGGAGGAAATACTGAACTGTCACAAATTTAAACACAAGGCCTGGAGGAAATACTGAACTGTCACAAATTTAAACACAGGGCCTGGAGGAAATACTGAATTGTCACAAAATTAAACACAGGGCCTGGAGGAAATACTGAACTGTCACAAAATTAAACACAGGGCCTGGAGGAAATACTGAACTGTCACAAATTTAAACACAGGGCCAGGAGGAAATACTGAACTGTCACAAATTTAAACACAGGGCCTGGAGGAAATACTGAACTGTCACAAATTTAAGCACAAGGCCTGGAGGAAATACTGAACTGTCACAAATTTAAGCACAAGGCCTGGAGGAAATACTGAACTGTCACAAATTTAAACACAAGGCCTGGAGGAAATACTGAACTGTCACAAATTTAAACACAAGGCCTGGAGGAAATACTGAACTGTCACAAATTTAAACACAAGGCCTGGAGGAAATACTGAACTGTCACAAATTTAAACACAGGGCCTGGAGGAAATACTGAACTGTCACAAATTTAAACACAGGGCCTGGAGGAAATACTGAACTGTCACAAATTTAAGCACAAGGCCTGCAGGAAATACTGAACTGTCACAAATTTAAGCACAAGGCCTGGAGGAAATACTGAACTGTCACAAATTTAAACACAGGTGCTGGAGAAAATGCTGAACTGTCACAAATTTAAACACAAGGCCTGGAGGAAATACTGAACTGTCACAAATTTAAACACAAGGCCTGGAGGAAATACTGAACTGTCACAAATTTAAACACAGGGCCTTGAGGAAATACTGAACGGTCACAAATTTAAACACAAGGCCTGGAGGAAATACTGAACTGTCACAAATTTAAACACAAGGCCTGGAGGAAATACTGAACTGTCACAAATTTAAACACAAGGCCTGGAGGAAATACTGAACTGTCACAAATTTAAACACAAGGCCTGGAGGAAATACTGAACTGTCACAAATTTAAACACAAGGCCTGGAGGAAATACTGAACTGTCACAAATTTAAACACAGGGCCTTGAGGAAATACTGAACTGTCACAAATTTAAGCACAAGGGCTGGAGGAAATACTGAACTGTCACAAATTTAAACACAAGGCCTGGAGGAAATACTGAACTGTCACAAATTTAAACACAGGGCCTGGAGGAAATACTGAACTGTCACAAATTTAAACACAAGGCCTGGAGGAAATACTGAACTGTCATAAATTTAAGCACAAGGCCTGGAGGAAATACTGAACTGTCACAAATTTAAACACAAGGCCTGGAGGAAATACTGAACTGTCACAAATTTAAACACAGGGCCTGGAGGAAATACTGAATTGTCACAAAATTAAACACAGGGCCTGGAGGAAATACTGAACTGTCACAAAATTAAACACAGGGCCTGGAGGAAATACTGAACTGTCACAAATTTAAACACAGGGCCTGGAAGAAATACTGAACTGTCACAAATTTAAACACAGGGCCTGGAGGAAATACTGAACTGTCACAAATTTAAGCACAAGGCCTGGAGGAAATACTGAACTGTCACAAATTTAAGCACAAGGCCTGGAGGAAATACTGAACTGTCACAAATTTAAACACAAGGCCTGGAGGAAATACTGAACTGTCACAAATTTAAACACAAGGCCTGGAGGAAATACTGAACTGTCACAAATTTAAACACAAGGCCTGGAGGAAATACTGAACTGTCACAAATTTAAACACAGGGCCTGGAGGAAATACTGAACTGTCACAAATTTAAACACAGGGCCTGGAGGAAATACTGAACTGTCACAAATTTAAGCACAAGGCCTGGAGGAAATACTGAACTGTCACAAATTTAAGCACAAGGCCTGGAAGAAATACTGAACTGTCACAAATTTAAACACAGTGCCTGGAGGAAATACTGAACTGTCACAAATTTAAACACAAGGCCTGGAGGAAATACTGAACTGTCACAAATTTAAACACAAGGCCTGGAGGAAATACTGAACTGTCACAAATTTAAACACAGGTGCTGGAGGAAATACTGAACTGTCACAAATTTAAACACAAGGCCTGGAGGAAATACTGAACTGTCACAAATTTAAACACAAGGCCTGGAGGAAATACTGAACTGTCACAAATTTAAACACAGGGCCTTGAGGAAATACTGAACGGTCACAAATTTAAACACAAGGCCTGGAGGAAATACTGAACTGTCACAAATTTAAACACAAGGCCTGGAGGAAATACTGAACTGTCACAAATTTAAACACAAGGCCTGGAGGAAATACTGAACTGTCACAAATTTAAACACAAGGCCTGGAGGAAATACTGAACTGTCACAAATTTAAACACAAGGCCTGGAGGAAATACTGAACTGTCACAAATTTAAACACAAGGCCTGGAGGAAATACTGAACTGTCACAAATTTAAACACAGGGCCTTGAGGAAATACTGAACTGTCACAAATTTAAGCACAAGGCCTGGAGGAAATACTGAACTGTCACAAATTTAAACACAAGGCCTGGAGGAAATACTGAACTGTCACAAATTTAAACACAGGGCCTGGAGGAAATACTGAACTGTCACAAATTTAAACACAAGGCCTGGAGGAAATACTGAACTGTCACAAATTTAAACACAGGGCCTTGAGGAAATACTGAACTGTCACAAATTTAAGCACAGGGCCTGGAGGAAATAGTGAACTGTCACAAATTTAAACACAAGGCCTGGAGGAAATACTGAACTGTCACAAATTTAAACACAAGGCCTGGAGGAAATACTGAACTGTCACAAATTTAAACACAGGGCCTGGAGGAAATACTGAACTGTCACAAATTTAAACACAGGGCCTGGAGGAAATAGTGAACTGTCACAAATTTAAACACAGGGCCTGGAGGAAATACTGAACTGTCACAAATTTAAACACAGGGCCTGGAGGAAATACTGAATTGTCACAAATTTAAACACAAGGCCTGGAGGAAATACTGAAATGTCATACATATAATCACAGGGCCTGGAGTATATACTGAACAGTCACAAATGTAAGCACAGGGCCTGGGGGAAATACTGAGCTGTCACAAATTTAAACACAGGTTCAGGAGGAAAGACTGAACGGTCACAAATTTAAACACAGGGCCTGGAGGAAATACTGAACTGTCACAAATTTAAACACAAGGCCTGGAGGAAATACTGAACTGTCACAAATTTAAACACAAGGCCTGGAGGAAATACTGAACTGTCACAAATTTAAACACAAGGCCTGGAGGAAATACTGAATTGTCACAAATTTAAACACAGGGCCTGGAGGAAATACTGAACTGCCACAAATTTAAACACAGGGCCTGGAGGAAATACTGAACAGTTACAAATTTAAACACAATGCCTGGAGGAAATCCTGAACTGTCACAAATTTAAACACAAGGCCTGGAGGAAATACTGAACTGTCACAAATTTAAGCACAGGGCCTGGAGGAAATACTGAGCTGTCACAAATTTAAGCACAAGGCCTGGAGGAAATACTGAACTGTCACAAATTTAAGCACAGGGCCTGGAGGAAATAGTGAACTGTCACAAATTTAAACACAGGGCCTGGAGGAAATACTGAACTGTCACAAGTTTAAGCACAGGGCCTGGAGGAAATACTGAACTGTCACAAATTTAAGCACAGGGCCTGGAGGAAATAGGGAACTGTCACAAATTTAAACACGGGGTCTGGAGGAAATACTGAACTGTCACAAATTTAAGCACAAGGCCTGGAGGAAATACTGAACTGTCACAAATTTAAGCACAGGGCCTGGAGGAAATAGTGAACTGTCACAACTTTAAACACAGGGCCTGGAGGAAATACTGAACTGTCACAAATTTAAACACAGGGCCTGGAGGAAATACTGAACTGTCACAAATTTAAACACAGGGCCTGGAGGAAATACTGAACTGTCACAAATTTAAACACAAGGCCTGGAGGAAATACTGAACTGCCACAAATTTAAACACAGGGCCTGGAGGAAATACTGAACTGTCACAACTTTAAACACAGGGTCTGGAGGAAATACTGAACTGTCACAAATTTAAACACAGGGCCTGGAGGAAATACTGAACTGTTACAAATTTAAACACAATGCCTGGAGGAAATACTGAACTGTCACAGCTTTAAACACAAGGCCTGGAGGAAATCCTGAACTGTCACAAATTTAAACACAGGGCCTGGAGGAAATACTGAACTGTCACAGCTTTAAACACAAGGCCTGGAGGAAATACCGAGCTGTCACAAATTTAAGCACAAGGCCTGGAGGAAATACTGAACTGTCACAAATTTAAACACAAGGCCTGGAGGAAATACTGAACTGTCACAAATTTAAACACAAGGCCTGGAGGAAATACTGAACTGTCACAAATTTAAACACAAGGCCTGGAGGAACTACTGAACGGTCACAAATTTAAACACAATGCCTGGAGGAAATACTGAACTGTCACAGCTTTAAACACAAGGCCTGGAGAAAATCCTGAACTGTCACAAATTTAAACACAAGGCCTGGAGGAAATACTGAGCTGTCACAAATTTAAGCACAAGGCCTGGAGGAAATACTGAACTGTCACAAATTTAAGCACAGGGCCTGGAGGAAATAGTGAACTGTCACAACTTTAAACACAGGGCCTGGAGGAAATACTGAACTGTCACAAATTTAAACACAGGGCCTGGAGGAAATACTGAACTGTCACAAATTTAAGCACAAGGCCTGGAGGAAATACTGAACTGTCACAAATTTAAACACAAGGCATGGAGGAAATACTGAACTGTCACAAATTTAAACACAGGGCCTGGAGGAAATACTGAACTGTCACAAATTTAAACACAGGGCCTGGAGGAAATACTGAACTGTCACAAATTTAAGCACAAGGCCTGGAGGAAATACTGAACTGTCACAAATTTAAACACAAGGCCTGGAGGAAATACTGAACTGTCACAAATTTAAACACAGGGCCTGGAGGAAATACTGAACTGTCACAAAATTAAACACAGGGCCTGGAGGAAATACTGAACTGTCACAAAATTAAACACAGGGCCTGGAGGAAATACTGAACTGTCACAAATTTAAACACAAGGCCTGGAGGAAATACTGAACTGTCACAAATTTAAACACAAGGCCTGGAGGAAATACTGAACTGTCACAAATTTAAACACAAGGCCTGGAGGAAATACTGAACTGTCACAAATTTAAACACAAGGCCTGGAGGAAATACTGAACTGTCACAAATTTAAACACAATGCCTGGAGGAAATACTGAACTGTCACAGCTTTAAACACAAGGCCTGGAGGAAATCCTGAACTGTCACAAATTTAAACACAAGGCCTGGAGGAAATACTGAGCTGTCACAAATTTAAGCACAAGGCCTGGAGGAAATACTGAACTGTCACAAATTTAAGCACAGGGCCTGGAGGAAATACTGAACTGTCACAAATTTAAGCACAAGGCCTGGAGGAAATACTGAACTGTCACAAATTTAAACACAAGGCATGGAGGAAATACTGAACTGTCACAAATTTAAACACAGGGCCTGGAGGAAATACTGAACTGTCACAAATTTAAACACAGGGCCTGGAGGAAATACTGAACTGTCACAAATTTAAGCACAAGGCCTGGAGGAAATACTGAACTGTCACAAATTTAAACACAAGGCCTGGAGGAAATACTGAACTGTCACAAATTTAAACACAGGGCCTGGAGGAAATACTGAACTGTCACAAAATTAAACACAGGGCCTGGAGGAAATACTGAACTGTCACAAATTTAAACACAGGGCCTGGAGGAAATACTGAACTGTCACAAATTTAAGCACAAGGCCTGGAGGAAATACTGAACTGTCACAAATTTAAACACAAGGCCTGGAGGAAATACTGAACTGTCACAAATTTAAACACAGGGCCTGGAGGAAATACTGAATTGTCACAAAATTAAACACAGGGCCTGGAGGAAATACTGAACTGTCACAAAATTAAACACAGGGCCTGGAGGAAATACTGAACTGTCACAAATTTAAACACAGGGCCAGGAGGAAATACTGAACTGTCACAAATTTAAACACAGGGCCTGGAGGAAATACTGAACTGTCACAAATTTAAGCACAAGGCCTGGAGGAAATACTGAACTGTCACAAATTTAAGCACAAGGCCTGGAGGAAATACTGAACTGTCACAAATTTAAACACAAGGCCTGGAGGAAATACTGAACTGTCACAAATTTAAACACAAGGCCTGGAGGAAATACTGAACTGTCACAAATTTAAACACAAGGCCTGGAGGAAATACTGAACTGTCACAAATTTAAACACAGGGCCTGGAGGAAATACTGAACTGTCACAAATTTAAACACAGGGCCTGGAGGAAATACTGAACTGTCACAAATTTAAGCACAAGGCCTGCAGGAAATACTGAACTGTCACAAATTTAAGCACAAGGCCTGGAGGAAATACTGAACTGTCACAAATTTAAACACAGGTGCTGGAGAAAATGCTGAACTGTCACAAATTTAAACACAAGGCCTGGAGGAAATACTGAACTGTCACAAATTTAAACACAAGGCCTGGAGGAAATACTGAACTGTCACAAATTTAAACACAGGGCCTTGAGGAAATACTGAACGGTCACAAATTTAAACACAAGGCCTGGAGGAAATACTGAACTGTCACAAATTTAAACACAAGGCCTGGAGGAAATACTGAACTGTCACAAATTTAAACACAAGGCCTGGAGGAAATACTGAACTGTCACAAATTTAAACACAAGGCCTGGAGGAAATACTGAACTGTCACAAATTTAAACACAAGGCCTGGAGGAAATACTGAACTGTCACAAATTTAAACACAAGGCCTGGAGGAAATACTGAACTGTCACAAATTTAAACACAGGGCCTTGAGGAAATACTGAACTGTCACAAATTTAAGCACAAGGGCTGGAGGAAATACTGAACTGTCACAAATTTAAACACAAGGCCTGGAGGAAATACTGAACTGTCACAAATTTAAACACAGGGCCTGGAGGAAATACTGAACTGTCACAAATTTAAACACAAGGCCTGGAGGAAATACTGAACTGTCATAAATTTAAGCACAAGGCCTGGAGGAAATACTGAACTGTCACAAATTTAAACACAAGGCCTGGAGGAAATACTGAACTGTCACAAATTTAAACACAGGGCCTGGAGGAAATACTGAATTGTCACAAAATTAAACACAGGGCCTGGAGGAAATACTGAACTGTCACAAAATTAAACACAGGGCCTGGAGGAAATACTGAACTGTCACAAATTTAAACACAGGGCCTGGAAGAAATACTGAACTGTCACAAATTTAAACACAGGGCCTGGAGGAAATACTGAACTGTCACAAATTTAAGCACAAGGCCTGGAGGAAATACTGAACTGTCACAAATTTAAGCACAAGGCCTGGAGGAAATACTGAACTGTCACAAATTTAAACACAAGGCCTGGAGGAAATACTGAACTGTCACAAATTTAAACACAAGGCCTGGAGGAAATACTGAACTGTCACAAATTTAAACACAAGGCCTGGAGGAAATACTGAACTGTCACAAATTTAAACACAGGGCCTGGAGGAAATACTGAACTGTCACAAATTTAAACACAGGGCCTGGAGGAAATACTGAACTGTCACAAATTTAAGCACAAGGCCTGGAGGAAATACTGAACTGTCACAAATTTAAGCACAAGGCCTGGAGGAAATACTGAACTGTCACAAATTTAAACACAGTGCCTGGAGGAAATACTGAACTGTCACAAATTTAAACACAAGGCCTGGAGGAAATACTGAACTGTCACAAATTTAAACACAAGGCCTGGAGGAAATACTGAACTGTCACAAATTTAAACACAGGTGCTGGAGGAAATACTGAACTGTCACAAATTTAAACACAAGGCCTGGAGGAAATACTGAACTGTCACAAATTTAAACACAAGGCCTGGAGGAAATACTGAACTGTCACAAATTTAAACACAGGGCCTTGAGGAAATACTGAACGGTCACAAATTTAAACACAAGGCCTGGAGGAAATACTGAACTGTCACAAATTTAAACACAAGGCCTGGAGGAAATACTGAACTGTCACAAATTTAAACACAAGGCCTGGAGGAAATACTGAACTGTCACAAATTTAAACACAAGGCCTGGAGGAAATACTGAACTGTCACAAATTTAAACACAAGGCCTGGAGGAAATACTGAACTGTCACAAATTTAAACACAAGGCCTGGAGGAAATACTGAACTGTCACAAATTTAAACACAGGGCCTTGAGGAAATACTGAACTGTCACAAATTTAAGCACAAGGCCTGGAGGAAATACTGAACTGTCACAAATTTAAACACAAGGCCTGGAGGAAATACTGAACTGTCACAAATTTAAACACAGGGCCTGGAGGAAATACTGAACTGTCACAAATTTAAACACAAGGCCTGGAGGAAATACTGAACTGTCACAAATTTAAACACAGGGCCTTGAGGAAATACTGAACTGTCACAAATTTAAGCACAGGGCCTGGAGGAAATAGTGAACTGTCACAAATTTAAACACAAGGCCTGGAGGAAATACTGAACTGTCACAAATTTAAGCACAAGGCCTGGAGGAAATATTGAACTGTCACAAATTTAAACACAAGGCCTGGAGGAAATACTGAACTGTCACAAATTTAAACACAAGGCCTGGAGGAAATACTGAACTGTCACAAATTTAAACACAAGGCCTGGAGGAAATACTGAACTGTCACAAATTTAAACACAAGGCCTGGAGGAAATACTGAACTGTCACAAATTTAAACACAAGGCCTGCAGGAAATACTGAACTGTCACAAATTTAAGCACAAGGCCTGGAGGAAATACTGAACTGTCACAAATTTAAACACAGTGCCTGGAGGAAATACTGAACTGTCACAAATTTAAACACAAGGCCTGGAGGAAATACTGAACTGTCACAAATTTAAACACAAGGCCTGGAGGAAATACTGAACTGTCACAAATTTAAACACAGGTGCTGGAGAAAATGCTGAACTGTCACAAATTTAAACACAAGGCCTGGAGGAAATACTGAACTGTCACAAATTTAAACACAAGGCCTGGAGGAAATACTGAACTGTCACAAATTTAAACACAGGGCCTTGAGGAAATACTGAACGGTCACAAATTTAAACACAAGGCCTGGAGGAAATACTGAACTGTCACAAATTTAAACACAAGGCCTGGAGGAAATACTGAACTGTCACAAATTTAAACACAAGGCCTGGAGGAAATACTGAACTGTCACAAATTTAAACACAAGGCCTGGAGGAAATACTGAACTGTCACAAATTTAAACACAAGGCCTGGAGGAAATACTGAACTGTCACAAATTTAAACACAAGGCCTGGAGGAAATACTGAACTGTCACAAATTTAAACACAGGGCCTTGAGGAAATACTGAACTGTCACAAATTTAAACACAAGGCCTGGAGGAAATACTGAACTGTCACAAATTTAAACACAGGGCCTGGAGGAAATACTGAACTGTCACAAATTTAAACACAAGGCCTGGAGGAAATACTGAACTGTCACAAATTTAAGCACAAGGCCTGGAGGAAATACTGAACTGTCACAAATTTAAACACAAGGCCTGGAGGAAATACTGAACTGTCACAAATTTAAACACAAGGCCTGGAGGAAATACTGAACTGTCACAAATTTAAGCACAAGGCCTGGAGGAAATACTGAACTGTCACAAATTTAAACACAAGGGCTGGAGGAAATACTGAACTGTCACAAATTTAAACACAAGGCCTGGAGGAAATACTGAACTGTCACAAATTTAAACACAGGGCCTGGAGGAAATACTGAACTGTCACAAATTTAAACACAAGGCCTGGAGGAAATACTGAACTGTCACAAATTTAAGCACAAGGCCTGGAGGAAATACTGAACTGTCACAAATTTAAACACAAGGCCTGGAGGAAATACTGAACTGTCACAAATTTAAACACAGGGCCTGGAGGAAATACTGAATTGTCACAAAATTAAACACAGGGCCTGGAGGAAATACTGAACTGTCACAAAATTAAACACAGGGCCTGGAGGAAATACTGAACTGTCACAAATTTAAACACAGGGCCTGGAAGAAATACTGAACTGTCACAAATTTAAACACAGGGCCTGGAGGAAATACTGAACTGTCACAAATTTAAGCACAAGGCCTGGAGGAAATACTGAACTGTCACAAATTTAAGCACAAGGCCTGGAGGAAATACTGAACTGTCACAAATTTAAACACAAGGCCTGGAGGAAATACTGAACTGTCACAAATTTAAACACAAGGCCTGGAGGAAATACTGAACTGTCACAAATTTAAACACAAGGCCTGGAGGAAATACTGAACTGTCACAAATTTAAACACAGGGCCTGGAGGAAATACTGAACTGTCACAAATTTAAACACAGGGCCTGGAGGAAATACTGAACTGTCACAAATTTAAGCACAAGGCCTGGAGGAAATACTGAACTGTCACAAATTTAAGCACAAGGCCTGGAGGAAATACTGAACTGTCACAAATTTAAACACAGTGCCTGGAGGAAATACTGAACTGTCACAAATTTAAACACAAGGCCTGGAGGAAATACTGAACTGTCACAAATTTAAACACAAGGCCTGGAGGAAATACTGAACTGTCACAAATTTAAACACAGGTGCTGGAGGAAATACTGAACTGTCACAAATTTAAACACAAGGCCTGGAGGAAATACTGAACTGTCACAAATTTAAACACAAGGCCTGGAGGAAATACTGAACTGTCACAAATTTAAACACAGGGCCTTGAGGAAATACTGAACGGTCACAAATTTAAACACAAGGCCTGGAGGAAATACTGAACTGTCACAAATTTAAACACAAGGCCTGGAGGAAATACTGAACTGTCACAAATTTAAACACAAGGCCTGGAGGAAATACTGAACTGTCACAAATTTAAACACAAGGCCTGGAGGAAATACTGAACTGTCACAAATTTAAACACAAGGCCTGGAGGAAATACTGAACTGTCACAAATTTAAACACAAGGCCTGGAGGAAATACTGAACTGTCACAAATTTAAACACAGGGCCTTGAGGAAATACTGAACTGTCACAAATTTAAGCACAAGGCCTGGAGGAAATACTGAACTGTCACAAATTTAAACACAAGGCCTGGAGGAAATACTGAACTGTCACAAATTTAAACACAGGGCCTGGAGGAAATACTGAACTGTCACAAATTTAAACACAAGGCCTGGAGGAAATACTGAACTGTCACAAATTTAAACACAGGGCCTTGAGGAAATACTGAACTGTCACAAATTTAAGCACAGGGCCTGGAGGAAATAGTGAACTGTCACAAATTTAAACACAAGGCCTGGAGGAAATACTGAACTGTCACAAATTTAAGCACAAGGCCTGGAGGAAATATTGAACTGTCACAAATTTAAACACAAGGCCTGGAGGAAATACTGAACTGTCACAAATTTAAACACAAGGCCTGGAGGAAATACTGAACTGTCACAAATTTAAACACAAGGCCTGGAGGAAATACTGAACTGTCACAAATTTAAACACAAGGCCTGGAGGAAATACTGAACTGTCACAAATTTAAACACAAGGCCTGGAGGAAATACTGAACTGTCACAAATTTAAACACAAGGCCTGGAGGAAATACTGAACGGTCACAAATTTAAACACATGGCCTGGAGGAAATACTGAACTGTCACAAATTTAAACACAGGGCCTTGAGGAAATACTGAACTGTCACAAATTTAAGCACAAGGCCTGGAGGAAATACTGAACTGTCACAAATTTAAGCACAGGGCCTGGAGGAAATAGTGAACTGTCACAAATTTAAACACAGAGCCTGGAGGAAATACTGAACTGTCACAAATTTAAACACAGGGCCTGGAGGAAATACTGAACTGTCACAAATTTAAACACAAGGCCTGGAGGAAACACTGAACTGTCACAAATTTAAACACAAGGCCTGGAGGAAATACTGAACTGTCACAAATTTAAACACAAGGCCTGGAGGAAATACTGAACTGTCACAAATTTAAACACAAGGCCTGGAGGAAATACTGAACTGTCACAAATTTAAGCACAGGGCCTGGAGGAAATAGTGAACTGTCACAAATTTAAACACAAGGCCTGGAGGAAATACTGAGCTGTCACAAATTTAAACACAAGGCCTGGAGGAAATACTGAACTGTCACAAATTTAAACACAGGGCCTTAAGGGAAATACTGAACTGTCACAACTTTAAACACAGGGCCTGGAGGAAATACTGAACTGTCACAAATTTAAACACAGGGCCTGGGGGAAATACTGAACTGTCACAAATTTAAACACAGGGCCTGGAGGAAATACTGAACTGTCACAAATTTAAACACAGGGGCTGGAGGAAATACTGAACTGTCACAAATTTAAACACAGGGCCTGGAGGGAAATACTGAACTGTCACAACTTGAAACACAGGGCCTGGAGGAAATACTGAACTGTCACAAATTTAAACACAGGGGCTGGAGGAAATACTGAACTGTCACAAATTTAAACACAGGGCCTGGAGGAAATACTGAGCTGTCACAAATTTAAACACAATGCCTGGAGGAAATACTGAGCTGTCACAAATTTAAACACAAGGCCTGGAGGAAATACTGAGCTGTCACAAATTTAAACACAGGGCCTGGAGGGAAATACTGAGCTGTCACAAATTTAAACACAAGGCCTGGAGGAAATACTGAGCTGTCACAGATTTAAACACAAGGCCTGGAGGAAATATTGAGCTGTCACAAATTTAAACACAAGGCCTGGAGGAAATACTGAGCTGTCACAACTTTAAACACAGGGCCTGGAGGAAATACTGAACTGTCACAACTTTAAACACAGGGCCTGGAGGAAATACTGAACTGTCACAAATTTAAACACAGGGGCTGGAGGGAAATACTGAACTGTCACAAATTTAAACACAAGGCCTGGAGGAAATACTGAACTGTCACAAATTTAAGCACAGGGCCTGGCGGAAATACTGAACTGTCACAAATTTAGGCACAAGGCCTGGAGGAAATACTGAACTGTCACAAATTTAAGCACAGGGCCTGGAGGGAAATACTGAACTGTCACAACTTTAAACACAGGGCCTGGAGGAAATACTGAACTGTCACAAATTTAAACACAGGGGCTGGAGGAAATACTGAACTGTCACAAATTTAAACACAAGGCCTGGAGGGAAATACTGAACTGTCACAACTTTAAACACAGGGGCTGGAGGAAATACTGAACTGTCACAAATTTATACACAAGGCCTGGAGGAAATACTGAACTGTCACAAATTTAACACAAGGCCTGGAGGAAATACTGAACTGTCACAAATTTAAACACAATGCCTGGAGGAAATACTGAACTGTCACAAATTTAAACACAAGGCCTGGAGGAAATACTGAACTGTCACAAATTTAAACACAAGGCCTGGAGGGAATACTGAACTGTCACAAATTTAAACACAAGGCCTGGAGAAAATGCTGAACTGTCACAAATTTAAACACAAGGCCTGGAGGAAATACTGAACTGTTACAACTTTAAACACAGGGCCTGGAGGAAATACTGAACTGTCACAAATTTAAACACAAGGCCTGGAGGAAATACTGAACTGTCACAACTTTAAACACAGGGCCTGGAGGAAATACTGAACTGTCACAAATTTAAACAAAGGGCCTGGAGGAAATACTGAGCTGTCGCAAATTTAAACACAAGGCCTGGAGGAATTACTGAACTGTCACAAATTTAAACACAGGGCCTGGAGGAAATACAGAACTGTCACAAATTTAAACACAAGTCCTGGAGGGAAATACTGAACTGTCACAAATTTAAACACAAGGCTTGGAGGGAATACTGAACTGTCACAAATTTAAACACAAGGCCTGGAGGAAATACTGAACTGTCACAAATTTAAACACAAGGCCTGGAGGAAATACTGAACTGTCACAAATTTAAACACAGGGCCTGGAGGAAATACTGAACTGTCACAAATTTAAACAAAGGGCCTGGAGGAAATACTGAGCTGTCGCAAATTTAAACACAAGGCCTGGAGGAATTACTGAACTGTCACAAATTTAAACACAGGGCCTGGAGGAAATACTGAACTGTCACAAATTTAAACACAGGGCCTGGAGGAAATACTGAACTGTCACAAATTTAAACACAGGGTCTGGAGGAAATACTGAGCTGTCGCAAATTTAAACACAAGGCCTGGAGGAAATACTGAACTGTCACAAATTTAAACACAAGGCCTGGAGGAAATACTGAACTGTCACAAATTTAAACACAGGGGCTGGAGGAAATACTGAACTGTCACAAATTTAAACACAGGGCCTGGAGGGAAATACTGAACTGTCACAACTTTAAACACAGGGCCTGGAGGAAATACTGAACTGTCACAAATTTAAACACAGGGGCTGGAGGAAATACTGAGCTGTCACAAATTTAAACACAAGGCCTGGAGTAAATACTGAGCTGTCACAAATTTAAGCACAAGGCCTGGAGGAAATACTGAGCTGTCACAAATTTAAACACAGGGCCTGGAGGGAAATACTGAGCTGTCACAAATTTAAACACAGGGTCTGGAGGAAATACTGAACTGTCACAAATTTAAACACAGGGCCTGGAGGAAATACTGAACTGTCACAAATTTAAACACAGGGCCTGGAGGGAAATACTGAGCTGTCACAAATTTAAACACAAGGCCTGGAGGAAATACTGAGCTGTCACAAATTTAAACACAAGGCCTGGAGGAAATACTGAGCTGTCACAAATTTAAACACAAGGCCTGGAGGAAATACTGAGCTGTCACAAATTTAAACACAGGGCCTGGAGGGAAATACTGAGCTGTCAAAAATTTAAACACAGGGGCTGGAGGAAATACTGAACTGTCACAACTTTAAACACAGGGCCTGGAGGAAATACTGAACTGTCACAACTTTAAACACAGGGCCTGGAGGAAATACTGAACTGTCACAAATTTAAACACAGGGGCTGGAGGAAATACTGAACTGTCACAAATTTAAACACAAGGCCTGGAGGAAATACTGAACTGTCACAAATTTAAACACAAGGCCTGGAGGAAATACTGAACTGTCACAAATTTAAGCACAGGGCCTGGCGGAAATACTGAACTGTCACAAATTTAAGCACAAGGCCTGGAGGAAATACTGAGCTGTCACAGATTTAAACACAAGGCCTGGAGGAAATATTGAGCTGTCACAAATTTAAACACAATGCCTGGAGGAAATACTGAGCTGTCACAACTTTAAACACAGGGCCTGGAGGAAATACTGAACTGTCACAACTTTAAACACAGGGCCTGGAGGAAATACTGAACTGTCACAAATTTAAACACAGGGGCTGGAGGGAAATACTGAACTGTCACAAATTTAAACACAAGGCCTGGAGGAAATACTGAACTGTCACAAATTTAAGCACAGGGCCTGGCGGAAATACTGAACTGTCACAAATTTAAGCACAAGGCCTGGAGGAAATACTGAACTGTCACAAATTTAAGCACAGGGCCTGGAGGGAAATACTGAACTGTCACAACTTTAAACACAGGGCCTGGAGGAAATACTGAACTGTCACAAATTTAAACACAGGGGCTGGAGGAAATACTGAACTGTCACAAATTTAAACACAAGGCCTGGAGGGAAATACTGAACTGTCACAACTTTAAACACAGGGGCTGGAGGAAATACTGAACTGTCACAAATTTATACACAAGGCCTGGAGGAAATACTGAACTGTCACAAATTTAACACAAGGCCTGGAGGAAATACTGAACTGTCACAAATTTAAACACAATGCCTGGAGGAAATACTGAACTGTCACAAATTTAAACACAAGGCCTGGAGGAAATACTGAACTGTCACAAATTTAAACACAAGGCCTGGAGGGAATACTGAACTGTCACAAATTTAAACACAAGGCCTGGAGAAAATGCTGAACTGTCACAAATTTAAACACAAGGCCTGGAGGAAATACTGAACTGTTACAACTTTAAACACAGGGCCTGGAGGAAATACTGAACTGTCACAAATTTAAACACAAGGCCTGGAGGAAATACTGAACTGTCACAACTTTAAACACAGGGCCTGGAGGAAATACTGAACTGTCACAAATTTAAACAAAGGGCCTGGAGGAAATACTGAGCTGTCGCAAATTTAAACACAAGGCCTGGAGGAATTACTGAACTGTCACAAATTTAAACACAGGGCCTGGAGGAAATACAGAACTGTCACAAATTTAAACACAAGTCCTGGAGGGAAATACTGAACTGTCACAAATTTAAACACAAGGCTTGGAGGGAATACTGAACTGTCACAAATTTAAACACAAGGCCTGGAGGAAATACTGAACTGTCACAAATTTAAACACAAGGCCTGGAGGAAATACTGAACTGTCACAAATTTAAACACAGGGCCTGGAGGAAATACTGAACTGTCACAAATTTAAACAAAGGGCCTGGAGGAAATACTGAGCTGTCGCAAATTTAAACACAAGGCCTGGAGGAATTACTGAACTGTCACAAATTTAAACACAGGGCCTGGAGGAAATACTGAACTGTCACAAATTTAAACACAGGGCCTGGAGGAAATACTGAACTGTCACAAATTTAAACACAGGGTCTGGAGGAAATACTGAGCTGTCGCAAATTTAAACACAAGGCCTGGAGGAAATACTGAACTGTCACAAATTTAAACACAAGGCCTGGAGGAAATACTGAACTGTCACAAATTTAAACACAGGGGCTGGAGGAAATACTGAACTGTCACAAATTTAAACACAGGGCCTGGAGGGAAATACTGAACTGTCACAACTTTAAACACAGGGCCTGGAGGAAATACTGAACTGTCACAAATTTAAACACAGGGGCTGGAGGAAATACTGAGCTGTCACAAATTTAAACACAAGGCCTGGAGGAAATACTGAGCTGTCACAAATTTAAGCACAAGGCCTGGAGGAAATACTGAGCTGTCACAAATTTAAACACAGGGCCTGGAGGGAAATACTGAGCTGTCACAAATTTAAACACAGGGTCTGGAGGAAATACTGAACTGTCACAAATTTAAACACAGGGCCTGGAGGAAATACTGAACTGTCACAAATTTAAACACAGGGCCTGGAGGGAAATACTGAGCTGTCACAAATTTAAACACAAGGCCTGGAGGAAATACTGAGCTGTCACAAATTTAAACACAAGGCCTGGAGGAAATACTGAGCTGTCACAAATTTAAACACAAGGCCTGGAGGAAATACTGAGCTGTCACAAATTTAAACACAGGGCCTGGAGGGAAATACTGAGCTGTCAAAAATTTAAACACAGGGGCTGGAGGAAATACTGAACTGTCACAACTTTAAACACAGGGCCTGGAGGAAATACTGAACTGTCACAACTTTAAACACAGGGCCTGGAGGAAATACTGAACTGTCACAAATTTAAACACAGGGGCTGGAGGAAATACTGAACTGTCACAAATTTAAACACAAGGCCTGGAGGAAATACTGAACTGTCACAAATTTAAACACAAGGCCTGGAGGAAATACTGAACTGTCACAAATTTAAGCACAGGGCCTGGCGGAAATACTGAACTGTCACAAATTTAAGCACAAGGCCTGGAGGAAATACTGAACTGTCACAAATTTAAGCACAGGGCCTGGAGGGAAATACTGAACTGTCACAACTTTAAACACAGGGCCTGGAGGAAATACTGAACTGTCACAAATTTAAACACAGGGGCTGGAGGGAAATACTGAACTGTCACAACTTTAAACACAGGGGCTGGAGGAAATACTGAACTGTCACAAATTTAAACACAAGGCCTGGAGGAAATACTGAACTGTCACAAATTTAAACACAAGGCCTGGAGGAAATACTGAACTGTCACAACTTTAAACACAGGGGCTGGAGGAAATACTGAACTGTCACAAATTTAAACACAAGGCCTGGAGGAAATACTGAACTGTCACAAATTTAAACACAAGGCCTGGAGGAAATACTGAACTGTCACAAATTTAAACAAAGGGCCTGGAGGAAATACTGAGCTGTCGCAAATTTAAACACAAGGCCTGGAGGAATTACTGAACTGTCACAAATTTAAACACAGGGCCTGGAGGAAATACTGAACTGTCACAAATTTAAACACAAGGCCTGGAGGAAATACTGAACTGTCACAAATTTAAACACAGGGTCTGGAGGGAAATACTGAACTGTCACAAATTTAAACACAAGGCCTGGAGGAAATACTGAACTGTCACAAATTTAAACACAGGGCCTGGAGGAATTACTGAACTGTCACAAATTTAAACACACGGCCTGGAGGAAATACTGAACTGTCACAAATTTAAACACAAGGCCTGGAGGAATTACTGAACTGTCACAAATTTAAACACAGGGCCTGGAGGAAATACTGAACTGTCACAAATTTAAACACAAGGCCTGGAGGAAATACTGAACTGTCACAAATTTAAACACAGGGCCTGGAGGAATTACTGAACTGTCACAAATTTAAACACACGGCCTGGAGGAAATACTGAACTGTCACAAATTTAAACACAGGGCCTGGGGGAAATACTGAACTGTCACAAATTTAAACACAAGGCCTGGAGGAAATACTGAACTGTCACAAATTTAAACAAAGGGCCTGGAGGAAATACTGAGCTGTCGCAAATTTAAACACAAGGCCTGGAGGAAATACTGAACTGTCACAAATTTAAACACAGGGCCTGGAGGAAATACTGAACTGTCACAAATTTAAACACAGGGGCTGGAGGAAATACTGAACTGTCACAAATTTAAACACAGGGCCTGGAGGGAAATACTGAACTGTCACAACTTTAAACACAGGGCCTGGAGGAAATACTGAACTGTCACAAATTTAAACACAGGGGCTGGAGGAAATACTGAGCTGTCACAAATTTAAACACAAGGCCTGGAGGAAATACTGAGCTGTCACAAATTTAAGCACAAGGCCTGGAGGAAATACTGAGCTGTCACAAATTTAAACACAGGGCCTGGAGGGAAATACTGAGCTGTCACAAATTTAAACACAGTGTCTGGAGGAAATACTGAACTGTCACAAATTTAAACACAGGGCCTGGAGGAAATACTGAGCTGTCACAAATTTAAACACAAGGCCTGGAGGAAATACTGAGCTGTCACAAATTTAAACACAAGGCCTGGAGGAAATACTGAGCTGTCACAAATTTAAACACAAGGCCTGGAGGAAATACTGAGCTGTCACAAATTTAAACACAAGGCCTGGAGGAAATACTGAGCTGTCACAAATTTAAACACAAGGCCTGGAGGAAATACTGAGCTGTCACAAATTTAAACACAGGGCCTGGAGGGAAATACTGAGCTGTCACAAATTTAAACACAAGGCCTGGAGGAAATACTGAGCTGTCACAAATTTAAACACAAGGCCTGGAGGAAATACTGAGCTGTCACAAATTTAAACACAGGGCCTGGAGGGAAATACTGAGCTGTTTTTAAATTTAAACACAAGGCCTGGAGGAAATACTGAACTGTCACAAATTTAAACACAGGGCCTGGAGGGAAATACTGAACTGTCACAAATTTAAACACAAGGCCTGGAGGAAATACTGAACTGTCACAACTTTAAACACAGGGCCTGGAGGAAATACTGAACTGTCACAACTTTAAACACAGGGCCTGGAGGGAATACCGAACTGTCACAAATTTAAACACAAGGCCTGGAGGAAATACTGAACTGTCACAAATTTAAACACAGGGGCTGGAGGAAATACTGAACTGTCACAAATTTAAACACAGGGCCTGGAGGGAAATACTGAGCTGTCAAAAATTTAAACACAAGGCCTGGAGGAAATACTGAACTGTCACAAATTTAAACACAGGGCCTGGAGGAAATACTGAACTGTCACAAATTTAAGCACAGGGCCTGGCGGAAATACTGAACTGTCACAAATTTAAACACAGGGGCTGGAGGAAATACTGAACTGTCACAAATTTAAACAAAAGGCCTGGAGGGAAATACTGAACTGTCACAACTTTAAACACAGGGGCTGGAGGAAATACTGAACTGTCACAAATTTAAACACAAGGCCTGGAGGAAATACTGAACTGTCACAAATTTAAACACAAGGCCTGGAGGAAATACTGAACTGTCACAAATTTAAGCACAAGGCCTGGAGGAAATACTGAACTGTCACAAATTTAAACACAAGGCCTGGAGGAAATACTGAACTGTCACAAATTTAAACACAAGGCCTGGAGGAAATACTGAACGGTCACAAATTTAAACAAATGGCCTGGAGGAAATACTGAACTGTCACAAATTTAAACACAGGGCCTTGAGGAAATACTGAACTGTCACAAATTTAAGCACAAGGCCTGGAGGAAATACTGAACTGTCACAAATTTAAGCACAGGGCCTGGAGGAAATAGTGAACTGTCACAAATTTAAACACTAGGCCTGGAGGAAATACTGAACGGTCACAAATTTAAACACAAGGCCTGGAGGAAATACTGAACTGTCACAAATTTAAACACAAGGCCTGGAGGAAATACTGAACTGTCACAAATTTAAACACAAGGCCTGGAGGGAATACTGAACTGTCACAAATTTAAACACAGGGCCTGGAGGAAATACTGAGCTGTCACAAATTTAAACACAAGGCCTGGAGGAAATACTGTACTGTCACAAATTTAAACACAGGGCCTGGAGGAAATACTGATCTGTCACAAATTTAAACACAAGGCCTGGAGGAAATACTGAACTGTCACAAATTTAAACACAAGGCCTGGAGGAAATACTGAACTGTCACAAATTTAAGCACAGGGCCTGGAGGAAATAGTGAACTGTCACAAATTTAAACACAAGGCCTGGAGGAAATACTGAGCTGTCACAAATTTAAACACAAGGCCTGGAGGAAATACTGAACTGTCACAAATTTAAACACAGGGCCTGGAGGGAAATACTGAACTGTCACAACTTTAAACACAGGGCCTGGAGGAAATACTGAACTGTCACAAATTTAAACACAAGGCCTGGAGGAAATACTGAGCTGTCACAAATTTAAACACAAGGCCTGGAGGAAATACTGAGCTGTCACAAATTTAAACACAAGGCCTGGAGGAAATACTGAGCTGTCACAAATTTAAACACAGGGGCTGGAGGAAATACTGAGCTGTCACAAATTTAAACACAAGGCCTGGAGGAAATACTGAGCTGTCACAAATTTAAACACAAGGCCTGGAGGAAATACTGAACTGTCACAAATTTAAACACAAGGCCTGGAGGAAATACTGAACTGTCACAAATTTAAACACAGGGCCTGGAGGAAATACTGAACTGTCACAAATTTAAACACAGGGGCTGGAGGAAATACTGAACTGTCACAACTTTAAACACAGGGCCTGGAGGAAATACTGAGCAGTCACAAATTTAAACACAAGGCCTGGAGGAAATACTGAGCTGTCACAAATTTAAACACAAGGCCTGGAGGAAATACTGAACTGTCACAAATTTAAACACAAGGCCTGGAGGAAATACTGAACTGTCACAAATTTAAACACAGGGCCTGGAGGAAATACTGAACTGTCACAAATTTAAACACAGGGGCTGGAGGAAATACTGAACTGTCACAACTTTAAACACAGGGCCTGGAGGAAATACTGAACTGTCACAAATTTAAACACATGGCCTGGAGGGAATACTGAACTGTCACAAATTTAAACACAAGGCCTGGAGAAAATGCTGAACTGTCACAAATTTAAACACAAGGCCTGGAGGAAATACTGAACTGTCACAAATTTAAACACAAGGCCTGGAGGAAATACTGAACTGTCACAAATTTAAACACAAGGCCTGGAGGAAATACTGAACTGTCACAAATTTCAACACAAGGCCTGGAGAAAATGCTGAACTGTCACAAATTTAAACGCAAGGCCTGGAGGAAATACTGAACTGTCACAAATTTAAACACAGGGTCTGGAGGAAATACTGAGCTGTCACAAATTTAAACACAAGGCCTGGAGGGAAATGCTGAGCTGTCACAAATTTAAACACAAGGCCTGGAGGAAATACTGAACTGTCACAAATTTAAACACAGGGGCTGGAGGAAATACTGAACTGTCACAAATTTAAACACAAGGCCTGGAGGAAATACTGAACTGTCACAAATTTAAACACAAGGCCTGGAGGTAATACTGAACTGTCACAAATTTAAACACAAGGCATGGAGGAAATACTGAACTGTCACAACTTTAAACACAGGGCCTGGAGGAAATACTGAACTGTCACAAATTTAAACACAGGGGCTGGAGGAAATACTGAACTGTCACAAATTTAAACACAAGGCCTGGAGGAAATACTGAACTGTCACTAATTTAAACACAAGGCCTGGAGGAAATACTGAACTGTCACAAATTTAAACACAGGGCCTGGAGGAAATACTGAACTGTCACAAATTTAAACACAGGGGCTGGAGGAAATACTGAACTGTCACAAATTTAAACACAGGGGCTGGAGGAAATACTGAACTGTCACAAATTTAAACACAAGGCCTGGAGGAAATACTGAACTGTCACAAATTTAAACACAAGGCCTGGAGGAAATACTGAACTGTCACAAATTTAAACACAAGGCCTGGAGGAAATACTGAACTGTCACAAATTTAAACACATGGCCTGGAGGAAATACTGAACTGTCACAAATTTAAACACAGGGGCTGGAGGAAATACTGAACTGTCACAAATTTAAACACAGTTCCTGGAGGAAATACTGAACTGTCACAAATTTAAACACAAGGCCTGGAGGAAATACTGAACTGTCACAACTTTAAACACAGGGCCTGGAGGAAATACTGAACTGTCACAAATTTAAACACAGGGGCTGGAGGAAATACTGAACTGTCACAAATTTAAACACAAGGCCTGGAGGAAATACTGAACTGTCACAAATTTAAACACAGGGGCTGGAGGAAATACTGAACTGTCACAAATTTAAACACAAGGCCTGGAGGAAATACTGAACTGTCACAAATTTAAACACAAGGCCTGGAGGAAATACTGAACTGTCACAAATTTAAGCACAGGGCCTGGAGGGAAATACTGAACTGTCACAACTTTAAACACAAGGCCTGGAGGGAAATACTGAACTGTCACAACTTTAAAAACAGGGCCTGGAGGAAATACTGAACTGTCACAAATTTAAACACAGGGGCTGGAGGAAATACTGAACTGTCACAAATTTAAACACATGGCCTGGAGGAAATACTGAACTGTCACAAATTTAAACACAAGGCCTGGAGGAAATACTGAACTGTCAGAAATTTAAACACAGGGGCTGGAGGAAATACTGAACTGTCACAAATTTAAACACAAGGCCTGGAGGAAATACTGAACTGTCAGAAATTTAAACACAGGGGCTGGAGGAAATACTGAACTGTCACAAATTTAAACACAGGGCCTGGAGGAAATACTGAACTGTCACAAATTTAAACACAAGGCCTGGAGGAAATACTGAACTGTCAGAAATTTAAACACAGGGGCTGGAGGAAATACTGAACTGTCACAAATTTAAACACAAGGCCTGGAGGAAATACTGAACTGTCACAAATTTAAGCACAAGGCCTGGAGGAAATACTGAACTGTCACAAATTTAAGCACAGGGCCTGGAGGGAAATACTGAACTGACACAACTTTAAACACAGGGCCTGGAGGAAATACTGAACTGTCACAAATTTAAACACAGGGGCTGGAGGAAATACTGAACTGTCACAAATTTAAACACAAGGCCTGGAGGGAAATACTGAACTGTCACAACTTTAAACACAGGGGCTGGAGGAAATACTGAACTGTCACAAATTTAAACACAAGGCCTGGAGGAAATACTGAACTGTCACAAATTTAAACACAGGGCCTGGAGGAAATACTGAACTGTCACAAATTTAAACACAAGGCCTGGAGGAAATACTGAACTGTCACAAATTTAAATACAGGGCCTGGAGGAAATACTGAACTGTCACAAATTTAAACACAAGGCCTGGAGGGAATACTGAACTGTCACAAATTTAAACACAGGGCCTGGAGGAAATACTGAACTGTCACAAATTTAAACACAAGGCCTGGAGGAAATACTGAACTGTCACAAATTTAAACACAGGGGCTGGAGGAAATACTGAACTGTCACAAATTTAAACACAGGGGCTGGAGGAAATACTGAACTGTCACAAATTTAAACACAAGGCCTGGAGGAAATACTGAACTGTCACAAATTTAAACACAAGGCCTGGAAGAAATACTGAACTGTCACAAATTTAAACACAAGGCCTGGAGGAAATACTGAACTGTCACAAATTTAAACACAGGGCCTGGAGGAAATACTGAACTGTCACAAATTTAAACACAGGGGCTGGAGGAAATACTGAACTGTCACAACTTTAAACACAGGGCCTGGAGGAAATACTGAACTGTCACAAATTTAAACACAAGGCCTGGAGAAAATGCTGAACTGTCACAAATTTAAACACAAGGCCTGGAGGAAACAGTGAACTGTCACAAATTTAAACACAGGGCCTGGAGGAAATACTGAACTGTCACAAATTTAAACACAAGGCCTGGAGGAAATACTGAACTGTCACAAATTTAAACACAAGGCCTGGAGGAAATACTGAACTGTCACAAATTTAAACACAGGGTCTGGAGGAAATACTGAACTGTCACAAATTTAAACACAAGGCCTGGAGGAAATACTGAACTGTCACAAATTTAAACACAAGGCCTGGAGAAAATGCTGAACTGTCACAAATTTAAACGCAAGGCCTGGAGGAAATACTGAACTGTCACAAATTTAAACACAGGGTCTGGAGGAAATACTGAGCTGTCACAAATTTAAACACAAGGCCTGGAGGGAAAGGCTAAGCTGTCACAAATTTAAACACAAGGCCTGGAGGAAATACTGAACTGTCACAAATTTAAACACAGGGGCTGGAGGAAATACTGAACTGTCACAAATTTAAACACAAGGCCTGGAGGAAATACTGAACTGTCACAAATTTAAACACAAGGCCTGGAGGTAATACTGAACTGTCACAAATTTAAACACAAGGCCTGGAGGAAATACTGAACTGTCACAACTTTAAACACAGGGCCTGGAGGAAATACTGAACTGTCACAAATTTAAACACAGGGCCTGGAGGAAATACTGAACTGTCACAAATTTAAACACAAGGCCTGGAGGAAATACTGAACTGTCACAAATTTAAACACAAGGCCTGGAGGAAATACTGAACTGTCACAAATTTAAACACAGGGGCTGGAGGAAATACTGAACTGTCACAAATTTAAACACAGGGGCTGGAGGAAATACTGAACTGTCACAAATTTAAACACAAGGCCTGGAGGAAATACTGAACTGTCACAAATTTAAACACAGGGGCTGGAGGAAATACTGAACTGTCACAAATTTAAACACAGGGGCTGGAGGAAATACTGAACTGTCACAAATTTAAACACAAGGCCTGGAGGAAATACTGAACTGTCACAAATTTAAACACAGGGGCTGGAGGAAATACTGAACTGTCACAAATTTAAACACATGGCCTGGAGGAAATACTGAACTGTCACAAATTTAAACACAGGGGCTGGAGGAAATACTGAACTGTCACAAATTTAAACACAGTTCCTGGAGGAAATACTGAACTGTCACAAATTTAAACACAAGGCCTGGAGGAAATACTGAACTGTCACAACTTTAAACACAGGGCCTGGAGGAAATACTGAACTGTCACAAATTTAAACACAGGGGCTGGAGGAAATACTGAACTGTCACAAATTTAAACACAAGGCCTGGAGGAAATACTGAACTGTCACAAATTTAAACACAGGGGCTGGAGGAAATACTGAACTGTCACAAATTTAAACACAAGGCCTGGAGGGAAATACTGAACTGTCACAACTTTAAACACAGGGCCTGGAGGGAAATACTGAACTGTCACAAATTTAAACACAAGGCCTGGAGGAAATACTGAACTGTCACAAATTTAAACACAAGGCCTGGAGGAAATACTGAACTGTCACAAATTTAAACACAAGGCCTGGAGGGAAATACTGAACTGTCACAACTTTAAACACAGGGCCTGGAGGAAATACTGAACTGTCACAAATTTAAACACAGGGCCTGGAGGGAATACTGAACGGTCACAAATTTAAACACTGGGGCTGGAGGAAATACTGAACTGTCACAAATTTAAACACAAGGCCTGGAGAAAATACTGAACTGTCACAAATTTAAACTCAAGGCCTGGAGGAAATACTGAACTGTCACAAATTTAAACACAGGGCCTGGAGGAAATACTGAACTGTCACAAATTTAAACACAGGTGCTGGAGGAAATACTGAACTGTCACAACTTTAAACACAGGGCCTGGAGGAAATACTGAACTGTCACAAATTTAAACACAGGGCCTGGAGGAAATACTGAACTGTCACAAATTTAAACACAGGGGCTGGAGGAAATACTGAGCTGTCGCAAATTTAAACACAAGGCCTGGAGGAAATACTGAACTGTCACAACTTTAAACACAGGGCCTGGAGGAAATACTGAACTGTCACAAATTTAAACACAGGGGCTGGAGGAAATACTGAACTGTCACAAATTTAAACACAAGGCCTGGAGGAAATACTGAACTGTCACAAATTTAAACAAAGGGCCTGGAGGAAATACTGAGCTGTCGCAAATTTAAACACAAGGCCTGGAGGAAATACTGAACTGTCACAAATTTAAACACAAGGCCTGGAGGAAATACTGAACTGTCACAAATTTAAACAAAGGGCCTGGAGGAAATACTGAGCTGTCGCAAATTTAAACACAAGGCCTGGAGGAAATACTGAACTGTCACAAATTTAAGCACAAGGCCTGGAGGAAATACTGAACTGTCACAAATTTAAACACAAGGCCTTGAGGGAAATACTGAACTGTCACAACTTTAAACAAAGGGCCTGGAGGAAATACTGAACTGTCACAAATTTAAGCACAGGGCCTGGAGGGAAATACTGAACTGTCACAACTTTAAACACAGGGCCTGGAGGAAATACTGAACTGTCACAAATTTAAACACAGGGGCTGGAGGAAATACTGAACTGTCACAAATTTAAACACAAGGCCTGGAGGAAATACTGAACTGTCACAAATTTAAACACAGGGCCTGGAGGGAAATACTGAACTGTCACAAATTTAAACACAAGGCCTGGAGGAAATACTGAACTGTCACAACTTTAAACACAAGGCCTGGAGAAAATACTGAACTGTCACAAATTTAAACACAAGGCCTGGAGGAAATACTGAACTGTCACAAATTTAAACACAAGGCCTGGAGGAAATACTGAGCTGTCACAAATTTAAACACAAGGCCTGGAGGAAATACTGAACTGTCACAAATTTAAACACAAGGCCTGGAGGAAATACTGAACTGTCACAAATTTAAACACAAGGCCTGGAGGAAATACTGAACTGTCACAAATTTAAACACAAGGCCTGGAGGAAATACTGAACTGTCACAAATTTAAACACAGGTGCTGGAGGAAATACTGAACTGTCACAAATTTAAACACAAGGCCTGGAGGAAATACTGAGCTGTCACAAATTTAAACACAGGGCCTGGAGGAAATACTGAACTGTCACAAATTTAAACACAAGGCCTGGAGGAAATACTGAACTGTCACAAATTTAAACACAGGGTCTGGGAGGGAAATACTGAACTGTCACAAATTTAAACACAAGGCCTGGAGGAAATACTGAGATGTCGCAAATTTAAACACAAGGCCTGGAGGAAATACTGAACTGTCACAAATTTAAACACAGGGTCTGGAGGAAATACTGAGCTGTCGCAAATTTAAACACAAGGCCTGGAGGAAATACTGAACTGTCACAAATTTAAACACAAGGCCTGGAGGAAATACTGAACTGTCACAAATTTAAACAAAGGGCCTGGAGGAAATACTGAGCTGTCGCAAATTTAATCACAAGGCCTGGAGGAAATACTGAACTGTCACAAATTTAAGCACAAGGCCTGGAGGAAATACTGAACTGTCACAAATTTAAACACAAGGCCTGGAGGAAATACTGAACTGTCACAAATTTAAGCACAGGGCCTGGAGGGAAATACTGAACTGTCACAACTTTAAACACAGGGCCTGGAGGAAATACTGAACTATCACAAATTTAAGCACAGGGCCTGGAGGGAAATACTGAACTGTCACAACTTTAAACACAGGGCCTGGAGGAAATACTGAACTGTCACAAATTTAAACACAGGGGCTGGAGGAAATACTGAACTGTCACAAATTTAAACACAAGGCCTGGAGGAAATATTGAACTGTCACAAATTTAAACACAGGGCCTGGAGGGAAATACTGAACTGTCACAAATTTAAACACAAGGCCTGGAGGAAATACTGAACTGTCACAACTTTAAATACAAGGCCTGGAGAAAATACTGAACTGTCACAAATTTAAACACAAGGCCTGGAGGAAATACTGAACTGTCACAAATTTAAACACAAGGCCTGGAGGAAATACTGAACTGTCACAAATTTAAACACAAGGCCTGGAGGAAATACTGAACTGTCACAAATTTAAACACAAGGCCTGGAGGAAATACTGAACTGTCACAAATTTAAACACAAGGCCTGGAGGAAATACTGAACTGTCACAAATTTAAACACAGGGCCTGGAGGAAATACTGAACTGTCACAAATTTAAACACAGGGCCTGGAGGAATTACTGAACTGTCACAAATTTATACACAAGGCCTGGAGGAAATACTGAACTGTCACAAATTTAAACACAAGGCCTGGAGGAAATGCTGAACTGTCACAAATTTAAACACAAGGCCTGGAGGAAATACTGAACTATCACAACTTTAAACACAAGGCCTGGAGGAAATACTGAACTGTCACAAATTTAAACACAGGGCCTGGAGGAAATACTGAACTGTCACAAATTTAAACACAAGGCCTGGAGGAAATACTGAACTGTCACAAATTTAAACACAAGGCCTGGAGGAAATACTGAACTGTCACAAATTTAAACACAAGGCCTGGAGGAATTACTGAACTGTCACAAATTTAAACACAAGGCCTGGAGGAATTACTGAACTGTCACAAATTTAAACACAGGGCCTGGAGGAAATACTGAACTGTCACAAATTTAAACACAGGGCCTGGAGGAAATACTGAACTGTCACAAATTTAAACAAAGGGCCTGGAGGAAATACTGAACTGTCACAAATTTAAACACAAGGCCTGGAGGAAATACTGAACTGTCACAACTTTAAACAAAGGGCCTGGAGGAAATACTGAGCTGTCGCAAATTTAAACACAGGGCCTGGAGGAAATACTGAACTGTCACAAATTTAAACACAGGGGCTGGAGGAAATACTGAACTGTCACAAATTTAAACACAAGGCCTGGAGGAAATACTGAACTGTCACAAATTTAAGCACAGGGCCCGGAAGAAATACTGAACTGTCACAAATTTAAACACAAGGCCTGGAGGAAATACTGAACTGTCACAAATTTAAGCACAAGGCCTGGAGGAAATACTGAACTGTCACAAATTTAAACACAGGGCCTGGAGGGAAATACTGAACTGTCACAACTTTAAACACAGGGCCTGGAGGAAATGCTGAACTGTCACAAATTTAAGCACAAGGCCTGGAGGAAATACTGAACTGTCACAAATTTAAACACAAGGCCCGGAGGAAATACTGAACTGTCACAAATTTAAACACAAGGCCTGGAGGAAATACTGAACTGTCACAAATTTAAGCACAAGGCCTGGAGGAAATACTGAACTGTCACAAATTTAAACACAGGGCCTGGAGGGAAATACTGAACTGTCACAACTTTAAACACAGGGCCTGGAGGAAATACTGAACAGTCACAAATTTAAGCACAGGGCCTGGAGGAAATACTGAACTGTCACAAATTTAAACACGGGGCCTGGAGGGAAATACTGAACTGTCACAAATTTAAGCACAGGGCCTGGAGGAAATACTGAACTGTCACAAATTTAAACACAGGGCCTGGAGGAAATACTGAACTGTCACAACTTTAAACACAGGGGCTGGAGGAAATACTGAACTGTCACAAATTTAAGCACAAGGCCTGGAGGAAATACTGAACTGTCACAAATTTAAACACAAGGCCTGGAGGAAATACTGAACTGTCACAAATTTAAACACAGGGCCTGGAGGAAATACTGAACTGTCACAACTTTAAACACAGGGGCTGGAGGAAATACTGAACTGTCACAAATTTAAGCACAAGACCTGGAGGAAATACTGAACTGTCACAAATTTAAACACAAGGCCTGGAGGAAATACTGAACTGTCACAAATTTAAGCACAAGGCCTGGAGTAAATACTGAACTGTCACAAATTTAAACACAGGGCCTGGAGGGAAATACTGAACTGTCACAACTTTAAACACAGGGCCTGGAGGAAATACTGAACTGTCACAAATTTAAACACAGGGCCTGGAGGAAATACTGAACTGTCACAAATTTAAGCACAAGGCATGGAGGAAATACTGAACTGTCACAAATTTAAACACAGGGCCTGGATGGAAATACTGAACTGTCACAAATTTAAACACAGGGCCTGGAGGAAATACTGAACTGTCACAAATTTAAACACAGGGCATGGAGGAAATACTGAACTGTCACAAATTTAAACACAGGGCCTGGAGGGAAATACTGAACTGTCACAAATTTAAACACAGGGCCTGGAGGAAATACTGAACTGTCACAAATTTAAACACAGGGCCTGGAGGGAAATACTGAACTGTCACAAATTTAAACACAGGGCCTGGAGGAATTACTGAACTGTCACAAATTTAAACACAGGGCCTGGAGGAATTACTGAACTGTCACAAATTTAAACACAGGGCCTGGAGGAAATACTGAACTGTCACAAATTTAAACACAGGGCCTGGAGGAAATACTGAACTGTCACAAATTTAAACAAAGGGCCTGGAGGAAATACTGAACTGTCACAAATTTAAACACAAGGCCTGGAGGAAATACTGAACTGTCACAACTTTAAACAAAGGGCCTGGAGGAAATACTGAGCTGTCGCAAATTTAAACACAAGGCCTGGAGGAAATACTGAACTGTCACAAATTTAAACACAGGGGCTGGAGGAAATACTGAACTGTCACAAATTTAAACACAAGGCCTGGAGGAAATACTGAACTGTCACAAATTTAAGCACAGGGCCCGGAGGAAATACTGAACTGTCACAAATTTAAACACAAGGCCTGGAGGAAATACTGAACTGTCACAAATTTAAGCACAAGGCCTGGAGGAAATACTGAACTGTCACAAATTTAAACACAGGGCCTGGAGGGAAATACTGAACTGTCACAACTTTAAACACAGGGCCTGGAGGAAATGCTGAACTGTCACAAATTTAAGCACAAGGCCTGGAGGAAATACTGAACTGTCACAAATTTAAACACAAGGCCCGGAGGAAATACTGAACTGTCACAAATTTAAACACAAGGCCTGGAGGAAATACTGAACTGTCACAAATTTAAGCACAAGGCCTGGAGGAAATACTGAACTGTCACAAATTTAAACACAGGGCCTGGAGGGAAATACTGAACTGTCACAACTTTAAACACAGGGCCTGGAGGAAATACTGAACTGTCACAAATTTAAGCACAGGGCCTGGAGGAAATACTGAACTGTCACAAATTTAAACACAGGGCCTGGAGGGAAATACTGAACTGTCACAAATTTAAACACAGGGCCTGGAGGAAATACTGAACTGTCACAACTTTAAACACAGGGGCTGGAGGAAATACTGAACTGTCACAAATTTAAGCACAAGGCCTGGAGGAAATACTGAACTGTCACAAATTTAAACACAAGGCCTGGAGGAAATACTGAACTGTCACAAATTTAAACACAGGGCCTGGAGGAAATACTGAACTGTCACAACTTTAAACACAGGGGCTGGAGGAAATACTGAACTGTCACAAATTTAAGCACAAGACCTGGAGGAAATACTGAACTGTCACAAATTTAAACACAAGGCCTGGAGGAAATACTGAACTGTCACAAATTTAAGCACAAGGCCTGGAGGAAATACTGAACTGTCACAAATTTAAACACAGGGCCTGGAGGGAAATACTGAACTGTCACAACTTTAAACACAGGGCCTGGAGGAAATACTGAACTGTCACAAATTTAAACACAGGGCCTGGAGGAAATACTGAACTGTCACAAATTTAAGCACAAGGCATGGAGGAAATACTGAACTGTCACAAATTTAAACACAGGGCCTGGAGGGAAATACTGAACTGTCACAAATTTAAACACAGGGCCTGGAGGAAATACTGAACTGTCACAAATTTAAACACAGGGACTGGAGGGAAATACTGAACTGTCACAACTTTAAACACAGGGCCTGGAGGAAATACTGAACTGTCACAAATTTAAACACAGGGCCTGGAGGAAATACTGAACTGTCACAAATTTAAACACAGGGCCTGGAGGAAATACTGAACTGTCACAACTTTAAACACAGGGCCTGGAGGAAATACTGAACTGTCACAAATTTAAACACAGGGCCTGGAGGAAATACTGAACTGTCACAAATTTAAACACAGGGCCTGGAGGAAATACTGAACTGTCACAAATTTAAACACAGGGCCTGGAGGAAATACTGAACTGTCACAAATTTAAACACAAGGCCTGGAGGAAATACTGAACTGTCACAAATTTAAACACAGGGGCTGGAGGAAATACTGAACTGTCACAAATTTAAACACAAGGCCTGGAGGAAATACTGAACTGTCACAAATTTAAACACAAGGCCTGGAGGAAATACTGAACTGTCACTAATTTAAACACAGGGGCTGGAGGAAATACTGAACTGTCACAAATTTAAACACAAGGCCTGGAGGAAATACTGAACTGTCACAACTTTAAACACAGGGCCTGGAGGAAATACTGAACTGTCACAAATTTAAACACAGGGGCTGGAGGAAATACTGAACTGTCACAAATTTAAACACAAGGCCTGGAGGAAATACTGAACTGTCACTAATTTAAACACAAGGCCTGGAGGAAATACTGAACTGTCACAAATTTAAACACAAGGCCTGGAGGAAATACTGAACTGTCACTAATTTAAACACAAGGCCTGGAGGAAATACTGAACTGTCACAAATTTAAACACAGGGCCTGGAGGGAAATACTGAACTGTCACAACTTTAAACACAGGGCCTGGAGGAAATACTGAACTGTCACAACTTTAAACACAGGGGCTGGAGGAAATACTGAACTGTCACAAATTTAAACACAGGGGCTGGAGGAAATACTGAACTGTCACAAATTTAAACACAGGGCCTGGAGGGAAATACTGAACTGTCACAACTTTAAACACAGGGCCTGGAGGAAATACTGAACTGTCACAAATTTAAACACAGGGCCTGGAGGAAATACTGAACTGTCACAAATTTAAACACAGGGTCTGGAGGAAATACTGAACTGTCACAAATTTAAACACAGGTGCTGGAGGGAAATACTGAACTGTCACAAATTTAAACACAGGGCCTGGAGGAAATACTGAACTGTCACAAATTTAAACACAGGGCCTGGAGGAAATACTGAACTGTCACAAATTTAAACACAGGGCCTGGAGGAAATACTGAACTGTCACAAATTTATACACAGGGCCTGGAGGGAATACTGAACTGTCACAAATTTAAACACAGGGCCTGGAGGAAATACTGAACTGTCACAAATTTAAACACAGGGCCTGGAGGAAATACTGAACTGTCACAACTTTAAACACAGGGCCTGGAGGAAATACTGAACTGTCACAAATTTAAACACAAGGCCTGGAGGAAATACTGAACTGTCACAAATTTAAACACAAGGCCTGGAGGAAATACTGAACTGTCACAAATTTAAACACAGGGCCTGGAGGAAATACTGAACTGTCACAAATTTAAACACAGGGCCTGGAGGAAATACTGAACTGTCACAAATTTAAACACAGGGGCAGGAGGAAATACTGAACTGTCACAACTTTAAACACAGGGGCTGGAGGAAATACTGAACTGTCACAAATTTAAGCACAAGACCTGGAGGAAATACTGAACTGTCACAAATTTAAACACAAGGCCTGGAGGAAATACTGAACTGTCACAAATTTAAGCACAAGGCCTGGAGGAAATACTGAACTGTCACAAATTTAAACACAGGGCCTGGAGGGAAATACTGACTGTCACAACTTTAAACACAGGGCCTGGAGGAAATACTGAACTGTCACAATTTTAAACACAGGGGCTGGAGGAAATACTGAACTGTCACAAATTTAAACACAGGGGCTGGAGGAAATACTGAACTGTCACAAATTTAAACATAGGGCCTGGAGGGAAATACTGAACTGTCACAACTTTAAACACAGGGCCTGGAGGAAATACTGAACTGTCACAAATTTAAACACAGGGCCTGGAGGAAATACTGAACTGTCACAAATTTAAACACAGGGCATGGAGGAAATACTGAACTGTCACAAATTTAAACACAGGGCCTGGAGGGAAATACTGAACTGTCACAAATTTAAACACAGGGCCTGGAGGAAATACTGAACTGTCACAAATTTAAACACAGGGCCTGGAGGGAAATACTGAACTGTCACAACTTTAAACACAGGGCCTGGAGGAAATACTGAACTGTCACAAATTTAAACACAGGGCCTGGAGGAAATACTGAACTGTCACAAATTTAAACACAGGGCATGGAGGAAATACTGAACTGTCACAAATTTAAACACAGGGCCTGGAGGGAAATACTGAACTGTCACAAATTTAAACACAGGGCCTGGAGGAAATACTGAACTGTCACAAATTTAAACACAGGGCCTGGAGGGAAATACTGAACTGTCACAACTTTAAACACAGGGCCTGGAGGAAATACTGAACTGTCACAAATTTAAACACAGGGCCTGGAGGAAATACTGAACTGTCACAAATTTAAACACAGGGCCTGGAGGAAATACTGAACTGTCACAAATTTAAACACAGGGCCTGGAGGGAAATACTGAACTGTCACAACTTTAAACACAGGGCCTGGAGGAAATACTGAACTGTCACA
Source organism: Heterodontus francisci (assembly GCF_036365525.1). Classification (NCBI taxonomy): domain Eukaryota; kingdom Metazoa; phylum Chordata; class Chondrichthyes; order Heterodontiformes; family Heterodontidae; genus Heterodontus; species Heterodontus francisci. The sequence goes on from NW_027141473.1 coordinate 760,840, forward strand.
AATTTAAACACAGGGCCTGGAGGAAATACTGAACTGTCACAAATTTAAACACAGGGGCAGGAGGAAATACTGAACTGTCACAAATTTAAACACAGGGCCTGGAGGGAAATACTGAACTGTCACAACTTTAAACACAGGGCCTGGAGGAAATACTGAACTGTCACAAATTTAAACACAGGGGCTGGAGGAAATACTGAACTGTCACAAATTTAAACACAAGGCCTGGAGGAAATACTGAACTGTCACTAATTTAAACACAGGGGCTGGAGGAAATACTGAACTGTCACAAATTTAAACACAAGTCCTGGAGGAAATACTGAACTGTCACAACTTTAAACACAGGGCCTGGAGGAAATACTGAACTGTCACAAATTTAAACACAGGGGCTGGAGGAAATACTGAACTGTCACAAATTTAAACACAAGGCCTGGAGGAAATACTGAACTGTCACTAATTTAAACACAAGGCCTGGAGGAAATACTGAACTGTCACAAATTTAAACACAAGGCCTGGAGGAAATACTGAACTGTCACTAATTTAAACACAAGGCCTGGAGGAAATACTGAACTGTCACAAATTTAAACACAAGGCCTGGAGGAAATACTGAACTGTCACTAATTTAAACACAGGGGCTGGAGGAAATACTGAACTGTCACAAATTTAAACACAAGGCCTGGAGGAAATACTGAACTGTCACTAATTTAAACACAAGGCCTGGAGGAAATACTGAACTGTCACAAATTTAAACACAAGGCCTGGAGGAAATACTGAACTGTCACTAATTTAAACACAAGGCCTGGAGGAAATACTGAACTGTCACAAATTTAAACACAGGGCCTGGAGGGAAATACTGAACTGTCACAAATTTAAACACAGGGCCTGGAGGAAATACTGAACTGTCACAACTTTAAACACAGGGGCTGGAGGAAATACTGAACTGTCACAAATTTAAGCACAAGGCCTGGAGGAAATACTGAACTGTCACAAATTTAAACACAAGGCCTGGAGGAAATACTGAACTGTCACAAATTTAAACACAAGGCCTGGAGGAAATACTGAACTGTCACAAATTTAAACACAGGGCCTGGAGGAAATACTGAACTGTCACAACTTTAAACACTGGGGCTGGAGGAAATACTGAACTGTCACAAATTTAAGCACAAGGCCTGGAGGAAATACTGAACTGTCACAAATTTAAACACAAGGCCTGGAGGAAATACTGAACTGTCACAAATTTAAGCACAAGGCCTGGAGGAAATACTGAACTGTCACAAATTTAAACACAAGGCCTGGAGGAAATACTGAACTGTCACAAATTTAAACACAAGGCCTGGAGGAAATACTGAACTGTCACAAATTTAAACACAGGGCCTGGAGGAAATACTGAACTGTCACAACTTTAAACACAGGGGCTGGAGGAAATACTGAACTGTCACAAATTTAAGCACAAGGCCTGGAGGAAATACTGAACTGTCACAAATTTAAACACAAGGCCTGGAGGAAATACTGAACTGTCACAAATTTAAGCACAAGGCCTGGAGGAAATACTGAACTGTCACAACTTTAAACACAGGGCCTGGAGGAAATACTGAACTGTCACAAATTTAAACACAGGGCCTGGAGGAAATACTGAACTGTCACAAATTTAAACACAGGGTCTGGAGGAAATACTGAACTGTCACAAATTTAAACACAGGTGCTGGAGGGAAATACTGAACTGTCACAAATTTAAACACAGGGCCTGGAGGAAATACTGAACTGTCACAAATTTAAACACAAGGCCTGGAGGAAATACTGAACTGTCACAAATTTAAACACAAGGCCTGGAGGAAATACTGAACTGTCACAAATTTAAACACAGGGCCTGGAGGAAATACTGAACTGTCACAACTTTAAACACAGGTGCTGGAGGGAAATACTGAACTGTCACAAATTTAAACACAGGGCCTGGAGGAAATACTGAACTGTCACAAATTTAAACACAGGGCCTGGAGGAAATACTGAACTGTCACAAATTTAAACACAGGGCCTGGAGGAAATACTGAACTGTCACAAATTTATACACAGGGCCTGGAGGGAATACTGAACTGTCACAAATTTAAACACAGGGCCTGGAGGAAATACTGAACTGTCACAAATTTAAACACAGGGCCTGGAGGAAATACTGAACTGTCACAACTTTAAACACAGGGCCTGGAGGAAATACTGAACTGTCACAAATTTAAACACAGGGCCTGGAGGAAATACTGAACTGTCACAAATTTAAACACAGGGCCTGGAGGAAATACTGAACTGTCACAAATTTAAACACAGGGGCAGGAGGAAATACTGAACTGTCACAACTTTAAACACAGGGGCTGGAGGAAATACTGAACTGTCACAAATTTAAGCACAAGACCTGGAGGAAATACTGAACTGTCACAAATTTAAACACAAGGCCTGGAGGAAATACTGAACTGTCACAAATTTAAGCACAAGGCCTGGAGGAAATACTGAACTGTCACAAATTTAAACACAGGGCCTGGAGGGAAATACTGAACTGTCACAACTTTAAACACAGGGCCTGGAGGAAATACTGAACTGTCACAATTTTAAACACAGGGGCTGGAGGAAATACTGAACTGTCACAAATTTAAACACAGGGGCTGGAGGAAATACTGAACTGTCACAAATTTAAACATAGGGCCTGGAGGGAAATACTGAACTGTCACAACTTTAAACACAGGGCCTGGAGGAAATACTGAACTGTCACAAATTTAAACGCAGGGCCTGGAGGAAATACTGAACTGTCACAAATTTAAACACAGGGCATGGAGGAAATACTGAACTGTCACAAATTTAAACACAGGGCCTGGAGGGAAATACTGAACTGTCACAAATTTAAACACAGGGCCTGGAGGAAATACTGAACTGTCACAAATTTAAACACAGGGCCTGGAGGGAAATACTGAACTGTCACAACTTTAAACACAGGGCCTGGAGGAAATACTGAACTGTCACAAATTTAAACACAGGGCCTGGAGGAAATACTGAACTGTCACAAATTTAAACACAGGGCCTGGAGGAAATACTGAACTGTCACAAATTTAAACACAGGGCCTGGAGGGAAATACTGAACTGTCACAACTTTAAACACAGGGCCTGGAGGAAATACTGAACTGTCACAAATTTAAACACAGGGCCTGGAGGAAATACTGAACTGTCACAAATTTAAACACAGGGCCTGGAGGAAATACTGAACTGTCACAAATTTAAACACAGGGCCTGGAGGAAATACTGAACTGTCACAAATTTAAACACAGGGGCAGGAGGAAATACTGAACTGTCACAAATTTAAACACAGGGCCTGGAGGGAAATACTGAACTGTCACAACTTTAAACACAGGGCCTGGAGGAAATACTGAACTGTCACAAATTTAAACACAGGGGCTGGAGGAAATACTGAACTGTCACAAATTTAAACACAAGGCCTGGAGGAAATACTGAACTGTCACTAATTTAAACACAGGGGCTGGAGGAAATACTGAACTGTCACAAATTTAAACACAAGTCCTGGAGGAAATACTGAACTGTCACAACTTTAAACACAGGGCCTGGAGGAAATACTGAACTGTCACAAATTTAAACACAGGGGCTGGAGGAAATACTGAACTGTCACAAATTTAAACACAAGGCCTGGAGGAAATACTGAACTGTCACTAATTTAAACACAGGGGCTGGAGGAAATACTGAACTGTCACAAATTTAAACTCAAGGCCTGGAGGAAATACTGAACTGTCACTAATTTAAACACAAGGCCTGGAGGAAATACTGAACTGTCACAAATTTAAACACAAGGCCTGGAGGAAATACTGAACTGTCACTAATTTAAACACAAGGCCTGGAGGAAATACTGAACTGTCACAAATTTAAACACAGGGCCTGGAGGGAAATACTGAACTGTCACAAATTTAAACACAGGGCCTGGAGGAAATACTGAACTGTCACAACTTTAAACACAGGGGCTGGAGGAAATACTGAACTGTCACAAATTTAAGCACAAGGCCTGGAGGAAATACTGAACTGTCACAAATTTAAACACAAGGCCTGGAGGAAATACTGAACTGTCACAAATTTAAACACAGGGCCTGGAGGAAATACTGAACTGTCACAACTTTAAACACAGGGGCTGGAGGAAATACTGAACTGTCACAAATTTAAGCACAAGGCCTGGAGGAAATACTGAACTGTCACAAATTTAAACACAAGGCCTGGAGGAAATACTGAACTGTCACAAATTTAAGCACAAGGCCTGGAGGAAATACTGAACTGTCACAAATTTAAACACAGGGCCTGGAGGGAAATACTGAACTGTCACAACTTTAAACACAGGGCCTGGAGGAAATACTGAACTGTCACAACTTTAAACACAGGGGCTGGAGGAAATACTGAACTGTCACAAATTTAAACACAGGGGCTGGAGGAAATACTGAACTGTCACAAATTTAAACACAGGGCCTGGAGGGAAATACTGAACTGTCACAACTTTAAACACAGGGCCTGGAGGAAATACTGAACTGTCACAAATTTAAACACAGGGCCTGGAGGAAATACTGAACTGTCACAAATTTAAACACAGGGTCTGGAGGAAATACTGAACTGTCACAAATTTAAACACAGGGTCTGGAGGAAATACTGAACTGTCACAAATTTAAACACAGGGTCTGGAGGAAATACTGAACTGTCACAAATTTAAACACAGGGTCTGGAGGAAATACTGAACTGTCACAAATTTAAACACAGGGCCTGGAGGAAATACTGAACTGTCACAAATTTAAACACAGGGTCTGGAGGAAATACTGAACTGTCACAAATTTAAACACAGGGGCTGGAGGGAAATACTGAACTGTCACAAATTTAAACACAGGGCCTGGAGGAAATACTGAACTGTCACAAATTTAAACACAGGGCCTGGAGGGAAATACTGAACTGTCACAACTTTAAACACAGGGCCTGGAGGAAATACTGAACTGTCACAAATTTAAACACAGGGGCTGGAGGAAATACTGAACTGTCACAAATTTAAACACAAGGCCTGGAGGAAATACTGAACTGTCACTAATTTAAACACAAGGCCTGGAGGAAATACTGAACTGTCACAAATTTAAACACAAGGCCTGGAGGAAATACTGAACTGTCACTAATTTAAACACAAGGCCTGGAGGAAATACTGAACTGTCACAAATTTAAACACAAGGCCTGGAGGAAATACTGAACTGTCACTAATTTAAACACAAGGCCTGGAGGAAATACTGAACTGTCACAAATTTAAACACAAGGCCTGGAGGAAATACTGAACTGTCACTAATTTAAACACAAGGACTGGAGGAAATACTGAACTGTCACAAATTTAAACGCAAGGCCTGGAGGAAATACTGAACTGTCACAAATTTAAACACAGGGGCTGGAGGAAATACTGAACTGTCACAACTTTAAACACAGGGCCTGGAGGAAATACTGAACTGTCACAAATTTAAACACAAGGCCTGGAGGAAATACTGAACTGTCACAAATTTAAACACAGGGGCTGGAGGAAATACTGAACTGTCACAAATTTAAACACAAGGCCTGGAGGAAATACTGAACTGTCACAAATTTAAACACAAGGCCTGGAGGAAATACTGAACTGTCACAAATTTAAACACAGGGCCTGGAGGGAAATACTGAACTGTCACAACTTTAAACACAGGGCCTGGAGGAAATACTGAACTGTCACAAATTAAAACACAGGGGCTGGAGGAAATACTGAACTGTCACAAATTTAAACACAAGGCCTGGAGGAAATACTGAACTGTCACTAATTTAAACACAAGGCCTGGAGGAAATACTGAACTGTCACAAATTTAAACACAAGGCCTGGAGGAAATACTGAACTGTCACAAATTTAAACACAGGGCCTGGAGGAAATACTGAACTGTCACAAATTTAAACACAAGGCCTGGAGGAAATACTGAACTGTCACAAATTTAAACACAGGGGCTGGAGGAAATACTGAACTGTCACAAATTTAAACACAAGGCCTGGAGGAAATACTGAACTGTCACAAATTTAAGCACAAGGCCTGGAGGAAATACTGAACTGTCACAAATTTAAACACAAGGCCTGGAGTAAATACTGAACTGTCACAAATTTAAACACAAGGCCTGGAGGAAATACTGAACTGTCACAAATTTAAGCACAAGGCCTGGAGGAAATACTGAACTGTCACAAATTTAAACACAGGGCCTGGAGGGAAATACTGAACTGTCACAACTTTAAACACAGGGCCTGGAGGAAATACTGAACTGTCACAAATTTAAGCACAGGGCCTGGAGGGAAATACTGAACTGTCACAACTTTAAACACAGGGCCTGGAGGAAATACTGAACTGTCACAACTTTAAACACAGGGGCTGGAGGAAATACTGAACTGTCACAAATTTAAACACAAGGCCTGGAGGAAATACTGAATTGTCACAAATTTAAACACAAGGCCTGGAGGAAATACTGAACTGTCACAAATTTAAACACAGGGGCTGGATGAAATACTGAACTGTCACAAATTTAAACACAAGGCCTGGACAAAATACTGAACTGTCACAAATTTAAACACAAGGCCTGGAGAAAATACTGAACTGTCACAAATTTAAACACAAGGCCTGGAGGAAATACTGAACTGTCACAAATTTAAGCACAAGGCCTGGAGAAAATACTGCACTGTCACAAATTTAAACACAAGGCCTGGAGGAAATACTGAACTGTCACAAATTTAAACACAGGGTCTGGAGGAAATACTGAACTGTCACAAATTTAAACACTAGTCCTGGAGGAAATACTGAACTGTCACAAATTTAAACACAAGGCCTGGAGGAAATACTGAACTGTCACAAATTTAAACACAAGGCCTGGAGGAAATACTGAACTGTCACAAATTTAAACACAAGGCCTGGAGGAAATACTGAACTGTCACAAATTTAAACACAGGTGCTGCAGGAAATACTGAACTGTCACAAATTTAAACACAGGGCCTGGAGGAAATACTGAACTGTCACAAATTTAAACACAGGGCCTGGAGGAAATACTGAACTGTCACAAATTTAAACACAAGTCCTGGAGGAAATACTGAACTGTCACAAATTTAAACACAAGGCCTGGAGGAAATACTGAACTGTCACAAATTTAAACACAAGGCCTGGAGGAAATACTGAACTGTCACAAATTTAAACACATGGCCTGGAGGAAATACTGAACTGTCACAAATTTAAACACAAGTCCTGGAGGAAATACTGAACTGTCACAAATTTAAACACAGGGTCTGGAGGAAATACAGAACTGTCACAAATTTAAACACAAGTCCTGGAGGAAATACTGAACTGTCACAAATTTAAACACAAGGCCTGGAGGAAATACTGAACTGTCACAAATTTAAACACAAGGACTGGAGGAAATACTGAACTGTCACAAATTTAAACACAAGGCCTGGAGGAAATACTGAACTGTCACAAATTTAAACACAGAGCCTGGAGGAAATACTGAACTGTCACAAATTTAAACACAGGTGCTGGAGGAAATACTGAACTGTCACAAATTTAAACACAAGGCCTGGAGGAAATACTGAACTGTCACAAATTTAAACACAAGGCCTGGAGGAAATACTGAACTGTCACAAATTTAAACACAAGGCCTGGAGAAAATACTGAACTGTCACAAATTTAAACACAAGGCCTGGAGGAAATACTGAACTGTCACAAATTTAAACACAAGGCCTGGAGGAAATACTGAACTGTCACAAATTTAAACACAGGTGCTGGAGGAAATACTGAACTGTCACAACTTTAAACACAAGGCCTGGAGGAAATACTGAACTGTCACAAATTTAAACACAAGGCCTGGAGGAAATACAGAACTGTCACAAATTTAAACACAGGGCCTGGAGGAAATACTGAACTGTCACAAATTTAAACACAAGGCCTGGAGAAAATACTGAACTGTCACAAATTTAAACACAAGGCCTGGAGGAAATACTGAACTGTCACAAATTTAAACACAAGGCCTGGAGGAAATACTGAACTGTCACAAATTTAAACACAAGGCCTGGAGGAAATACTGAACTGTCACAAATTTAAACACAGGTGCTGGAGGAAATACTGAACTGTCACAAATTTAAACACAAGGCCTGGAGGAAATACTGAACTGTCACAAATTTAAACACAGGGCCTGGAGGAAATACTGAACTGTCACAAATTTAAACACAAGGCCTGGAGGAAATACTGAACTGTCACAAATTTAAACACAAGGCCTGGAGGAAATACTGAACTGTCACAAATTTAAACACAAGGCCTGGAGGAAATACTGAACTGTCACAAATTTAAACACAGGTGCTGGAGGAAATACTGAACTGTCACAAATTTAAACACAAGGCCTGGAGGAAATACTGAACTGTCACAAATTTAAACACAGGGCCTGGAGGAAATACTGAACTGTCACAAATTTAAACACAGGCCTGGAGAAAATACTGAACTGTCACAAATTTAAACACAAGGCCTGGAGGAAATACTGAACTGTCACAAATTTAAACACAGGTGCTGGAGGAAATACTGAACTGTCACAAATTTAAACACAAGGCCTGGAGGAAATACTGAACTGTCACAAATTTAAACACAAGGCCTGGAGAAAATACTGAACTGTCACAAATTTAAACACAAGGCCTGGAGGAAATACTGAACTGTCACAAATTTAAACAAAGGGCCTGGAGGATAAACTGAGCTGTCACAAATTTAAACACAAGGCCTGGAGGAAATACTGAACTGTCACAAATTTAAACAAAGGGCCTGGAGGAAATACTGAGCTGTCACAAATTTAAACACAAGGCCTGGAGGAAATACTGAACTGTCACAAATTTAAACACAGGGCCTGGAGGAAATACTGAACTGTCACAAATTTAAACACAGGGTCTGGAGGAAATACTGAACTGTCACAAATTTAAACAAAGGGCCTGGAGGAAATATTGAGCTGTCACAAATTTAAACACAAGGCCTGGAGGAAATACTGAGCTGTCACAAATTTAAACACAAGGCCTGGAGGAAATACCGAGCTGTCACAAATTTAAACACAAGGCCTGGAGGAAATACTGAACTGTCACAAATTTAAACACAAGGCCTGGAGGAAATACTGAACTGTCACAAATTTAAACACAAGGCCTGGAGGAAATACTGAGCTGTCACAAATTTAAACACAAGGCCTGGAGGGAAATACTGAACTGTCACAAATTTAAACACAGGGCCTGGAGGGAAATACTGAACTGTCACAACTTTAAACACAGGGCCTGGAGGAAATACTGAACTGTCACAAATTTAAGCACAAGGCCTGGAGGAAATACTGAACTGTCACAAATTTAAACACAAGGCCTGGAGGGAAATACTGAACTGTCACAACTTTAAACACAGGGCCTGGAGGAAATACTGAACTGTCACAAATTTAAACACAGGGCCTGGAGGAAATACTGAACTGTCACAAATTTAAACACAAGGCCTGGAGGAAATACTGAACTGTCACAAATTTAAACACAGGGCCTGGAGGAAATACTGAACTGTCACAAATTTAAACACAAGGACTGGAGGGAAATACTGAACTGTCACAAATTTAAACACAAGGCCTGGAGGGAAATACTGAACTGTCACAACTTTAAACACAGGGCCTGGAGGAAATACTGAACTGTCACAAATTTAAGCACAAGGCCTGGAGGAAATACTGAACTGTCACAAATTTAAACACAGGGCCTGGAGGAAATACTGAACTGTCACAAATTTAAACACAGGGCCTGGAGGAAATACTGAACTGTCACAAATTTAAACACACGGCCTGGAGGAAATACTGAACTGTCACAAATTTAAACACAAGGCCTGGAGGGAAATACTGAACTGTCACAAATTGAAACACAAGGCCTGGAGAAAATGCTGAACTGTCACAAATTTAAACACAAGGCCTGGAGGAAATACTGAACTGTCACAACTTTAAACACAGGGCCTGGAGGAAATAGTGAACAGTCACAAATTTAAACACAAGGCCTGGAGAAAATGCTGAACTGTCACAAATTTAAACACAAGGCCTGGAGGAAATAATGAACTGTCACAACTTGAAACACAGGGCCTGGAGGAAATACTGAACTGTCACAAATTTAAACAAAGGGCCTGGAGGAAATACTGAGCTGTCGCAAATTTAAACAAAGGGCCTGGAGGAAATACTGAGCTGTCGCAAATTTAAACACAAGGCCTGGAGGAAATACTGAACTGTCACAACTTTAAACACAGGGCCTGGAGGAAATACTGAACTGTCACAAATTTAAACAAAGGGCCTGGAGGAAATACTGAGCTGTCGCAAATTTAAACACAAGGCCTGGAGGAAATACTGAACTGTCACAACTTTAAACACAGGGCCTGGAGGAAATACGGAACTGTCACAAATTTAAACACAGGGCCTGGAGGAAATACTGAACTGTCACAAATTTAAACAAAGGGCCTGGAGGAAATACTGAGCTGTCGCAAATTTAAACAAAGGGCCTGGAGGAAATACTGAGCTGTCCCAAATTTAAACACAGGGCCTGGAGGAAATACTGAACTGTCACAAATTTAAACAAAGGGCCTGGAGGAAATACTGAGCTGTCACAAATTTAAACACAAGGCCTGGAGGAAATACTGAACTGTCACAACTTTAAACACAAGGCCTGGAGGGAAATACTGAACTGTCACAAATTTAAACACAGGGCCTGGAGGAAATACTGAACTGTCACAAATTTAAACAAAGGGCCTGGAGGAAATACTGAGCTGTCGCAAATTTAAACACAAGGCCTGGAGGAAATACTGAACTGTCACAACTTTAAACACAAGGCCTGGAGGGAAATACTGAACTGTCACAAATTTAAACACAAGGCCTGGAGGGAAATACTGAACTGTCACAAATTTAAACACAGGGCCTGTAGGAAATACTGAACTGTCACAAATTTAAACACAGGGCCTGGATGAAATACTGAACTGTCACAAATTTAAACACAAGGCCTGGAGGAAATACTGAACTGTCACAAATTTAAGCACAGGGCCTGGAGGAAATACTGAACTATCACAAATTTAAGCACAAGGCCTGGAGGAAATACTGAACTGTCACAAATTTAAACACAGGGCCTGGAGGGAAATACTGAACTGTCACAACTTTAAACACAGGGCCTGGAGGAAATACTGAACTGTCACAAATTTAAACATAAGGCCTGGAGGAAATACTGAACTGTCACAAATTTAAACACAAGGCCTGGAGGAAATACTGAACTGTCACAAATTTAAACACAAGGCCTGGAGGAAATACTGAGCTGTCGCAAATTTAAACAAAGGGCCTGGAGGAAATACTGAGCTGTCGCAAATTTAAACACAGGGCCTGGAGGAAATACTGAACTGTCACAAATTTAAACAAAGGGCCTGGAGGAAATACTGAGCTGTCGCAAATTTAAACACAAGGCCTGGAGGAAATACTGAACTGTCACAACTTTAAACACAAGGCCTGGAGGGAAATACTGAACTGTCACAAATTTAAACACAGGGCCTGGAGGAAATACTGAACTGTCACAAATTTAAACAAAGGGCCTGGAGGAAATACTGAGCTGTCGCAAATTTAAACACAAGGCCTGGAGGAAATACTGAACTGTCACAACTTTAAACACAAGGCCTGGAGGGAAATACTGAACTGTCACAAATTTAAACACAAGGCCTGGAGGGAAATACTGAACTGTCACAAATTTAAACACAGGGCCTGGAGGAAATACTGAACTGTCACAAATTTAAACAAAGGGCCTGGAGGAAATACTGAGCTGTCGCAAATTTAAACACAAGGCCTGGAGTAAATACTGAACTGTCACAATTTTAAACACAGGGCCTGGAGGAAATACTGAACTGTCACAAATTTAAACAAAGGGCCTGGAGGAAATACTGAGCTGTCGCAAAGTTAAACACAGGGCCTGGGGGAAATACTGAACTGTCACAAATTTAAACACAGGGCCTGGAGTAAATACTGAACTGTCACAAATTTAAACACAGGGCCTGGAGGAAATACTGAACTGTCACAAATTTAAACACAGGGCCTGGAGGAAATACTGAACTGTCACAAATTTAAACAAAGGGCCTGGAGGAAATACTGAACTGTCACTAATTTAAACAAAGGGCCTGGAGGAAATACTGAACTGTCACAAATTTAAACACAAGGCCTGGAGGAATTACTGAACTGTCACAAATTTAAACACAGGGCCTGGAGGAAATACTGAACTGTCACAAATTTAAACACAAGGCCTGGAGGAAATACTGAACTGTCACAAATTTAAGCACAGGGCCTGGAGGAAATACTGAACTATCACAAATTTAAGCACAAGGCCTGGAGGAAATACTGAACTGTCACAAATTTAAACACAGGGCCTGGAGGGAAATACTGAACTGTCACAACTTTAAACACAGGGCCTGGAGGAAATACTGAACTGTCACAAATTTAAACACAAGGCCTGGAGGAAATACTGAACTGTCACAAATTTAAACACAAGGCCTGGAGGAAATACTGAACTGTCACAAATTTAAACACAGGGCCTGGAGGAAATACTGAACTGTCACAAATTTAAACACAGGGGCTGGAGGAAATACTGAACTGTCACAACTTTAAACACAGGGCCTGGAGGAAATACTGAACTGTCACAAATTTAAACACAATGCCTGGAGAAAATACTGAACTGTCACAAATTTAAACACAAGGCCTGGAGGAAATACTGAACTGTCACAAATTTAAACACAAGGCCTGGAGGAAATACTGAACTGTCACAAATTTAAACACAGGTGCTGGAGGAAATACTGAACTGTCACAACTTTAAACACAGGGCCTGGAGGAAATACTGAACTGTCACAAATTTAAACACAGGGCCTGGAGGAAATACTGAACTGTCACAAATTTAAACAAAGGGCCTGGAGGAAATACTGAACTGCCACAAATTTAAACACAAGGCCTGGAGGAAATACTGAACTGTCACAAATTTAAACACAAGGCCTGGAGGAAATACTGAACTGTCACAAATTTAAACACAAGGCCTGGAGGAAATACTGAGCTGTCACAAACTTAAACACAAGGCCTGGAGGAAATACTGAACTGTCAGAAATTTAAACACAAGGCCTGGAGGAAATACTGAACTGTCACAAATTTAAACACAAGGCCTGGAGGAAATACTGAACTGTCACAAATTTAAACACAAGGCCTGGAGGAAATACTGAGCTGTCACAAATTTAAACACAAGGCCTGGAGGAAGTACTGAGCTTTCGCAAATTTAAACACAAGGCCTGGAGGAAATACTGAACTGTCACAAATTTAAACACAAGGCCTGGAGGAAATACTGAGCTGTCACAAATTTAAACACAAGGCCTGGAGGAAATACTGAACTGTCACAAATTTAAACACAGGGCCTGGAGGGAATACTGAACTGTCACAAATTTAAACACAAGGCCTGGAGGAAATACTGAACTGTCACAAATTTAAACACAGGGCCAGGAGGAAATACTGAACTGTCACAAATTTAAACACAAGGCCTGGAGGAAATACTGAACTGTCACAAATTTAAACACAAGGCCTGGAGAAAATACTGAACTGTCACAAATTTAAACACAGGGGTTGGAGGAAATATTGAACTGTCACAAATTTAAACACAGGGCCTGGAGGGAAATACTGAACTGTCACAAATTTAAACACAGGGCCTGGAGGAATTACTGAACTGTCACAAATTTAAACACAAGGCCTGGAGGAAATACTGAACTGTCACAAATTTAAACACAAGGCCTGGAGGAATTACTGAACTGTCACAAATTTAAACACAAGGCCTGGAGGAAATACTGAACTGTCACAAATTTAAACACAGGGCCTGGAGGAATTACTGAACTGTCACAAATTTAAACACAAGGCCTGGAGGAAATACTGAACTGTCACAAATTTAAACTCAGGGCCTGGAGGAAATACTGAACTGTCACAAATTTAAACACAAGGCCTGGAGGAAATACTGAACTGTCACAAATTTAAACACAAGGCCTGGAGAAAATACTGAACTGTCACAAATTTAAACACAGGGGTTGGAGGAAATACTGAACTGTCACAAATTTAAACACAGGGGCTGGAGGAAATACTGAACTGTCACAACTTTAAACACAAGGCCTGGAGGAAATACTGAACTGTCACAAATTTAAACACAAGGCCTGGAGAAAATACTGAACTGTCACAAATTTAAACACAGGGCCTGGAGGAAATACTGAACTGTCACAAATTTAAACACAGGGGTTGGAGGAAATACTGAACTGTCACAAATTTAAACACAGGGCCTGGAGGAATTACTGAACTGTCACAAATTTAAACACAAGGCCTGGAGGAATTACTGAACTGTCACAAATTTAAACACAAGGCCTGGAAGAAATACTGAACTGTCACAAATTTAAACACAAGGCCTGGAGGAATTACTGAACTGTCACAAATTTAAACACAAGGCCTGGAGGAAATACTGAACTGTCACAAATTTAAACACAAGGCCTGGAAGAAATACTGAACTGTCACAAATTTAAACACAAGGCCTGGAGAAAATACTGAACTGTCACAAATTTAAACACAGGGGCTGGAGGAAATACTGAACTGACACAAATTTAAACACAAGGCCTGGAGAAAATACTGAACTGTCACAAATTTAAAAACAAGGCCTGGAGGAAATACTGAACTGTCACAAATTTAAACACAGGGCCTGGAGTAAATACTGAACTGTCACAAATTTAAACACAGGGCCTGGAGGAAATACTGAACTGTCACAAATTTAAACACAGGGCCCGAAGGAAATACTGAACTGTCACAAATTTAAACACAAGGCCTGGAGTAAATACTGAACTGTCACAAATTTAAACACAAGGACTGGAGGGAATACTGAACTGTTACCAATTTAAACACAAGGCCTGGAGGGAATACTGAACTGTCACAAATTTAAACACAAGGCCTGAAGTAAATACTGAACTGTCACAAATTTAAACACAAGGCCTGGAGGGAATACTGAACTGTCACAAATTTAAACACAGGGCCTGGAGGAAATACTGAACTGTCACAAATTTAAACACAGGGCCCGAAGGAAATACTGAACTGTCACAAACTTAAACACAAGGCCTGGAGAAAATGCTGAACTGTCACAAATTTAAACACAAGGCCTGGAGAAAATGCTGAACTGTCACAAATTTAAACACAAGGCCTGGAGTAAATACTGAACTGTCACAAATTTAAACACAAGGCCTGGAGGGAATACTGAACTGTTACAAATTTAAACACAAGGCCTGGAGTAAATACTGAACTGTCACAAATTTAAACACAAGGCCTGGAGGGAATACTGAACTGTCACAAATTTAAACACAAGGCCTGGAGTAAATACTGAACTGTCACAAATTTAAACACAAGGCCTGGAGGAAATACTGAACTGTCACAAATTTAAACACAAGGCCTGGAGGAAATACTGAACTGTCACAAATTTAAACACAGGGCCTGGAGGAAATACTGAACTGTCACAAATTTAAACACAAGGCCTGGAGAAAATGCTGAACTGTCACAAATTTAAACACAAGGCCTGGAGGAATTACTGAACTGTCACAAATTTAAACACAAAGCCTGGAGGAAATACTGAACTGTCACAAATTTAAACACAAGGCCTGGAGGAAATACTGAACTGTCACAAATTTAAACACAGGGCCTGGAGGAAATACTGAACTCTCACAAATTTAAACAAAGGGCCTGGAGGAAATACTGAACTGTCACAAATTTAAACACAAGGCCTGGAGGAAATACTGAACTGTCACAAATTTAAACACAAGGCCTGGAGGAAATACTGAACTGTCACAAATTTAAACACAAGGCCTGGAGGAATTACTGAACTGTCACAAATTTAAACACAAAGCCTGGAGGGAATACTGAACTGTCACAAATTTAAACACAAGGCCTGGAGGAACTACTGAACGGTCACAAATTTAAACACAGGGCCTGGAGGAAATCCTGAACTGTCACAAATTTAAACACAGGGCCTGGAGGAAATCCTGAACTGTCACAAATTTAAACACAGGGCCTGGAGGAAATACAGAACTGTCACAAATTTAAACACAAGGCCTGGAGAAAATGCTGAACTGACACAAATTTAAACACAAGGCCTGGAGGAATTACTGAACTGTCACAAATTTAAACACAGGGCCTGGAGGAAATACTGAACTGTCACAAATTTAAACACAAGGCCTGGAGGAAATACTGAACTGTCACAAATTTAAACACAAGGCCTGGAGGAAATACTGAACTGTCACAAATTTAAACACAGGGCCTGGAGGAACTACTGAACGGTCACAAATTTAAACACAAGGCCTGGAGGGAATCCTGAACTGTCACAAATTTAAACACATGGCCTGGAGGAAATACTGAACTGTCACAAATTTAAACACAAGGCCTGGAGGAAATCCTGAACTGTCACAAATTTAAACACAGGGCCTGGAGGAAATACAGAACTGTCACAAATTTAAACACAAGGCCTGGAGAAAATGCTGAACTGACACAAATTTAAACACAAGGCCTGGAGGAATTACTGAACTGTCACAAATTTAAACACAGGGCCTGGAGGAAATACTGAACTGTCACAAATTTAAACACAAGGCCTGGAGGAAATACTGAACTGTCACAAATTTAAACACAAGGCCTGGAGGAAATACTGAACTGTCACAAATTTAAACACAGGGCCTGGAGGAACTACTGAACTGTCACAAATTTAAACACAAGGCCTGGAGGAAATACTGAACTGTCACAAATTTAAACACAGGGCCTGGAGGAAATACTGAACTGTCACAAATTTAAACACAAGGCCTGGAGGAAATACTGAACTGTCACAAATTTAAACACAAGGCCTGGAGGAAATACTGAACTGTCACAAATTTAAACAGAGGGCCTGGAGGAAATCCTGAACTGTCACAAATTTAAACACAAGGCCTGGAGGAAATACTGAACTGTCACAAATTTAAACACAAGGCCTGGAGGAAATACTGAACTGTCACAAATTTAAACACAAGGCCTGGAGGAAATACTGAACTGTCACAAATTTAAACACATGGCCTGGAGGAACTACTGAACTGTCACAAATTTAAACACAAGGCCTGGAGGAACTACTGAACTGTCACAAATTTAAACACAAGGCCTGGAGGAACTACTGAACTGTCACAAATTTAAACACATGGCCTGGAGGAACTACTGAACTGTCACAAATTTAAACAGAGGGCCTGGAGGAAATCCTGAACTGTCACAAATTTAAACACAAGGCCTGGAGGAAATACTGAACTGTCACAAATTTAAACACAAGGCCTGGAGGAAATACTGAACTGTCACAAATTTAAACACATGGCCTGGAGGAACTACTGAACTGTCACAAATTTAAACACAAGGCCTGGAGGAACTACTGAACTGTCACAAATTTAAACACAAGGCCTGGAGGAACTACTGAACTGTCACAAATTTAAACACATGGCCTGGAGGAACTACTGAACTGTCACAAATTTAAACACAAGGCCTGGAGGAACTACTGAACTGTCACAAATTTAAACACAAGGCCTGGAGGAACTACTGAACTGTCACAAATTTAAACACATGGCCTGGAGGAACTACTGAACTGTCACAAATTTAAACACAAGGCCTGGAGGAAATACTGAACTGTCACAAATTTAAACACAAGGCCTGGAGGAACTACTGAACTGTCACAAATTTAAACACAAGGCCTGGAGGAACTACTGAACTGTCTCAAATTTAAACACAAGGTCTGGAGGAAATACTGAACTGTCACAAATTTAAACACAAGGCCTGGAGGGAATCCTGAACTATCACAAATTTAAACACAAGGCCTGGAGGAACTACTGAACTGTCTCAAATTTAAACACAAGGCCTGGAGGGAATCCTGAACTATCACAAATTTAAACACAAGGCCTGGAGGAACTACTGAACTGTCACAAATTTAAACACAAGGCCTGGAGGGAATCCTGAACTATCACAAATTTAAACACAAGGCCTGGAGGAACTACTGAACTGTCTCAAATTTAAACACAAGGTCTGGAGGAAATACTGAACTGTCACAAATTTAAACACAAGGCCTGGAGGAACTACTGAACTGTCACAAATTTAAACACAAGGCCTGGAGGAACTACTGAACTGTCACAAATTTAAACACAAGGCCTGGAGGAACTACTGAACTGTCTCAAATTTAAACACAAGGTCTGGAGGAAATACTGAACTGTCACAAATTTAAACACAAGGCCTGGAGGGAATCCTGAACTGTCACAAATTTAAACACAAGGCCTGGAGGAACTACTGAACTGTCACAAATTTAAACACAAGGCCTGGAGGAAATACTGAACTGTCACAAATTTAAACACAGGGCCTGGAGGAACTACTGAACGGTCACAAATTTAAACACAAGGCCTGGAGGGAATCCTGAACTGTCACAAATTTAAACACATGGCCTGGAGGAACTACTGAACTGTCACAAATTTAAACACAAGGCCTGGAGGGAAATACTGAACTGTCACAAATTTAAACACAAGGCCTGGAGGAACTACTGAACGGTCACAAATTTAAACACAAGGCCTGGAGGAACTACTGAACGGTCACAAATTTAAACACAAGGCCTGGAGGGAATACTGAACTGTCACAAATTTAAACACAGGGCCTGGAGGAACTACTGAACGGTCACAAATTTAAACACAAGGCCTGGAGGGAATCCTGAACTGTCACAAATTTAAACACAAGGCCTGGAGGAAATACTGAACTGTCACAAATTTAAACACAGGGCCTGGAGGAAATACTGAACTGTCACAAATTTAAACACAAGGCCTGGAGGAAATACTGAACTGTCACAAATTTAAACACAGGGCCTGGAGGAAATCCTGAACTGTCACAAATTTAAACACAGGGCCTGGAGGAAATACTGAACTGTCACAAATTTAAACACAAGGCCTGGAGGGAAATACTGAACTGTCACAAATTTAAACACAGGGCCTGGAGGAAATACTGAACTGTCACAAATTTAAACACAAGGCCTGGAGGAAATACTGAACTGTCACAAATTTAAACACAAGGCCTGGAGGGAATACTGAACTGTCACAAATTTAAACACAGGGCCTGGAGGAACTACTGAACTGTCACAAATTTAAACACAAGGCCTGGAGGAAATACTGAACTGTCACAAATTTAAACACAAGGCCTGGAGGAAATACTGAACTGTCACAAATTTAAACACAAGGCCTGGAGGAAATACTGAACTGTCACAAATTTAAACACAAGGCCTGGAGGAAATACTGAACTCTCACAAATTTAAACAAAGGGCCTGGAGGAAATACTGAACTGTCACAAATTTAAACACAAGGCCTGGAGGAAATACTGAACTGTCACAAATTTAAACACAAGGCCTGGAGGAAATACTGAACTGTCACAAATTTAAACACAAGGCCTGGAGGAAATACTGAACTCTCACAAATTTAAACAAAGGGCCTGGAGGAAATACTGAACTGTCACAAATTTAAACACAAGGCCTGGAGTAAATACTGAACTGTCACAAATTTAAACACAAGGCCTGGAGGAAATACTGAACTCTCACAAATTTAAACAAAGGGCCTGCAGGAAATACTGAACTGTCACAAATTTAAACACAAGGCCTGGAGGAACTACTGAACGGTCACAAATTTAAACACAAGGCCTGGAGGAATTACTGAACTGTCACAAATTTAAGCACAAGGACTGGAGGAAATACTGAACTGTCACAAATTTAAACACAAGGCCTGGAGTAAATACTGAACTGTCACAAATTTAAACACAAGGCCTGGAGGAAATACTGAACTGTCACAAATTTAAACACAAGGCCTGGAGGAAATACTGAACTGTCACAAATTTAAACACAGGGCCTGGAGGAAATACTGAACTGTCACAAATTTAAACACAAGGCCTGGAGAAAATGCTGAACTGTCACAAATTTAAACACAAGGCCTGGAGGAATTACTGAACTGTCACAAATTTAAACACAAAGCCTGGAGGAAATACTGAACTGTCACAAATTTAAACACAAGGCCTGGAGGAAATACTGAACTGTCACAAATTTAAACACAGGGCCTGGAGGAAATACTGAACTCTCACAAATTTAAACAAAGGGCCTGGAGGAAATACTGAACTGTCACAAATTTAAACACAAGGCCTGGAGGAAATACTGAACTGTCACAAATTTAAACACAAGGCCTGGAGGAAATACTGAACTGTCACAAATTTAAACACAAGGCCTGGAGGAATTACTGAACTGTCACAAATTTAAACACAAAGCCTGGAGGGAATACTGAACTGTCACAAATTTAAACACAAGGCCTGGAGGAAATACTGAACTGTCACAAATTTAAACACAGGGCCTGGAGGAAATACAGAACTGTCACAAATTTAAACACAAGGCCTGGAGAAAATGCTGAACTGACACAAATTTAAACACAAGGCCTGGAGGAATTACTGAACTGTCACAAATTTAAACACAAGGCCTGGAGGAAATACTGAACTGTCACAAATTTAAACACAGGGCCTGGAGGAACTACTGAACGGTCACAAATTTAAACACAAGGCCTGGAGGGAATCCTGAACTGTCACAAATTTAAACACAAGGCCTGGAGGAAATTCTGAACTGTCACAAATTTAAACACAGGGCCTGGAGGAAATACTGAACTGTCACAAATTTAAACACAAGGCCTGGAGGAAATACTGAACTGTCACAAATTTAAACACAGGGCCTGGAGGGAATACTGAACTGTCACAAATTTAAACAAAGGGCCTGGAGGAAATACTGAACTGTCACAAATTTAAACACAGGGCCTGGAGGAACTACTGAACGGTCACAAATTTAAACACAAGGCCTGGAGGGAATCCTGAACTGTCACAAATTTAAACACAAGGCCTGGAGGAACTACTGAACGGTCACAAATTTAAACACAGGGCCTGGAGGAAATCCTGAACTGTCACAAATTTAAACAAAGGGCCTGGAGGAAATACTGAACTCTCACAAATTTAAACACTAGGCCTGGAGGGAAATACTGAACTGTCACAAATTTAAACAAAGGGCCTGGAGGAAATACTGAACTCTCACAAATTTAAACAAAGGGCCTGGAGGAAATACTGAACTGTCACAAATTTAAACACAAGGCCTGGAGTAAATACTGAACTCTCACAAATTTAAACAAAGGGTCTGAAGGAAATACTGAACTGTCACAAATTTAAACACAAGGCCTGGAGGAAATACTGAACTCTCACAAATTTAAACAAAGGGCCTGGAGGAAATACTGAACTCTCACAAATTTAAACAAAGGGCCTGGAGGAAATACTGAACTGTCACAAATTTAAACACAAGGCCTGGAGTAAATACTGAACTGTCACAAATTTAAACACAAGGCCTGGAGGAAATACTGAACTCTCACAAATTTAAACACAAGGCCTGGAGGGAATCCTGAACTGTCACAAATTTAAACACAAGGCCTGGAGGAACTACTGAACGGTCACAAATTTAAACAAAGGGCCTGGAGGAAATACTGAACTGTCACAAATTTAAACACAGGGCCTGGAGGAAATACTGAACTGTCACAAATTTAAACACAAGGCCTGGAGGAAATACTGAACTGTCACAAATTTAAACACAAGGCCTGGAGGAAATACTGAACGGTCACAAATTTAAACACAAGGCCTGGAGGGAATCCTGAACTGTCACAAATTTAAACACAAGGCCTGGAGGAACTACTGAACGGTCACAAATTTAAACACAGGGCCTGGAGGAAATCCTGAACTGTCACAAATTTAAACAAAGGGCCTGGAGGAAATACTGAACTGTCACAAATTTAAACACAAGGCCTGGAGGAAATACTCAACTCTCACAAATTTAAACAAAGGGCCTGGAGGAAATACTGAACTCTCACTAATTTAAACAAAGGGCCTGGAGGAAATACTGAACTGTCACAAATTTAAACACAAGGCCTGGAGTAAATACTGAACTGTCACAAATTTAAACACAAGGCCTGGAGGAAATACTGAACTCTCACAAATTTAAACAAAGGGCCTGCAGGAAATACTGAACTGTCACAAATTTAAACACAAGGCCTGGAGGAACTACTGAACGGTCACAAATTTAAACACAAGGCCTGGAGGAAATACTGAACGGTCACAAATTTAAACACAGGGCCTGGAGGGAATCCTGAACTGTCACAAATTTAAACACAAGGCCTGGAGGAAATACTGAACTGTCACAAATTTAAACATAGGGCCTGGAGGAACTACTGAACGGTCACAAATTTAAACACAGGGCCTGGAGGAAATACTGAACTGTCACAAATTTAAACACAAGGCCTGGAGGAAATACTGAACTGTCACAAATTTAAACACAGGGTCTGGAGGGAAATACTGAACTGTCACAAATTTAAACACAGGGCCTGGAGGAAATACTGAACTGTCACAAATTTAAACACAAGGCCTGGAGGAAATACTGAACTGTCACAAATTTAAACACAAGGCCTGGAGGAAATACTGAACTGTCACAAATTTAAACACAGGGCCTGGAGGAAATACTGAACTGTCACAAATTTAAACACAAGGCCTGGAGGAAATACTGAACTGTCACAAATTTAAACACAAGGCCTGGAGGAAATACTGAACTGTCACAAATTTAAACACAAGGCCTGGAGGAAATACTGAACTGTCACAAATTTAAACACAAGGCCTGGAGGAAATACTGAACTGTCACAAATTTAAACACAGGGCCTGGAGTAAATACTGAACTGTCACAAATTTAAACACAAGGCCTGGAGGAAATACTGAGCTGTCACAAATTTAAACACAAGGTCTGGAGGAAATACTGAACTGTCACAAATTTAAACACAAGGCCTGGAGGAAATACTGAACTGTCACAAATTTAAACACAAGGCCTGGAGGAAATACTGAACTGTCACAAATTTAAACACAGGGCCTGGAGGAAATACTGAACTGTCACAAATTTAAACACAAGGCCTGGAGGAACGACTGAACTGTCACAAATTTAAACACAAGGCCTGGAGGAACGACTGAACGGTCACAAATTTAAACACAGGGCCTGGAGGAAATCCTGAACTGTCACAAATTTAAACACAGGGCCTGGAGGAAATACTGAACTGTCACAAATTTAAACACAGGGCCTGGAGGAACTACTGAACGGTCACAAATTTAAACACAAGGCCTGGAGGGAATACTGAACTGTCACAAATTTAAACACAAGGCCTGGAGGAAATACTGAACTGTCACAAATTTAAACACAAGGCCTGGAGGAACTACTGAACGGTCACAAATTTAAACACAAGGCCTGGAGGAAATCCTGAACAGTCACAAATTTAAACACAAGGCCTGGAGGAAATACTGAACTGTCACAAATTTAAACACAGGGCCTGGAGGAAATACTGAACTGTCACAAATTTAAACACAGGGCCTGGAGGAAATACTGAACTGTCACAAATTTAAACACAGGCCCTGGAGGAAATACTGAACGGTCACAAATTTAAACACAAGGCCTGGAGGGAATACTGAACTGTCACAAATTTAAACACAGGCCCTGGAGGAAATACTGAACTCTCACAAATTTAAACACAAGGCCTGGAGGAAATACTGAACTGTCACAGCTTTAAACACAGGGTCTGGAGGAAATACTGAACTGTCACAAATTTAAGCACAGGGCCTAGAGGAAAGACTGAACTGTCACAACTTTAAACACAGGGTCTGGAGGAAATACTGAACTGTCACAAATTTAAACACAAGGCCTGGAGGAAATACTGTACTGTCACAAATTTAAACACAGGGCCTGGAGGAAATACTGAACTGTCACAAATTTAAACACAAGGCCTGGAGGAAATACTGAACTGTCACAAATTTAAACACAAGGCCTGGAGAAAATGCTGAACTGTCACAAATTTAAACACAAGGCCTGGAGTAAATACTGAACTGTCACAAATTTAAACACAAGGCCTGGAGGGAATACTGAACTGTTACAAAGTTAAACACAAGGCCTGGAGTAAATACTGAACTGTCACAAATTTAAACACAAGGCCTGGAGGGAATACTGAACTGTCACATATTTAAACACAAGGCCTGGTGGAAATACTGAACTGTCACAAATTTAAACACAAGGCCTGGAGGAAATACTGAACTGTCACAAATTTAAACACAGGGCCTGGAGGAAATACTGAACTGTCACAAATTTAAACACAGGGCCTGGAGGAAATACTGAACTGTCACAAATTTAAACACAGGGCCTGGAGAAAATGCTGAACTGTCACAAATTTAAACACAAGGCCTGGAGGAAATACTGAACTGTCACAAATTTAAACACAGGGCCTGGAGGAAATACTGAACTGTCACAAATTTAAACACAAGGCCTGGAGGAAATACTGAACTGTCACAAATTTAAACACAGGGCCTGGAGGAAATCCTGAACTGTCACAAATTTAAACACAAGGCCTGGAGAAAATACTGAACTGTCACAACTTTAAACACAGGGCCTGGAGGAAATACTGAACTGTCACAAATTTAAGCACAAGGCCTGGAGGAAATACTGAACTGTCACAAATTTAAACACAAGGCCTGGAGGAAATACTGAACTGTCACAAATTTAAACACAGGGCCTGGAGGAAATACTGAACTGTCACAAATTTAAACACAGGGCCTGGAGTAAATACTGAACTGTCACAAATTTAAACACAGTGGCTGGAGGAAATACTGAACTGTCACAAATTTAAACACAGGGCCTGGAGGAAATACTGAACTGTCACAAATTTAAACACAAGGCCTGGAGGAAATACTGAACTGTCACAAATTTAAACACAGGGCCTGGAGTAAATACTGAACTGTCACCAATTTAAACACAGGGCCTGGAGGAAATACTGAACTGTCACAAATTTAAACACAGGGCCTGGAGGAAATACTGAACTGTCACAAATTTAAACACAAGGCCTGGAGGAAATACTGAACTGTCACAAATTTAAACACAGGGCCTGGAGGAAATACTGATCTGTCACAAATTTAAACACAAGGCCTGGAGAAAATGCTGAACTGTCACAAATTTAAACAGAAGGCCTGGAGGAATTACTGAACTGTCACAAATTTAAACACAAGGCCTGGAGGAATTACTGAACTGTCACAAATTTAAACAAAAAGCCTGGAGGAAATACTGAACTGTCACAAATTTAAACACAAGGCCTGGAGGAAATACTGAACTGTCACAAATTTAAACACAAGGCCTGGAGGAAATACTGAACTGTCACAAATTTAAACACAAGGCCAGGAGGAAATACTGAACTGTCACAAATTTAAACAAAAAGCCTGGAGGAAATACTGAACTGTCACAAATTTAAACAAAGGGCCTGGAGGAAATACAGAACTGTCACAAATTTAAACACAAGGCCTGGAGAAAATACTGAACTCTCACAAATTTAAACACAAGGCCTGGAGGAATTACTGAACTGTCACAAATTTAAACAAAAAGCCTGGAGGAAATACTGAACTGTCACAAATTTAAACACAAGGCCTGGAGGAAATACTGAACTCTCACAAATTTAAACAAAGGGCCTGGAGGAAATACAGAACTGTCACAAATTTAAACACAAGGCCTGGAGGAAATACTGAACTCTCACAAATTTAAACACAAGGCCTGGAGGAATTACTGAACTGTCACAAATTTAAACAAAAAGCCTGGAGGAAATACTGAACTGTCACAAATTTAAACAAAGGGCCTGGAGGAAATACAGAACTGTCACAAATTTAAACACAAGGCCTGGAGGAAATACTGAACTCTCACAAATTTAAACAAAGGGCCTGGAGGAAATACTGAACTGTCACAAATTTAAACACATGGCCTGGAGGAAATACTGAACTCTCACAAATTTAAACAAAGGGCCTGGAGGAAATACTGAACTGTCACAAATTTAAACACAAGGCCTGGAGGAAATACTGAACGGTCACAAATTTAAACACAAGGCCTGGAGGAAATACTGAACTGTCACAAATTTAAACACAAGGCCTGGAGGAAATACTGAACTGTCACAAATTTAAACACAAGGCCTGGAGGAAATACTGAACTGTCACAAATTTAAACACAGGGCCTGGAGGAAATCCTGAACTGTCACAAATTTAAACACAAGGCCTGGAGGAAATACTGAACTCTCACAAATTTAAACAAAGGGCCTGGAGGAAATACAGAACTGTCACAAATTTAAACACAAGGCCTGGAGGAAATACTGAACTCTCACAAATTTAAACAAAGGGCCTGGAGGAAATACTGAACTGTCACAAATTTAAACACATGGCCTGGAGGAAATACTGAACTCTCACAAATTTAAACAAAGGGCCTGGAGGAAATACTGAACTGTCACAAATTTAAACACAAGGCCTGGAGGAAATACTGAACTGTCACAAATTTAAACACAGTGCCTGGAGGAAATACTGAACTGTCACAAATTTAAACACAGGGCCTGGAGGAAATACTGAACTGTCACAAATTTAAACACAAGGCCTGGAGGAAATACTGAACTGTCACAAATTTAAACACATGGCCTGGAGGAAATACTGAACTCTCACAAATTTAAACAAAGGGCCTGGAGGAAATACTGAACTGTCACAAATTTAAACACAAGGCCTGGAGGAACTACTGAACGGTCACAAATTTAAACACAGGGCCTGGAGGAAATACTGAACTGTCACAAATTTAAACACAAGGCCTGGAGGAAATACTGAACTGCCACAAATTTAAACACAAGGCCTGGAGGAAATACTGAACTGTCACAAATTTAAACACAAGGCCTGGAGGAAATACTGAACTGCCACAAATTTAAACACAAGGCCTGGAGGAAATACTGAACTGTCACAAATTTAAACACAGGGCCTGGAGGAACTACTGAACGGTCACAAATTTAAACACAAGGCCTGGAGGGAATACTGAACTGTCACAAATTTAAACACAAGGCCTGGAGGAACTACTGAACGGTCACAAATTTAAACACAGGGCCTGGAGGAAATCCTGAACTGTCACAAATTTAAACACAAGGCCTGGAGGAAATACTGAACTGTCACAAATTTAAACACAGGGCCTGGAGGAACTACTGAACGGTCACAAATTTAAACACAAGGCCTGGAGGGAATACTGAACTGTCACAAATTTAAACACAGGGCCTGGAGGAAATACTGAACTCTCACAAATTTAAACACAAGGCCTGGAGGAAATACTGAACTGTCACAGCTTTAAACACAGGGTCTGGAGGAAATACTGAACTGTCACAAATTTAAACACAGGGCCTAGAGGAAAGACTGAAATGTCACAACTTTAAACACAGGGTCTGGAGGAAATACTGAACTGTCACAAATTTAAACACAAGGCCTGGAGGAAATACTGTACTGTCACAAATTTAAACACAAGGCCTGGAGAAAATGCTGATCTGTCACAAATTTAAACACAGGGCATGGAGGAAATTCTGAACTGTCACAAATTTAAACACAGGGCCTGGAGGAAATACTGAACTGTCACAAATTTAAACACAGGGCCTGGAGGAAATACTGAACTGTCACAAATTTAAACACAGGGCATGGAGGAAATTCTGAACTGTCACAAATTTAAACACAGGGCCTGGAGGAAATACTGAACTGTCACAAATTTAAACACAAGGCCTGGAGGAAATACTGAACTGTCACAAATTTAAACACAAGGCCTGGAGAAAATGCTGAACTGTCACAAATTTAAACACAAGGCCTGGAGTAAATACTGAACTGTCACAAATTAAAACACAAGGCCTGGAGGGAATACTGAACTGTCACAAATTTAAACACAAGGCCTGGAGGGAATACTGAACTGTCACAAATTTAAACACAGGGCCTGGAGGAAATACTGAGCTGTCACAAATTTAAACACAGGGCCTGGAGGAAATACTGAACTGTCACAAATTTAAACACAGGGACTGGAGAAAATGCTGAACTGTCACTAATTTAAACACAAGGCCTGGAGGAAATACTGAACTGTCACAAATTTAAACACAAGGCCTGGAGGAAATACTGAACTGTCACAAATTTAAACACAGGGCCTGGAGGAAATACTGAACTGTCACAAATTTAAACACAAGGCCTGGAGAAAATACTGAACTGTCACAACTTTAAACACAGGGCCTGGAGGAAATACTGAACTGTCACAAATTTAAGCACAGGGCCTGGAGGAAATACTGAACTGTCACAAATTTAAACACAGGGCCTGGAGTACATACTGAACTGTCACAAATTTAAACACAGTGGCTGGAGGAAATACTGAACTGTCACAAATTTAAACACAGGGCCTGGAGTAAATACTGAACTGTCACAAATTTAAACACAGGGCCTGGAGAAAATACTGAACTGTCACAAATTTAAACACAAGGCCTGGAGGAAATACTGAACTGTCACAAATTTAAACACAGGGCCTGGAGGAAATACTGAACTGTCACAAATTTAAACACAAGGCCTGGAGTAAATACTGAACTGTCACAAATTTAAACACAAGGCCTGGAGGGAATACTGAACTGTCACAAATTTAAACACAAGGCCTGGAGGAAATACTGAACTGTCACAAATTTAAACACAAGGCCTGGAGGGAATACTGAACTGTCACAAATTTAAACACAAGGCCTGGAGGAAATACTGAACTGTCACAAATTTAAACACAGGGCCTGGAGGAAATACTGAACTGTCACAAATTTAAACACAAGGCCTGGAGTAAATACTGAACTGTCACAAATTTAAACACAAGGCCTGGAGAAGAATACTGAACTGTCACAAATTTAAACACAAGGCCTGGAGGAAATACTGAACTGTCACAAATTTAAACAAAGGGCCTGGAGGAAATACTGAACTGTCACAAATTTAAACACAAGGCCTGGAGGGAATACTGAACTGTCACAAATTTAAACACAGGGCCTGGAGGAAATACTGAACTGTCACAAATTTAAACACAGGGCCTGGAGGAAATACTGAACTGTCACAAATTTAAACACAGGGCCTGGAGAAAATGCTGAACTGTCACTAATTTAAACACAAGGCCTGGAGGAAATACTGAACTGTCACAAATTTAAACACAAGGCCTGGAGGAAATACTGAACTGTCACAAATTTAAGCACAGGGCCTGGAGGAAATACTGAACTGTCACAAATTTAAACACAGGGCCTGGAGAAAATACTGAACTGTCACAACTTTAAACACAGGGCCTGGAGGAAATACTGAACTGTCACAAATTTAAGCACAGGGCCTGGAGGAAATACTGAACTGTCACAAATTTAAACACAAGGCCTGGAGAAAATACTGAACTGTCACAACTTTAAACACAGGGCCTGGAGGAAATACTGAACTGTCACAAATTTAAGCACAGGGCCTGGAGGAAATACTGAACTGTCACAAATTTAAACACAGGGCCTGGAGTAAATACTGAACTGTCACAAATTTAAACACAGTGGCTGGAGGAAATACTGAACTGTCACAAATTTAAACACAGGGCCTGGAGTAAATACTGAACTGTCACAAATTTAAAAAAAAAGCCTGGAGGAAATACTGAACTGTCACAAATTTAAACAAAGGGCCTGGAGGAAATACTGAACTCTCACAAATTTAAACAAAGGGCCTGGAGGAAATACAGAACTGTCACAAATTTAAACACAAGGCCTGGAGGAAATACTGAACTCTCACAAATTTAAACAAAGGGCCTGGAGGAAATACTGAACTGTCACAAATTTAAACACATGGCCTGGAGGAAATAATGAACTCTCACAAATTTAAACAAAGGGCCTGGAGGAAATCCTGAACTGTCACAAATTTAAACACAAGGCCTGGAGGGAAATACTGAACTGTCACAAATTTAAACACAGGGCCTGGAGGAAATACTGAACTGTCACAAATTTAAACACAAGGCCTGGAGGGAAATACTGAACTGTCACAAATTTAAACACAGGGCCTGGAGGAAATACTGAACTGTCACAAATTTAAACACAGGGCCTGGAGGAAATACTGAACTGTCACAAATTTAAACACAAGGCCTGGAGGGAAATACTGAACTGTCACAAATTTAAACACAGGGCCTGGAGGAAATACTGAACTGTCACAAATTTAAACACAAGGCCTGGAGAAGAATACTGAACTGTCACAAATTTAAACACAAGGCCTGGAGGAAATACTGAACTGTCACAAATTTAAACAAAGGGCCTGGAGGAAATACTGAACTGTCACAAATTTAAACACAAGGCCTGGAGGAAATACTGAACTGTCACAAATTTAAACACAAGGCCTGGAGGGAATACTGAACTGTCACAAATTTAAACACAGGGCCTGGAGGAAATACTGAACTGTCACAAATTTAAACACAGGGCCTGGAGGAAATACTGAACTGTCACAAATTTAAACACAGGGCCTGGAGAAAATGCTGAACTGTCACTAATTTAAACACAAGGCCTGGAGGAAATACTGAACTGTCACAAATTTAAACACAAGGCCTGGAGGAAATACTGAACTGTCACAAATTTAAGCACAGGGCCTGGAGGAAATACTGAACTGTCACAAATTTAAACACAGGGCCTGGAGAAAATACTGAACTGTCACAACTTTAAACACAGGGCCTGGAGGAAATACTGAACTGTCACAAATTTAAGCACAGGGCCTGGAGGAAATACTGAACTGTCACAAATTTAAACACAAGGCCTGGAGAAAATACTGAACTGTCACAACTTTAAACACAGGGCCTGGAGGAAATACTGAACTGTCACAAATTTAAGCACAGGGCCTGGAGGAAATACTGAACTGTCACAAATTTAAACACAGGGCCTGGAGTAAATACTGAACTGTCACAAATTTAAACACAGTGGCTGGAGGAAATACTGAACTGTCACAAATTTAAACACAGGGCCTGGAGTAAATACTGAACTGTCACAAATTTAAACACAGGGCCTGGAGGAAATACTGAACCTTCACAAATTTAAACACAAAGCCTGGAGGAAATACTGAACTGTCACAAATTTAAACACAGGGCCTGGAGGAAATACTGAACTGTCACAAATTTAAACACAAGGCCTGGAGAAAATGCTGAACTGTCACAAATTTAAACAGAAGGCCTGGAGGAAATACTGAACTGTCACAAATTTAAACACAAGGCCTGGAGGAATTACTGAACTGTCACAAATTTAAAAAAAAAGCCTGGAGGAAATACTGAACTGTCACAAATTTAAACACAAGGCCTGGAGGAAATACTGAACTCTCACAAATTTAAACAAAGGGCCTGGAGGAAATACAGAACTGTCACAAATTTAAACACAAGGCCTGGAGGAAATACTGAACTCTCACAAATTTAAACAAAGGGCCTGGAGGAAATACTGAACTGTCACAAATTTAAACACATGGCCTGGAGGAAATAATGAACTCTCACAAATTTAAACAAAGGGCCTGGAGGAAATCCTGAACTGTCACAAATTTAAACACAAGGCCTGGAGGGAAATACTGAACTGTCACAAATTTAAACACAGGGCCTGGAGGAAATACTGAACTGTCACAAATTTAAACACAAGGCCTGGAGGGAAATACTGAACTGTCACAAATTTAAACACAGGGCCTGGAGGAAATACTGAACTGTCACAAATTTAAACACAGGGCCTGGAGGAAATACTGAACTGTCACAAATTTAAACACAAGGCCTGGAGGGAAATACTGAACTGTCACAAATTTAAACACAGGGCCTGGAGGAAATACTGAACTGTCACAAATTTAAACACAGGGCCTGGAGGAAATACTGAACTGTCACAAATTTAAACACAAGGCCTGGAGGAAATACTGAACTGTCACAAATTTAAAGACAGGGCCTGGAGGAAATACTGAACTGTCACAAATTTAAACACAGGGCCTGGAGGAAATCCTGAACTGTCACAAATTTAAACACAGGGCCTGGAGGAAATACAGAACTGTCACAAATTTAAACACAGGGCCTGGAGGAAATCCTGAACTGTCACAAATTTAAACACAGGGCCTGGAGGAAATACAGAACTGTCACAAATTTAAACACAAGGCCTGGAGAAAATGCTGAACTGACACAAATTTAAACACAAGGCCTGGAGGAATTACTGAACTGTCACAAATTTAAACACAAGGCCTGGAGGAAATACTGAACTGTCACAAATTTAAACACAAGGCCTGGAGGGAATCCTGAACTGTCACAAATTTAAACACAAGCCCTGGAGGAACTACTGAACGGTCACAAATTTAAACACAGGGCCTGGAGGAAATCCTGAACTGTCACAAATTTAAACACAAGGCCTGGAGGAAATACTGAACTGTCACAAATTTAAACACAGGGCCTGGAGGAACTACTGAACGGTCACAAATTTAAACACAATGCCTGGAGGGAAATACTGAACTCTCACAAATTTAAACACAAGGCCTGGAGGAAATACTGAACTCTCACAGCTTTAAACACAGGGTCTGGAGGAAATACTGAACTGTCACAAATTTAAGCACAGGGCCTAGAGGAAAGACTGAACTGTCACAACTTTAAACACAGGGTCTGGAGGAAATACTGAACTCTCACAAATTTAAACACAGGGCCTGGAGGAAATACTGAACTGTCACAAATTTAAACACAGGGCCTGGAGGAAATACTGAACTGTCACAAATTTAAACACAGGGCCTGGAGAAAATGCTGAACTGTCACAAATTTAAACACAAGGCCTGGAGGAAATACTGAACTGTCACAAATTTAAACACAGGGCCTGGAGGAAATACTGAACTGTCACAAATTTAAACACAAGGCCTGGAGGAAATACTGAACTGTCACAAATGTAAACACAAGGCCTGGAGGAAATACTGAACTGTCAGAAATTTAAACACAGGGCCTGGAGGAAATACTGAACTGTCACAAATTTAAACACAGTGCCTGGCGGAAATACTGAACTGTCACAAATTTAAACACAAGGCCTGGAGGAAATACTGAACTGTCACAAATTTAAACACAAGGCCTGGAGGAAATACTGAACTGTCACAAATTTAAACACAAGGCCTGGAGGAAAGACTGAACTGTCACAAATTTAAACACAGGGCCTGGAGGAAATACTGAACTGTCACAAATTTAAACACAGGGCCTGGAGGAAATACTGAACTGTCACAAATTTAAACACAAGGCCTGGAGGAAATACTGAACTGTCACAAATTTAAACACAGGGCCTGGAGGAAATACTGAACTGTTACAAATTTAAACACAAGGCCTGGAGGAAATACTGAACTGTCACAAATTTAAACACAGGGCCTGGAGGAAATACTGAACTGCCACAAATTTAAACACAAGGCCTGGAGGAAATGCAGAACTGTCACAACTTTAAACACAGGGTCTGGAGGAAATACTGAACTGTCACAAATTTAAACACAAGGCCTGGAGGAAATACTGAACTGTCACAACGTTAAACACAGGGTCTGGAGGAAATACTGAACTGTCACAAATTTAAACACAGGGCCTGGACGAAATACTGAACTGTTAGAAATGTAAACACAAGGCCTGGAGGAAATACTGAACTGTCACAAATTTAAGCACAGGGTCTGGGGCAAATACTGAAGTGTCACAAATTGAAACACAGGGCTTGGAGGAAATACTGAACTGTCACACATTTAAGCACAGGGCCTGGAGGAAATACTGAGCTGTCACAAATTTAAACACAATGCCTGGAGGAAATACTGAACTGTCACAGCTTTAAACACAGGGCCTGGAGGAAATCCTGAACTGTCACAAATTTAAGCACAAGGCCTGGAGGAAATACTGTACTGTCACAAATTTAAGCACAAGGCCTGGAGGAAATACTGTACTGTCACAAATTTAAACACAAGGCCTGGAGGAAATACTGAACTGTCACAAATTTAAACACAGGGCCTGGAGGAAATACTGAACGGTCACAAATTTAAACACAAGGCCTGGAGGGAATACTGAACAGTCACAAATTTAAACACAAGGCCTGGAGGGAATATTGAACTGTGTCAAATTTAAACACAAGGCCTGGTGGAAATAATGAACTGTCACAAATTTAAACACAAGGCCTGGAGGAAATACTGAACTGTCACAAATTTAAACACAAGGCCTGGAGGAAATACTGAACTGTCACAAATTTAAACACAAGGCCTGGAGGAAATACTGAACTGTCACAAATTTAAACACAAGGCCTGGAGGAAATACTGAACTGTCACAAATTTAAACACAAGGCCTGGAGGAAATACTGAACTGTCACAAATTTAAACACAAGGCCTGGAGGAAATACTGAACTGTCACAAATTTAAACACAGGGCCTGGAGGAAATACTGAACTGTCACAAATTTCAACACAAGGCCTGGAGGAAATACTGAACTGTCACAAATTTAAACACAGGGCCTGGAGGAAATACTGAACGGTCACAAATTTAAACACAAGGCCTGGAGGGAATACTGAACGGTCACAAATTTAAACACAAGGCCTGGAGGGAATATTGAATGTCACAAATTTAAACACAAGGCCTGGAGGAAATACTGAACTCTCACAAATTTAAACACAAGGCCTGGAGGGAAATACTGAACTGTCACAAATTTAAACACAGGGCCTGGAGGAAATACTGAACTGTCACAAATTTAAACACAAGGCCTGGAGGAAATACTGAACTGTCACAAATTTAAACACAGGGCCTGGAGGAAATACTGAACTGTCACAAATTTAAACACAAGGCCTGGAGGAAATACTGAACTGTCACAAATTTAAACACAAGGCCTGGAGGAAATACTGAACTGTCACAAATTTAAACACAGGGCCTGGAGGAAATACTGAACTGTCACAAATTTAAACACAGGGCCTGGAGGAAATACTGAACTGTCACAAATTTAAACACAGGGCCTGGAGGAAATACTGAACTGTCACAAATTTAAACACAAGGCCTGGAGGAAATACTGAACTGTCACAAATTTAAACACAGGGCCTGGAGGAAATACTGAACTGTCACAAATTTAAACACAGGGCCTGGATGAAATACTGAACTGTCAGAAATTTAAACACAGTGCCTGGAGGAAATACTGAACTGTCACAAATTTAAACACAAGGCCTGGAGGAAATACTGAACTGTCACAAATTTAAACACAGGGCCTGGCGGCAATACTGAACTGTCACAAATTTAAGCACAGGGTCTGGAGGAAATACTGAACTGTCACAAATTTAAACACAAGGCCTGGAGGAAATACTGAACTCTCACAAATTTAAACACAAGGCCTGGAGGGAAATACTGAACTGTCACAAATTTAAACACAGGGCCTGGAGGAAATACTGAACTGTCACAAATTTAAACACAAGGCCTGGAGGAAATACTGAACTGTCACAAATTTAAACACAGGGCCTGGAGGAAATACTGAACTGTCACAAATTTAAACACAGGGCCTGGAGGAAATACTGAACTGTCACAAATTTAAACACAAGGCCTGGAGGAAATACTGAACTGTCACAAATTTAAACACAAGGCCTGGAGGAAATACTGAACTGTCACAAATTTAAACACAGGGCCTGGATGAAATACTGAACTGTCACAAATTTAAACACAGGGCCTGGAGGAAATACTGAACTGTCACAAATTTAAACACAGGGCCTGGAGGAAATACTGAACGGTCACAAATTTAAACACAAGGCCTGGAGGGAATACTGAACAGTCACAAATTTAAACACAAGGCCTGGAGGGAATATTGAACTGTGTCAAATTTAAACACAAGGCCTGGAGGAAATAATGAACTGTCACAAATTTAAACACAAGGCCTGGAGGAAATACTGAACTGTCACAAATTTAAACACAAGGCCTGGAGGAAATACTGAACTGTCACAAATTTAAACACAAGGCCTGCAGGGAAATACTGAACTGTCACAAATTTAAACACAAGGCCTGGAGGGAATACTGAACTGTCACAACTTTAAACACAAGGCCTGGAGGAAATACTGAACTGTCACAAATTTAAACACAAGGCCTGGAGGAAATACTGAACTGTCACAAATTTAAACACAAGGCCTGGAGGAAATACTGAACTGTCACAAATTTAAACACAGGGCCTGGAGGAAATACTGAACTGTCACAAATTTCAACACAAGGCCTGGAGGAAATACTGAACTGTCACAAATTTAAACACAGGGCCTGGAGGAAATACTGAACGGTCACAAATTTAAACACAAGGCCTGGAGGGAATACTGAACGGTCACAAATTTAAACACAAGGCCTGGAGGGAATATTGAATGTCACAAATTTAAACACAAGGCCTGGAGGAAATACTGAACTCTCACAAATTTAAACACAAGGCCTGGAGGGAAATACTGAACTGTCACAAATTTAAACACAGGGCCTGGAGGAAATACTGAACTGTCACAAATTTAAACACAAGGCCTGGAGGAAATACTGAACTGTCACAAATTTAAACACAGGGCCTGGAGGAAATACTGAACTGTCACAAATTTAAACACAAGGCCTGGAGGAAATACTGAACTGTCACAAATTTAAACACAAGGCCTGGAGGAAATACTGAACTGTCACAAATTTAAACACAGGGCCTGGAGGAAATACTGAACTGTCACAAATTTAAACACAGGGCCTGGAGGAAATACTGAACTGTCACAAATTTAAACACAGGGCCTGGAGGAAATACTGAAATGTCACAAATTTAAACACAAGGCCTGGAGGAAATACTGAACTGTCACAAATTTAAACACAAGGCCTGGAGGAAATACTGAACTGTCACAAATTTAAACACAGGGCCTGGATGAAATACTGAACTGTCAGAAATTTAAACACAGTGCCTGGAGGAAATACTGAACTGTCACAAATTTAAACACAAGGCCTGGAGGAAATACTGAACTGTCACAAATTTAAACACAGGGCCTGGCGGCAATACTGAACTGTCACAAATTTAAGCACAGGGTCTGGAGGAAATACTGAACTGTCACAAATTTAAACACAAGGCCTGGAGGAAATACTGAACTCTCACAAATTTAAACACAAGGCCTGGAGGGAAATACTGAACTGTCACAAATTTAAACACAGGGCCTGGAGGAAATACTGAACTGTCACAAATTTAAACACAAGGCCTGGAGGAAATACTGAACTGTCACAAATTTAAACACAGGGCCTGGAGGAAATACTGAACTGTCACAAATTTAAACACAAGGCCTGGAGGAAATACTGAACTGTCACAAATTTAAACACAAGGCCTGGAGGAAATACTGAACTGTCACAAATTTAAACACAGGGCCTGGAGGAAATACTGAACTGTCACAAATTTAAACACAGGGCCTGGAGGAAATTTTGAACTGTCACAAATTTAAACACAGGGCCTGGAGGAAATACTGAACTGTCACAAATTTAAACACAAGGCCTGGAGGAAATACTGAACTGTCACAAATTTAAACACAAGGCCTGGAGGAAATACTGAACTGTCACAAATTTAAACACAGGGCCTGGAGGAAATACTGAACTGTCACAAATTTAAACACAAGGCCTGGAGGAAATACTGAACTGTCACAAATTTAAACACAGGGCCTGGAGGAAATACTGAACTGTCACAAATTTAAATACAGGGCCTGGAGGAAATACTGAACTGTCACAAATTTAAACACAGGGCCTGGATGAAATACTGAACTGTCAGAAATTTAAACACAGGGCCTGGAGGAAATACTGAACTGTCACAAATTTAAACACAGGGCCTGGCGGAAATACTGAACTGTCACAAATTTAAACACAAGGCCTGGAGGAAATACTGAACTGTCACAAATTTAAACACAGGGCCTGGCGGCAATACTGAACTGTCACAAATTTAAGCACAGGGTCTGGAGGAAATACTGAACTGTCACAAATTTAAACACAAGGCCTGGAGGAAATACTGAACAGTTACAAATTTAAACACAAGGCCTGGAGGAAATACTGAACTGTCACAAATTTAAACACAGGGCCTGGAGGAAATACTGAACTGTTACAAATTTAAGCACAGGGCCTGGAGGAAATACTGAATTGTTACAAATTTAAACACAAGGCCTGGAGGAAATACTGTACTGTTACAAATTTAAACACAAGGCCTGGAGGAAATACTGAACTGTCACAAATTTAAACACAGGGCCTGTAGGAAATACTGAACTGTTACAAATTTAAACACAAGGCCTGGAGGAAATACTGAACTGTCACAAATTTAAACACAGGGCCTGGATGAAATACTGAACTGTCAGAAATTTAAACACAGTGCCTGGAGGAAATACTGAACTGTCACAAATTTAAACACAGTGCCTGGCGGAAATACTGAACTGTCACAAATTTAAACACAGGGCCTGGAGGAAATACTGAACTGTCACAAATTTAAACACAAGGCCTGGAGGAAATACTGAACTGTCACAAATTTAAACACAGGGTCTGCAGGAAATACTGAACTGTCACAAATTTAAACACAAGTCCTGGAGGAAATACTGAACAGTCACAAATTTAAACACGAGGCCTGGAGGAAATACTGAACTGTCACAAATTTAAACACAAGGCCTGGAGGAAATACTGAACTGTCACAAATTTAAACACAATGCCTGGAGGAAATAGTGAACTGTCACAAATTTAAACACAGGGCCTGGAGTATATACTGAACAGTCACAAATGTAAGCACAGGGCCTGGGGGAAATACTGAGCTGTCACAAATTTAAACACAGGGCCTGGAGTATATACTGAACTGTCACAAATTTAAACACAGGGTCAGGAGGAAAGACTGAACTGTCACAAATTTAAACACAAGGCCTGGAGTAAATGCTGAACTGTCACAAATTTAAGCACAAGGCCT
Organism: Heterodontus francisci; assembly: GCF_036365525.1. NCBI lineage: Eukaryota > Metazoa > Chordata > Chondrichthyes > Heterodontiformes > Heterodontidae > Heterodontus > Heterodontus francisci. Next base: position 799,815 of record NW_027141473.1, read on the forward strand.
GGAGGAAATACTGAACTGTTACAAATTTAAACACAGGGTCAGGAGGAAAGACTGAACTGTCACAAATTTAAACACAAGGCCTGGAGGAAATACTGAACTGTCACAAATTAAACACAAGGCCTGGAGTAAATACTGAACTGCCACAAATTTAAACACAAGGCCTGGAGGAAATACTGAACTGTCACAAATTTAAACACAGGGCCTGTAGGAAATACTGAACTGTTACAAATTTAAACACAAGGCCTGGAGGAAATACTGAACTGTCACAACTTTAAACACATGGTCTGGAGGAAATACTGAACTGTCACAAATTTAAACACAAGGCCTGGAGGAAATACTGAACTGTCACAAATTTAAATACAGGGCCTGGAGGGAATACTGAACTGTCACAAATTTAAACAGAAGGCCTGGAGGAAATACTGAACTGTCACAAATTTAAACACAAGGCCTGGAGGAAATACTGAACTGTCACAAATTTAAACACAAGGCCTGGAGGAAATACTGAACTGTCACAAATTTAAACACAAGGCCTGGAGGAAATACTGAACTGTCACAAATTTAAACACAAGGCCTGGAGGAAATACTGAACTGTCACAAATTTAAACACAAGGCCTGGAGGGAATACTGAACTGTCAAAAATTAAAAAAAAGGCCTGGAGGAAATACTGAACTGTCACAAATTTAAACACAGGGCCTGGAGGGAATACTGAACTGTCACAAATTTAAACACAGGGCCTGGAGGAAATACTGAACTGTCACAAATTTAAACACAGGGCCTGGAGGGAATACTGAACTGTCACAAATTTAAACACAAGGCCTGGAGGAAATACTGAACTGTCACAAATTTAAACACAAGGCCTGGAGGAAATACTGAACTGTCACAAATTTAAACACAAGGCCTGGAGGAAATACTGAACTGTCACAAATTTAAACACAGGGCCTGGAGGGAATACTGAACTGTCACAAATTTAAACACAGGGCCTGGAGGGAATACTGAACTGTCTCAAATTTAAACACAGGGCCTGGAGGAAATACTGAACTGTCACAAATTTAAACACAGGGCCTGGAGGAAATACTGAACTGTCACAAATTTAAACACAGGGCCTGGAGGGAATACTGAACTGTCACAAATTTAAACACAGGGCCTGGAGGAAATACTGAACTGTCACAAATTTAAACACAGGGCCTGGAGGAAATACTGAACTGTCACAAATTTAAACACAGGGCCTGGAGGGAATACTGAACTGTCACAAATTTAAACACAAGGCCTGGAGGAAATACTGAACTGTCACAAATTTAAACACAGGGCCTGGAGGGAATACTGAACTGTCACAAATTTAAACACAGGGCCTGGAGGAAATACTGAACTGTCACAAATTTAAACACAGGGCCTGGAGGGAATACTGAACTGTCACAAATTTAAACACAAGGCCTGGAGGAAATACTGAACTGTCACAAATTTAAACACAGGGCCTGGAGGGAATACTGAACTGTCACAAATTTAAACACAGGGCCTGGAGGAAATACTGAACTGTCACAAATTTAAACACAAGGCCTGGAGGAAATACTGAACTGTCACAAATTTAAACACAGGGTCTGGAGGAAATACTGAACTGTCACAAATTTAAACACAAGGCCTGGAGGAAATACTGAACTGTCACAAATTTAAACACAAGTCCTGGAGGAAATACTGAACTGTCACAAATTTAAACACAAGGCCTGGAGGAAATACTGAACTGTCACAAATTTAAACACATGGCCTGGAGGAAATACTGAACAGTCACAAATTTAAACACAAGGCCTGGAGGAAATACTGAACTGTCACAAATTTAAACACAAGGCCTGGAGGAAATACTGAACTGTCACACATTTAAACACAGGGCCTGGAGGAAATACTGAACTGTCACAAATTTCAACACAGGGCCTGGAGGGAAATACTGAACTGTCACAAATTTAAACACAGGGCCTGGAGGAAATACTGAACTGTCACAAATTTAAACACAAGGCCTGGAGGAAATACTGAACTGTCACAAATTTAAACACAGGGCCTGGAGGAAATACTGAACTGTCACAAATTTAAACACAAGGCCTGGAGGAAATACTGAACTGTCACAAATTTAAACACAAGGCCTGGAGGAAATACTGAACTGTCACAAATTTAAACACAGGGTCTGGAGGAAATACTGAACTGTCACAAATTTAAACACAAGGCCTGGAGGAAATACTGAACTGTCACAAATTTAAACACAAGGCCTGGAGGAAATACTGAACTGTCACAAATTTAAACACAGGGCCTGGAGGAAATACTGAACTGTCACAAATTTAAACACAAGGCCTGGAGGAAATACTGAACTGTCACAAATTTAAACACAAGGCCTGGAGGAAATACTGAACTGTCACAAATTTAAACACAGGGTCCTGGAGGAAATACTGAACTGTCACAAATTTTAACACAAGGCCTCGAGGAAATACTGAACTGTCACAAATTTAAACACATGGCCTGGAGGAAATACTGAACAGTCACAAATTTAAACACAAGGCCTGGAGGAAATACTGAACTGTCACAAATTTAAACACAGGGCCTGGAGGGAATACTGAACTGTCACAAATTTAAACACAAGGCCTGGAGGAAATACTGAACTTTCACAAATTTAAACACAGGGCCTGGAGGAAATACTGAACTGTCACAAATTTAAACACAAGGCCTGGAGGAAATACTGAACTGTCACAAATTTAAACACAAGGCCTGGAGGAAATACTGAACTGTCACAAATTTAAACACAAGGCCTGGAGGAAATACTGAACTGTCACAAATTTAAACACAAGGCCTGGAGGAAATACTGAAATGTCACACATTTAAACACAGGGCCTGGAGGAAATACTGAACTGTCACAAATTTAAACACAAGGCCTGGAGGAAATACTGAACTGTCACAAATTTAAACACATGGCCTGGAGGAAATACTGAACAGTCACAAATTTAAACACAAGGCCTGGAGGAAATACTGAACTGTCACAAATTTAAACACAGGGCCTGGAGGAAATACTGAACTGTCACAAATTTAAACACAAGGCCTGGAGGAAATAGTGAACTGTCACAAATTTAAACACAGGGCCTGGAGTATATACTGAACTGTCACAAATTTAAACACAGGGTCAGGAGGAAAGACTGAACTGTCACAAATTTAAACACAAGGCCTGGAGTAAATGCTGAACTGTCACAAATTTAAGCACAAGGCCTGGAGGAAATACTGAACTGTCACAAATTTAAACACAAGGCCTGGAGGAAATACTGAACTGTCACAAATTTAAACACAAGGCCTGGAGGAAATACTGAACTGTCACAAATTTAAACACAAGGCCTGGAGGAAATACTGAACTGTCACAAATTTAAACACAAGGCCTGGAGGAAATACTGAACTGTCACAAATTTAAACACAAGGCCTGGAGGGAATACTGAACTGTCAAAAATTAAAAAAAAGGCCTGGAGGAAATACTGAACTGTCACAAATTTAAACACAGGGCCTGGAGGGAATACTGAACTGTCACAAATTTAAACACAGGGCCTGGAGGAAATACTGAACTGTCACAAATTTAAACACAGGGCCTGGAGGGAATACTGAACTGTCACAAATTTAAACACAAGGCCTGGAGGAAATACTGAACTGTCACAAATTTAAACACAAGGCCTGGAGGAAATACTGAACTGTCACAAATTTAAACACAAGGCCTGGAGGAAATACTGAACTGTCACAAATTTAAACACAGGGCCTGGAGGGAATACTGAACTGTCACAAATTTAAACACAGGGCCTGGAGGGAATACTGAACTGTCTCAAATTTAAACACAGGGCCTGGAGGAAATACTGAACTGTCACAAATTTAAACACAGGGCCTGGAGGAAATACTGAACTGTCACAAATTTAAACACAGGGCCTGGAGGGAATACTGAACTGTCACAAATTTAAACACAGGGCCTGGAGGAAATACTGAACTGTCACAAATTTAAACACAGGGCCTGGAGGAAATTCTGAACTGTCACAAATTTAAACACAGGGCCTGGAGGGAATACTGAACTGTCACAAATTTAAACACAAGGCCTGGAGGAAATACTGAACTGTCACAAATTTAAACACAGGGCCTGGAGGGAATACTGAACTGTCACAAATTTAAACACAGGGCCTGGAGGAAATACTGAACTGTCACAAATTTAAACACAGGGCCTGGAGGGAATACTGAACTGTCACAAATTTAAACACAAGGCCTGGAGGAAATACTGAACTGTCACAAATTTAAACACAGGGCCTGGAGGGAATACTGAACTGTCACAAATTTAAACACAGGGCCTGGAGGAAATACTGAACTGTCACAAATTTAAACACAAGGCCTGGAGGAAATACTGAACTGTCACAAATTTAAACACAGGGTCTGGAGGAAATACTGAACTGTCACAAATTTAAACACAAGGCCTGGAGGAAATACTGAACTGTCACAAATTTAAACACAAGTCCTGGAGGAAATACTGAACTGTCACAAATTTAAACACAAGGCCTGGAGGAAATACTGAACTGTCACAAATTTAAACACATGGCCTGGAGGAAATACTGAACAGTCACAAATTTAAACACAAGGCCTGGAGGAAATACTGAACTGTCACAAATTTAAACACAAGGCCTGGAGGAAATACTGAACTGTCACACATTTAAACACAGGGCCTGGAGGAAATACTGAACTGTCACAAATTTCAACACAGGGCCTGGAGGGAAATACTGAACTGTCACAAATTTAAACACAGGGCCTGGAGGAAATACTGAACTGTCACAAATTTAAACACAAGGCCTGGAGGAAATACTGAACTGTCACAAATTTAAACACAGGGCCTGGAGGAAATACTGAACTGTCACAAATTTAAACACAAGGCCTGGAGGAAATACTGAACTGTCACAAATTTAAACACAAGGCCTGGAGGAAATACTGAACTGTCACAAATTTAAACACAGGGTCTGGAGGAAATACTGAACTGTCACAAATTTAAACACAAGGCCTGGAGGAAATACTGAACTGTCACAAATTTAAACACAAGGCCTGGAGGAAATACTGAACTGTCACAAATTTAAACACAGGGTCTGGAGGAAATACTGAACTGTCACAAATTTAAACACAAGGCCTGGAGGAAATACTGAACTGTCACAAATTTAAACACAAGGCCTGGAGGAAATACTGAACTGTCACAAATTTAAACACAGGGTCCTGGAGGAAATACTGAACTGTCACAAATTTTAACACAAGGCCTCGAGGAAATACTGAACTGTCACAAATTTAAACACATGGCCTGGAGGAAATACTGAACAGTCACAAATTTAAACACAAGGCCTGGAGGAAATACTGAACTGTCACAAATTTAAACACAGGGCCTGGAGGGAATACTGAACTGTCACAAATTTAAACACAAGGCCTGGAGGAAATACTGAACTTTCACAAATTTAAACACAGGGCCTGGAGGAAATACTGAACTGTCACAAATTTAAACACAAGGCCTGGAGGAAATACTGAACTGTCACAAATTTAAACACAAGGCCTGGAGGAAATACTGAACTGTCACAAATTTAAACACAAGGCCTGGAGGAAATACTGAACTGTCACAAATTTAAACACAAGGCCTGGAGGAAATACTGAAATGTCACACATTTAAACACAGGGCCTGGAGGAAATACTGAACTGTCACAAATTTAAACACAAGGCCTGGAGGAAATACTGAACTGTCACAAATTTAAACACATGGCCTGGAGGAAATACTGAACAGTCACAAATTTAAACACAAGGCCTGGAGGAAATACTGAACTGTCACAAATTTAAACACAGGGCCTGGAGGAAATACTGAACTGTCACAAATTTAAACACAAGGCCTGGAGGAAATAGTGAACTGTCACAAATTTAAACACAGGGCCTGGAGTATATACTGAACTGTCACAAATTTAAACACAGGGTCAGGAGGAAAGACTGAACTGTCACAAATTTAAACACAAGGCCTGGAGTAAATGCTGAACTGTCACAAATTTAAGCACAAGGCCTGGAGGAAATACTGAACTGTCACAAATTTAAACACAAGGCCTGGAGGAAATACTGAACTGTCACAAATTTAAACACAGTGTCAGGAGGAAAGACTGAACTGTCACAAATTTAAACACAAGGCCTGGAGGAAATACTGAACTGTCACAAATTAAACACAAGGCCTGGAGTAAATACTGAACTGTCACAAATTTAAACACAAGGCCTGGAGGAAATACTGAACTGTCACAAATTTAAACACAAGGCCTGGAGGAAATACTGAACTGTCACAAATTTAAACACAAGGCCTGGAGGAAATACTGAATTGTCACAAATTTAAACACAGGGCCTGGAGGAAATACTGAACTGTCACAAATTTAAACACAGGGCCTGGAGGAAATACTGAACTGTTACAAATTTAAACACAAGGCCTGGAGAAAATACTGAACTGTCACAAATTTAAACACAGGGCCTGGAGGAAATACTGAACTGTTACAAATTTAAGCACAGGGCCTGGAGGAAACACTGAACTGTTACAAATTTAAACACAAGGCCTGGAGGAAATACTGAACTGTCACAAATTTAAACACAGGGTCTGGAGGAAATACTGAACTGTCACAACTTTAAACACAGGGTCTGGAGGAAATACTGAACTGTCACAAATTTAAACACAAGGCCTGGAGGAAATACTGAACTGTCACAAATTTAAACACAGGGCCTGGAGGAAATACTGAACTGTCATAAATTTAAACACAAGGCCTAGAGGAAATACTGAACTGTCACAACTTTAAACACAGGGTCTGGAGGAAATACTGAACTGTCACAAATTTAAACACAAGGCCTGGAGGAAATACTGAACTGTTACAAATTTAAAGACAAGGCCTGGAGGAAATACTGAACTGTCACAAATTTAAACACAGGGTCTGGAGGAAATACTGAACTGTCACAAATTTAAACACAGGGCCTGGACGAAATACTGAACTGTCACAAATTTAAACACAAGGCCTGGCGGGAATACTGAACTGTCACAAATTTAAGCACAAGGCCTGGAGGAAATACTGAACTGTCACAAATTTAAACACAAGGCCTGGAGGAAAGACTGAACTGTCACAAATTTAAACACAAGGCCTGGAGGAAAGACTGAACTGTCACAAATTTAAACACAAGGCCTGGAGGAAAGACTGAACTGTCACAAATTTAAACACAGGGCCTGGGGGAAATAATGAGCTGTCACAAATTTAAACACAGGGCCTGGAGTATATACTGAACTGTCACAAATTTAAACACAGGGTCAGGAGGAAAGACTGAACTGTCACAAATTTAAACACAAGGCCTGGAGTAAATGCTGAACTGTCACAAATTTAAACACAAGGCCTGGAGGAAATACTGAACTGTCACAAATTTAAGCACAAGGCCTGGAGGAAATACTGAACTGTCACAAATTTAAACACAAGGCCTGGAGGAAATACTGAACTGTCACAAATTTAAACACAAGGCCTGGAGGAAATACTGAACTGTCACAAATTTAAACACAAGGCCTGGAGGAAAGACTGAACTGTCACAAATTTAAACACAAGGCCTGGAGGAAAGACTGAACTGTCACAAATTTAAACACAAGGCCTGGAGGAAATACTGAACTGTCACAAATTTAAACACAAGGCCTGGAGGAAATACTGAACTGTCACAAATTTAAACACAAGGCCTGGAGGAAATACTGAACTGTCACAAATTTAAACACAAGGCCTGGAGGAAATACTGAACTGTCACAAATTTAAACACAAGGCCTGGAGGGAATACTGAACTGTCACAAATTTAAACACAGGGCCTGGAGGAAATACTGAACTGTCACAAATTTAAACACAAGGCCTGGAGGAAATACTGAACTGTCACAAATTTAAACACAAGGCCTGGAGGGAATACTGAACTGTCACAAATTTAAACACAGGGCCTGGAGGAAATACTGAACTCTCACAAATTTAAACACAAGGCCTGGAGGGAATACTGAACTGTCACAAATTTAAACACAGGGCCTGGAGGAAATACTGAACTGTCACAAATTTAAACACAAGGCCTGGAGGAAATACTGAACTGTCACAAATTTAAACACAAGGCCTGGAGGAAATACTGAACTGTCACAAATTTAAACACAGGGCCTGGAGGAAATACTGAACTGTCACAAATTTAAACACAGGGCCTGGAGGAAATACTGAACTGTCACAAATTTAAACACAAGGCCTGGAGGAAATACTGAACTGTCACAAATTTAAACACAAGGCCTGGAGGAAATACTGAACTGTCACAAATTTAAACACAAGTCCTGGAGGGAATACTGAACTGTCACAAATTTAAACACAGGGCCTGGAGGAAATACTGAACTGTCACAAATTTAAACACAGGGCCTGGAGGAAATACTGAACTGTCACCAATTTAAACACAAGGCCTGGAGGAAATACTGAACTGTCACAAATTTAAACACAAGGCCTGGAGGAAATACTGAACTGTCACAAATTTAAACACAGGGCCTGGAGGAAATACTGAACTGTCACAAATTTAAACACAAGGCCTGGAGGAAATACTGAACTGTCACAAATTTAAACACAGGGCCTGGAGGAAATACTGAACTGTTACAAATTTAAACACAGGCCTGGAGGAAATACTGAACTGTCACAAATTTAAACACAAGGCCTGGAGGAAAGACTGAACTGTCACAAATTTAAACACAAGGCCTGGAGGAAAGACTGAACTGTCACAAATTTAAACACAAGGCCTGGAGGAAATACTGAACTGTCACAAATTTAAACACAAGGCCTGGAGGAAATACTGAACTGTCACAAATTTAAACACAAGGCCTGGAGGGAATACTGAACTGTCACAAATTTAAACACAAGGCCTGGAGGAAATACTGAACTGTCACAAATTTAAACACAAGGCCTGGAGGGAATACTGAACTGTCACAAATTTAAACACAGGGCCTGGAGGAAATACTGAACTCTCACAAATTTAAACACAAGGCCTGGAGGAAATACTGAACTGTCACAAATTTAAACACAAGGCCTGGAGGGAATACTGAACTGTCACAAATTTAAACACAGGGCCTGGAGGAAATACTGAACTCTCACAAATTTAAACACAAGGCCTGGAGGGAATACTGAACTGTCACAAATTTAAACACAGGGCCTGGAGGAAATACTGAACTGTCACAAATTTAAACACAAGGCCTGGAGGAAATACTGAACTGTCACAAATTTAAACACAAGGCCTGGAGGAAATACTGAACTGTCACAAATTTAAACACAGGGCCTGGAGGAAATACTGAACTGTCACAAATTTAAACACAGGGCCTGGAGGAAATACTGAACTGTCACAAATTTAAACACAAGGCCTGGAGGAAATACTGAACTGTCACAAATTTAAACACAAGGCCTGGAGGAAATACTGAACTGTCACAAATTTAAACACAAGGCCTGGTGGGAATACTGAACTGTCACAAATTTAAACACAGGGCCTGGAGGAAATACTGAACTGTCACAAATTTAAACACAGGGCCTGGAGGAAATACTGAACTGTCACAAATTTAAACACAAGGCCTGGAGGAAATACTGAACTGTCACAAATTTAAACACAAGGCCTGGAGGAAATACTGAACTGTCACAAATTTAAACACAGGGCCTGGAGGAAATACTGAACTGTCACAAATTTAAACACAAGGCCTGGAGGGAATACTGAACTGTCACAAATTTAAACACAGGGTCTGGAGGAAATACTGAACTGTCACAAATTTAAACAAAGGCCTGGAGGGAAATACTGAACTGTCACAAATTTAAACACAAGGCCTGGAGGAAATACTGAACTGTCACAAATTTAAACACAGGGCCTGGAGGAAATACTGAACTGTCACAAATTTAAACACAGGGCCTGGAGGAAATACTGAACTGTCACAAATTTAAACACAGGGTCTGGAGGAAATACTGAACTGTCACAAATTTAAACAAAGGCCTGGAGGGAAATACTGAACTGTCACAAATTTAAACACAAGGCCTGGAGGAAATACTGAACTGTCACAAATTTAAACACAGGGCCTGGAGGAAATACTGAACTGTCACAAATTTAAACACAGGGCCTGGAGGAAATACTGAACTGTCACAAATTTAAACACAGGGCCTGGAGGAAATACTGAACTGTTACAAATTTAAACACAAGGCCTGGAGGAAATACTGAACTGTCACAAATTTAAACACAGGGCCTGGAGGAAATACTGAACTGTCACAAATTTAAACACAGGGCCTGGAGGAAATACTGAACTGTTACAAATTTAAACACAGGCCTGGAGGAAATACTGAACTGTCACAAATTTAAACACAAGGCCTGGAGGAAATACTGAACTGTCACAAATTTAAACACAAGGCCTGGAGGAAATACTGAACTGTCACAAATTTAAACACAAGGCCTGGAGGAAATACTGAACTGTCACAAATTTAAACACAGGGCCTGGAGGAAATACTGAACTGTCACAAATTTAAACACAAGGCCTGGAGGAAATACTGAACTGTCACAAATTTAAACACAGGGCCTGGAGGAAATACTGAACTGTCACAAATTTAAACACAGGGCCTGGAGGAAATACTGAACTGTCACAAATTTAAACACAGGGCCTGGAGGAAATACTGAACTGTTACAAATTTAAACACAAGGCCTGGAGGAAATACTGAACTGTCACAAATTTAAACACAGGGCCTGGAGGAAATACTGAACTGTCACAAATTTAAACACAGGGCCTGGAGGAAATACTGAACTGTTACAAATTTAAACACAGGCCTGGAGGAAATACTGAACTGTCACAAATTTAAACACAAGGCCTGGAGGAAATACTGAACTGTCACAAATTTAAACACAAGGCCTGGAGGAAATACTGAACTGTCACAAATTTAAACACAAGGCCTGGAGGAAATACTGAACTGTCACAAATTTAAACACAGGGCCTGGAGGAAATACTGAACTGTCACAAATTTAAACACAGGGCCTGGAGAAAATGCTGAACTGTCACAAATTTAAACACAAGGCCTGGAGGAATTACTGAACTGTCACAAATTTAAACACAGGGCCTGGAGGAAATACTGAACTGTCACAAATTTAAACACAGGGCCTGGAGGAAATACTGAACTGTCACAAATTTAAACACAAGGCCTGGAGGAAATACTGAACTGTCACAAATTTAAACACAGGGCCTGGAGGAAATACTGAACTGTCACAAATTTAAACACAGGGCCTGGAGGAAATACTGAACTGTCACAAATTTAAACACAAGGCCTGGAGGAAATACTGAACTGTCACAAATTTAAACACAGGGCCTGGAGGAAATACTGAACTGTCACAAATTTAAACACAAGGCCTGGAGGAAATACTGAACTGTCACAAATTTAAACACAAGGCCTGGAGGAAATACTGAACTGTCACAAATTTAAACACAAGGCCTGGAGGAAATACTGAACTGTCACAAATTTAAACACAAGGCCTGGAGGAAAGACTGAACTGTCACAAATTTAAACACAAGGCCTGGAGGAAAGACTGAACTGTCACAAATTTAAACACAAGGCCTGGAGGAAATACTGAATTGTCACAAATTTAAACACAAGGCCTGGAGGAAATACTGAACTGTCACAAATTTAAACACAAGGCCTGGAGGGAATACTGAACTGTCACAAATTTAAACACAAGGCCTGGAGGAAATACTGAACTGTCACAAATTTAAACACAAGGCCTGGAGGGAATACTGAACTGTCACAAATTTAAACACAGGGCCTGGAGGAAATACTGAACTCTCACAAATTTAAACACAAGGCCTGGAGGAAATACTGAACTGTCACAAATTTAAACACAGGGCCTGGAGGAAATACTGAACTCTCACAAATTTAAACACAAGGCCTGGAGGAAATACTGAACTGTCACAAATTTAAACACAGGGCCTGGAGGAAATACTGAACTGTTACAAATTTAAACACAGGCCTGGAGGAAATACTGAACTGTCACAAATTTAAACACAAGGCCTGGAGGAAATACTGAACTGTCACAAATTTAAACACAGGGCCTGGAGGAAATACTGAACTGTCACAAATTTAAACACAAGGCCTGGAGGAAATACTGAACTGTCACAAATTTAAACACAGGGCCTGGAGGAAATACTGAACTGTCACAAATTTAAACACAGGGCCTGGAGGAAATACTGAACTGTCACAAATTTAAACACAGGGCCTGGAGGAAATACTGAACTGTCACAAATTTAAACACAGGGCCTTGAGGAAATACTGAACTGTCACAAATTTAAACACAAGGCCTGGAGGAAATACTGAACTGTCACAAATTTAAACACAGGGCCTGGAGGAAATACTGAACTGTCACAAATTTAAACACAAGGCCTGGAGGAAATACTGAACTGTCACAAATTTAAACACAGGGCCTGGAGGAAATACTGAACTGTTACAAATTTAAACACAAGGCCTGGAGGAAACACTGTACTGTCACAAATTTAAACACAAGGCCTGGAGGAAATACTGAACTGTCACAAATTTAAACACAAGGCCTGGAGGAAATACTGAACTGTTACAAATTTAAACACAAGGCCTGGATGAAATACTGAACTGTCACAAATTTAAACACAAGGCCTGGAGGAAATACTGAACTGTCACAAATTTAAACACAAGGCCTGGAGGAAATACTGAACTGTTACAAATTTAAACACAAGGCCTGGAGGAAATACTGAACTGTCACAAATTTAAACACAGGGCCTGGAGGAAATACTGAACTGTTACAAATTTAAACACAAGGCCTGGAGGAAATACTGAACTGTCACAAATTTAAACACAAGGCCTGGAGGAAATTCTGAACTGTCACAACGTTAAACACAGGGTCTGGAGGAAATACTGAACTGTCACAAATTTAAACACAGGGCCTGGACGAAATACTGAACTGTTACAAATTTAAACACAAGGCCTGGAGGAAATACTGAACTGTCACAAATTTAAACACAGGGTCTGGAGGAAATACTGAACTGTCACAAATTTAAACACAAGGCCTGGAGGAAATACTGACTGTCACAACGTTAAACACAGGGTCTGGAGGAAATACTGAACTGTCACAAATTTAAACACAAGGCCTGGAGGAAATACTGAACTGTCACAACGTTAAACACAGTGTCTGGAGGAAATACTGAACTGTCACAAATTTAAACACAGGGCCTGGACGAAATACTGAACTGTTAGAAATTTAAACACAAGGCCTGGAGGAAATACTGAACTGTCACAAATTTAAACACAAGGCCTGGAGGAAATACTGAACTGTCACAAATTTAAACACAAGGCCTGGAGGAAATACTGAACTGTCACAAATTTAAACACAAGGCCTGGAGGAAATACGGAACTGTCACAAATTTAAACACAGGGCCTGGAGGAAATACTGAACTGTCACAAATTTAAACACAGGGCCTGGAGGAAATACTGAACTGTCACAAATTTAAACACAAGGCCTGGAGGAAATACTGAACTGTCACAAATTTAAACACAGGGCCTGGAGGAAATACTGAACTGTCACAAATTTAAACACAAGGCCTGGAGGAAATACTGAACTGTCACAAATTTAAACATAGGGCCTGGAGGAAATACTGAACTGTCACAAATTTAAACACAAGGCCTGGAGGAAATAGTGAACTGTCACAAATTTAAACACAAGGCCTGGAGGAAATACTGAACTGTTACAAATTTAAACACAAGGCCTGGAGGAAATACTGAACTGTCACAAATTTAAACACAGGGCCTGGAGGAAATACTGAACTGTTTCAAATTTAAACACAAGGCCTGGAGGAAATACTGAACTGTCACAAATTTAAACACAAGTCCTGGAGGAAATACTGAACTGTCACAAATTTAAACACAGGGCCTGGACGAAATACTGAACTGTTACAAATTTAAACACAAGGCCTGGAGGAAATACTGAACTGTCACAAATTTAAACACAGGGTCTGGAGGAAATACTGAACTGTCACAAATTTAAACACAAGGCCTGGAGGGAATACTGAACTGTCACAACGTTAAACACAGGGTCTGGAGGAAATACTGAACTGTCACAACTTTAAACACAGGGTCTGGAGGAAATACTGAACTGTCACAAATTTAAACACAAGGCCTGGAGGAAATACTGAACTGTCACAACGTTAAACACAGTGTCTGGAGGAAATACTGAACTGTCACAAATTTAAACACAGGGCCTGGACGAAATACTGAACTGTTAGAAATGTAAACACAAGGCCTGGAGGAAATACTGAACTGTCACAAATTTAAGCACAGGGTCTGGGGCAAATACTGAAGTGTCACAAATTTAAACACAGGGTCTGGAGGAAAGACTGAACTGTCACAAATTGAAACACAGGGCCTGGAGGAAATACTGAACTGTCACACATTTAAGCACAGGGCCTGGAGGAAATACTGAGCTGTCACAAATTTAAACACAAGGCCTGGAGGAAATACTGAACTGTCACAGCTTTAAACACAGGGCCTGGAGGAAATCCTGAACTGTCACAAATTTAAACACAAGGCCTGGAGGAAATACTGAACTGTCACAAATTTAAACACAAGGCCTGGAGTAAATACTGAACGGTCACAAATTTAAACACAAGGCCTGGAGGAAATACTGAACTGTCACAAATTGAAACACAGGGCCTGGAGGAAATACTGAGCTGTCACAAATTTAAACACAAGGCCTGGAGGAAATACTGAACTCTCACAAATTTAAACACAAGGCCTGGAGGAAATACTGAACTGTCACAGCTTTAAACACAGTGCCTGGAGGAAATACTGAACTGTCACAAATTTAAACACAAGGTCTGGAGGAAATACTGAACTCTCACAAATTTAAACACAAGGCCTGGAGGAAATACTGAACTGTCACAAATTTAAACACAGGGACTGGAGGAAATCCTGAACTGTCACAAATTTAAACACAAGGTCTGGAGGAAATACTGAACTGTCACAAATTTAAACACAAGGCCTGGAGGAAATACTGAACGGTCACAAATTTAAACACAAGGCCTGGAGGAAATACTGAACTGTCACAAATTTAAACACAGGGCCTGGAGGAAATACTGAACTGTCACAAATTTAAACACAAGGCCTGGAGGAAATACTGAACTGTCACAAATTTAAACTTAAGGCCTGGAGGAAATACTGAACAGTCACAAATTTAAACACAAGGCCTGGAGGGAATACTGAACGGTCACAAATTTAAACACAAGGCCTGGAGGGAATATTGAACTGTCACAAATTTAAACACAAGGCCTGGAGGAAATACTGAACTCTCACAAATTTAAACACAAGGCCTGGAGGAAATACTGAACTGTCACAAATTTAAACACAAGGCCTGGAGGAAATACTGAACTGTCACAAATTGAAACACAGGGCCTGGAGGAAATACTGAACGGTCATAAATTTAAACACAAGGCCTGGAGGGAATACTGAACGGTCACAAATTTAAACACAAGGCCTGGAGGGAATATTGAACTGTCACAAATTTAAACACAAGGCCTGGAGGAAATACTGAACTGTCACAAATTTAAAAACAGGGCCTGGAGGAAATACTGAACGGTCACAAATTTAAACACAGGGCCTGGAGGGAATACTGAACGGTCACAAATTTAAACACAAGGCCTGGAGGGAATATTGAACTGTCACAAATTTAAACACAAGGCCTGGAGGAAATACTGAACTGTCACAAATTTAAACACAGGGCCTGGAGGAAATACTGAACTGTCACAAATTGAAACACAAGGCCTGGAGGAAATACTGAACTGTCACAAATTTAAACACAGGGCCTGGAGGAAATACTGAAATGTCACAAATTTAAACACAAGGCCTGGAGGAAATACTGAACTGTCACAAATTTAAACACAGGGCCTGGAGGAAATACTGAAATGTCACAAATTTAAACACAAGGCCTGGAGGAAATACTGAACTGTCACAAATTTAAACACAGGGCCTGGAGGAAATACTGAACTGTCACAAATTTAAACACAAGGCCTGGAGGAAATACTGAACTGTCACAAATTTAAACACAGGGCCTGGAGGAAATACTGAACTGTCACAAATTTAAACACAGGGCCTGGATGAAATACTGAACTGTCAGAAATTTAAACACAGGGCCTGGAGGAAATACTGAACTGTCACAAATTTAAACACAGGGCCTGGCGGAAATACTGAACTGTCACAAATTTAAACACAAGGCCTGGAGGAAATACTGAACTGTCACAAATTTAAACACAGGGCCTGGCGGAAATACTGAACTGCCACAAATTTAAACACAAGGCCTGGAGGAAATACTGAACTGTCACAAATTTAAACACAAGGCCTGGAGGAAATACTGAACTGTCACAAATTTAAACACAAGGCCTGGAGGAAATACTGAACTGTCACAACTTTAAACACAGAGCCTGGAGGAAATACTGAACTGTCACAAATTTAAACACAGGGCCTGGAGGAAATACTGAACTGTCACAAATTTAAGCACAAGGCCTGGAGGAAATACTGAACTGTCACAAATTTAAACACAAGGCCTGCAGAAAATACTGAACTGTCACAAATTTAAACACAAGGCCTGGAGGAAATACTGAACTGTCACAAATTTAAACACAAGGCCTGGAGGAAATACTGAACTGTCACAAATTTAAACACAAGGCCTGGAGGAAATACTGAACTGTTACAAATTTAAACACAGGGCCTGGAGGGAAATACTGAACTGTCACAAATTTAAACACAAGGCCTGGAGAAAATACTGAACTGTCACAAATTTAAACACAAGGCCTGGAGGAAATACTGAACTGTCACAAATTTAAACACAGGGCCTGGAGGAAATACTGAACTGTCACAAATTTAAACACAAGGCCTGGTGAAAATACTGAACTGTCACAAATTTAAACACAGGGCCTGGAGGAAATACTGAACTGTCACAAATTTAAACAAAGGGCCTGGAGGAAATACTGAACTGTCACACATTTAAACAAAGGGCCTGGAGAAAATACTGAACTGTCACAAATTTAAACACAGGGCCTGGAGGAAATACTGAACTGTCACAAATTTAAACACAAGGCCTGGAGGAAATACTGAACTGTCACAAATTTAAACACAAGGCCTGGAGGAAATACTAAACTGTCACACATTTAAATACGGGGTCTGGAGGAAAGACTGAACTGTAACAACTTTAAACACGGTGCCTGCGGGAATTTCTGAACTGTAACAACTTTAAAGACAGGTCCTGGGGGAAATACTGAGCTGTCACAACAGTAAACACAGGGCCAGGGGGAACTACTGAGCTGTCACAACAGTAAGCACAGGGCCTGGGGGAACTACTGTGCTGTCACAACTTTAAACACTGGTCTTGGCGGAAATACTGAACTGTCACAACTTTACGGAAGAGTCCTGGGGGAAATACTGAGCTGTCACAAAGTTAAACACTGGTCTTGGGGGAAATACTGTGCTGTCACAACTTTAAAGACAGATCCTGGGGGAATTTCTGAACTGTCACAACTTTAAAGACAGGTCCTGGGGGAAATACTGAGCTGTCACAACAGTAAACACAGGGCCTGGGGGAACTACTGTGCTGTCACAACTTTAAACACTGGTCTTGGCGGAAATACTGAACTGTCACAACTTTACGGAAGAGTCCTGGGGGAAATACTGAGCTGTCACAACTTTAAACACTGGTCTTCGGGGAAATACTGAGCTGTCACAACTTTAAAGACAGGTCCTGGGGGAAATACTGAACTGTCACAAATTTAAAGACAGGTCACGGGGTAAATACTGAGCTTTCACAACATTAAAGACAGGTCATGTGGTAAATACTGAGTTCTCACAACTTTAAAGACAGGTCATGGGGTAAATACTGAGCTCTCACAGCTTTGAAGAAAGGTCATGGGGTAAATACTGAGCTGTCACAACTTTAAAGACAGGTCATGGGGTAAATACCGAGCTCTCACAACTTTAATGACAGGTCATGGGGGAAATACTGAGCTGTCACAACTTTAAAGACAGGTCATGGGGTAAATACAGAGATCTCACAACTTTAAAGACAGGTCATGGGGTAATTACTGAGCTCTCACAGCTTTAAAGACAGGTCATGGGGTAAATACTGAGCTCTCACAATTTTAAAGACAGGTCATGGGGTAAATACAGAGATCTCACAACTTTAAAGACAGTTCATGGGGTAAATACTGAGTTCTCACAACTTTAAAGACAGATCATGGGGTAAATACTGAGCTCTCACAACTTTGAAGAAAGGTCATGGGGTAAATACTGAGCTGTCACAACTTTAAAGACAGGTCATGGGGTAAATACTGAGCTGTCACAACTTTAAAGACAGGTCATGGGGTAAATACAGAGATCTCACAACTTTAAAGACAGGTCATGGGGTAAATACTGAGCTCTCACAACTTTGAAGAAAGGTCATGGGGTAAATACCGAGCTCTCACAACTTTAATGTCAGGTCATGGGGTAAATACTGAGCTGTCACAACTTTAAAGACAGGTCATGGGGTAAATAATGAGCTCTCACAACTTTAAACACAGGTCATGGGGTAAATACTGAGCTGTCACAACTTTAAAGACAGGTCATGGGGTAAATACGGAGCTCTCAACTTTAAAGACAGGTCATGGGGTAAATACTGAGCTGTCACAACTTTGAAGACAGGTCAAGGGGTAAATACTGAGTTCTCACAACTTTAAAGACAGGTCATGGGGTAAATACTGAGTTCTCACAACTTTGAAGACAGGTCATGGGGTAAATACTGAGTTCTCACAACTTTAAAGACAGGTCATGTGGTAAATACTGTGTTCTCACAACATTAAAGACAGGTCATGGGGTAAATACTGAGCACTCACAACTTTAAATACAGGTCATGGGTAAATACTGAGCTGTCACAACTTTAAAGATAGGTCATTGGGTAAATACTGATTTCTCACAACTTTAAAGACAGGTCATAGGGTAAATACTGAGCTCTCACAAATTTAAAGACAGGTCATGGGGTAAATACTGAGCTCTCACAACTTTAAAGACAGGTCATGTGTTAAATACTGAGTTCTCACAACTTTAAAGACAGGTCATGGGGTAAATACTGAGCTCTCACAATTTTAAAGACAGGTCATGGGGTAAATACTGAGTTCTCACAACTTTAAAGACAGTTCATGGGGTAAATACAGAGTTCTCACAACTTTAAAGACAGATCATGGGGTAAATACTGAGCTCTCACAACTTTAAAGAAAGGTCATGGGGTAAATACTGAGCTGTCACAACTTTAAAGACAGGTCATGGGGTAAATACTGAGCTGTCACAACTTTAAAGACAGGTCATGGGGTAAATACAGAGATCTCACAACTTTAAAGACAGGTCATGGGGTAAATACTGAGCTCTCACAACTTTGAAGAAAGGTCATGGGGTAAATACCGAGCTCTCACAACTTTAATGTCAGGTCATGGGGTAAATACTGAGCTGTCACAACTTTAAAGACAGGTCATGGTGTAAATACTCAGCTGTCACAAACTTAAAGACAGGTCATGGGGTAAATACTGAGTTCTCACAATTTAAAGACAGGTCATGGGGTAAGGACTTAGCTGTCACAACTTTAAACACAGGTCATGGGGTAAATACTAAGCTGTCACAACTTTAAAGACAGGTCATGGGGTAAATACTGAGTTCTCACAACTTTATACACAGGTCATGGGGTAAATACTGAGCTGTCACAAATTTAAAGACAGGTCATGGGGTAAATACTGAGTTCTCACAATTTAAAGCAGGTCATGGGGTAAGGACTTCGCTGTCACAACTTTAAACACAGGTCATGGGGTAAATACTGAGGTCTCACAAATTTAAAGACAGGTCCTGGGGTAAATAGTGAGCTGTCACAACTTTAAAGACAGGTCATGTGGTAAATACTGAGCTGTCACAACTTTAAAGACAGGTCATGGGGTAAATACTAAGTTCTCACAACTTTAAAGACAGGTCATGGGGTAAATACTGAGCTGTCACAACTTTCAAGACATGTCATGAGGTAAATACTGAGCTGTCACAACTTTAAAGACAGGTCATGGGGTAAATACTGAGCTCTCACAACTTTAAAGACAGGTCATGGGGTAAATACTGAGCTCTCACAAATTTAATGACAGGTCCTGGGGTAAATAGTGAGCTGTCACAACTTTAAAGACAGGTCATGGGGTAAATACTGAGTTCTCACAACTTTAAAGACAGGTCCTGGGGTAAATAGTGAGCTGTCACAACATTAAAGACAGGTCATGGGGTAAATACTGAGTTCTCACAACTTTTAAGACAGGTCATGAGGTAAACACTGAGCTGTCACAACTTTCAAGACAGGTCATGGGGTAAATACTGAGCTCTCACAACTTTATAGACAGTTCATGGGGTAAATATCATGTTCTCACAACTTTAAAGACAGGTCATGGGGTAAATACTGAGCTGTCACAACTTTAAAGACAGGTCATGTGGTAAATACTGAGCTGTCACAACTTTAAAGACAGGTCATGGGGTAAATACTGAGCTGTCACAACTTTAAAGACAGGTCATGGGGTAAATACTGAGTTCTCACAACTTTAAAGACAGGTCCTGGGGTAAATACTGAGCTGTCACAATTTTAAAGACAGGTCATGGGGTAAATACTGAGCTCTCATAACTTTAAAGAAAGTTCATGGGGTAAATACTGAGCTCTCACAATTTTAAAGACAGGTCATGGGGTAAATACTGAGCTGTCACAACTTTAAAGACAGGTCATGTGGTAAATACTGAGCTGTCACTTCTTTAAAGACAGGTCATGGGGTAAATACTGAGCTCTCACAACTTTAAACACAGGTGATTGGGTAAATACTGAGCTCTCACAACTTTAAAGACAGGTCATGGGGTAAATACTGAGCTCTCACAACTTTAAAGACATGTCATGGGGTAAATACTGAGTTCTCACAACTTTAAAGACAGGTCCTGGGGTAAATACTGAGCTGTCACAACTTTAAAGACAGGTCATGGGGTAAATACTGAGCTGTCACAAATTTAAAGACAGGTCATGGGGTAAATAGTGAGTTCTCACTACATTAAAGAAAGGTCCTGGGGTAAATACTGAGCTCTCACAACTTTAAAGACAGGTCATGGGGTAAATACTGAGCTGTCACAACTTTAAAGACAGGTCATGGGGTAAATACTGAGTTCTCACAACTTTAAAGACAGGTCATGGGGTAAATACTGAGCAGTCACAACATTAAAGACAGGTCATGGGGTAAATACTGAGCTCTCACAACTTTAAAGACAGGTCATGGGGTAAATACTGAGCTGTCACAACATTAAAGAAAGGTCATGGGGTAAATACTGAGCTCTCACAACTTTAAAGACAGGTCATGGGGTAAATACTGAGCTGTCACAACATTAAAGAAAGGTCATGGGGTAAATACTGAGTTCTCACAACTTTAAAGACAGGTCATGGGGTAAATACTGACTTCTCACAACTTTAAAGACAGGTCATGGGGTAAATACTGAGCTCTCACAACTTGAAAGACAGGTCATGGGGTAAATACTGAGCTGTCACAACTTTAAAGACAGGTCATGGTGTAAATACTGAGTTCACACAACATTAAAGACAGGTCATGGGGTACATACTGAGCTGTCACAACTTTAAACACAGGTCATGGGGTCAATACCGAGCTCTCACAACTTTAAAGACAGGTCATGGGGTAAATACTGAGCTGTCACAACTTTAAAGACAGGACATGGGGTAAATACAGAGCTCTCACAACTTTAATGACAGGTCATGGGGTAAATACTGAGCTGTCACAACTTTAAAGACAGGTCATGGGGTAAATACTGAGCTGTCACAACTTTAAAGACAGGTCATGGGGTAAATACTGAGCTCTCACAGCTTTAAAGACAGGTCATGGGGTAAATACTGAGTTCTCACAACTTTAAAGACAGTTCATGGGGTAAATACTGAGTTCTCACAACTTTAAAGACAGGTCATGGGGTAAATACTGAGCTCTCACAACATTGAAGAAAGGTCATGGGGTAAATACTGAGCTGTCACAACTTTAAAGACAGGTCATGGGGTAAATACTGAGCTGTCACAACTTTAAAGACAGGTCATGGGGTAAATACAGAGATCTCACAACTTTAAAGACAGGTCATGGGGTAAATACTGAGCTCTCACAACTTTGAAGAAAGGTCATGGGGTAAATACAGAGCTCTCACAATTTTAAAGACAGGTCATGGGGTAAATACTGAGCTGTCACAACTTTAAAGACAGGACATGTGGTAAATACTGAGGTGTCACATCTTTAAAGACAGGTCATGGGGTAAATACTGAGCTCTCACAACTTTAAACACAGGTGATTGGGTAAATACTGAGCTGTCACAACTTTAAAGACAGGTCATGGGGTAAATACTGAGCTCTCACAACATTAAAGACAGGTCATGGGGTAAATACTGAGTTCTCACAACTCTAAAGACAGGTCATGGTGTAAATAATGAGCTGTCTCAAATTTTAAAGACAGGTCATGGGGTAAATAGTGAGTTCTCACTACATTAAAGAAAGGTCCTGGGGTAAATACTGAGCTCTCAGAACTTTAAAGACAGGTCATGAGGTAAATACTGAGCTGTCACAACTTTAAAGACAGGTCATGGGGTAAATACTGAGCTGTCACAAATTTAAAGACAGGTCATGGGGTAAATAGTGAGTTCTCACAACATTAAAGACAGTTCATGGGGTAAATACTGAGCTGTCACAACTTTAAAGACAGGTCATGGGGTAAATACAGAGCTCTCACAACTTTAAAGGCAGTTCATGGGGTAAATACTGAGCTGTCACAACTTTAAAGACAGGTCATGGGCTAAAGACTGAGTTCTCACAACTTTAAAGACAGGTCATGGGGTAAATACTGAGCTGTCACAACATTAAAGAAAGGTCATGGGGTAAATACTGTGTTCTCACAACTTTAAAGACAGGTCATGGGGTAAATACTGACTTCTCACAACTTTAAAGACAGGTCATGGGTTAAATACTGAGCTCTCACAACTTGAAAGACAGGTCATGGGGTAAATACTGAGCTGTCACAACTTTAAAGACAGGTCATGGTGTAAATACTGAGTTCACACAACATTAAAGACAGGTCATGGGGTAAATACTGAGCTGTCACAACTTTAAACACAGGTCATGGGGTTAATACCGAGCTCTCACAAATTTAAAGACAGGTCATGGGGTAAATACTGAGCTGTCACAACTTTAAAGACAGGTCATGGGGTAAATACTGAGCTGTCACAACTTTAAAGACAGGTCATGGGGTAAATACTGAGATGTCACAACCTTAAAGACAGGTCATGGGGTAAATACTGAGTTCTCACAAATTTAAAGACAGATCATGGGGTAAATACTGAGCTCTCACAACTTTGAAGACATGTCATGGGGTAAATACTGAGCAGTCACAACTTTAAAGACAGGTCATGTGGTAAATACTGAGTTCTCACAACATTGAAGACAGGTCATGGGGTAAATACTGAGCTATCACAACGTTAAAGACAGGTCATGGGGTAAATACTGAGCTCTCACAACTTTAAAGACAGGTCATGGGGTAAATACTGAGTTCTCACAACTTTAAATACAGGTCATGGGGTAAACACAGAGCTCTCACAACTTTAAAGACAGGTCATGTGGTAAATACTGAGTTCTCACAACTTTAAAGACAGGTCATGGGGTAAATACTGAGCTCTCACAAATTTGAAGAAAGGTCATGGGGTAAATACTGAGCTGTCACAACTTTAAAGACAGGTCATGGGGTAAATACTGAGCTCTCACAACTTTGAAGAAAGGTCATGGGGTAAATACTGAGCTGTCACAACTTTAAAGACAGGTCATGGGGTAAATACCGAGCTCTCACAGCTTTAATGACAGGTCATGGGGTAAATACTGAGCTGTCACAACTTTAAAGACAGGTCATGGGGTAAATACTGGGATCTCACAACTTTAAAGACAGGTCATGGGGTAAATACAGAGCTCTCACAGCTTTAAAGACAGGTCATGGGGTAAATACTGAGTTCTCACAACTTTAAAGACAGTTCATGGGGTAAATACTGAGTTCTCACAACTTTAAAGACAGGTCATGGGGTAAATACTGAGCTCTCACTACATTGAAGAAAGGTCATGGGGTAAATACTGAGCTGTCACAACTTTAAAGACAGGTCATGGGGTAAATACTGAGCTGTCACAACTTTAAAGACAGGTCATGGGGTAAATACAGAGATCTCACAACTTTAAAGACAGGTCATGGGGTAAATACTAAGCTCTCACAACTTTGAAGAAACGTCATGGGGTAAATACCGAGCTCTCACAACTTTAATGTCAGGTCATGGGGTAAATACTGAGCTGTCACAACTTTAAAGACAGGTCATGGGGTAAATACAGAGATCTCACAACTTTAAAGACAGGTCATGGGGTAATTACTGAACTCTCACAACTTTAAAGACAGTTCATGGGGTAAATACTGAGTTCTCACAACTTTAAAGACAGGTCATGGGGTAAATACTGAGTTCTCACAACTTTAAAGACAGGTCATGGGGTAAATACTGAGTTCTCACAACTTTAAAGACAAGTCAAGGGGTAAATACTGAGTTCTCACAACTTTAAAGACAGGTCATGGGGTAAATACTGAGTTCTCACAACTTTAAAGACAGGTCATGTGGTAAATACTGTGTTCTCACAACATTAAAGACAGGTCATGGGGTAAATACTGAGCTGTCACAACTTTAAAGACAGGTCATTGGGTAAATACTGAGTTCTCACAACTTTAAAGACAGGTCATAGGGTAAATACAGAGCTCTCACAACTTTAAAGACAGGTCATGGGGTAAATACAGAGCTCTCACAACTTTAAAGACAGGTCATGGGGTAAATACTGAGCTGTCACAACTTTAAAGACAGGTCATGGGGTAAATACAGAGATCTCACAACTTTAAAGACAGGTCATGGGGTAAATACTAAGCTCTCACAACTTTGAAGAAAGGTCATGGGGTAAATACCGAGCTCTCACAACTTTAATGTCAGGTCATGGGGTAAATACTGAGCTGTCACAACTTTAAAGACAGGTCATGGGGTAAATACTGAGTTCTCACAACTTTAAAGACAGGTCATAGGGTAAATACAGAGCTCTCACAACTTTAAAGACAGGTCATGGGGTAAATACTGAGTTCTCACAACTTTAAAGACAGTTCATGGGGTAAATACTGAGTTCTCACAACTTTAAAGACAGGTCATGGGGTAAATACTGAGCTCTCACAACATTGAAGAAAGGTCATGGGGTAAATACTGAGCTGTCACAACTTTAAAGACAGGTCATGGGGTAAATACTGAGCTGTCACAACTTTAAAGACAGGTCATGGGGTAAATACAGAGATCTCACAACTTTAAAGACAGGTCATGGGGTAAATACTAAGCTCTCACAACTTTGAAGAAAGGTCATGTGGTAAATACCGAGCTCTCACAACTTTAATGTCAGGTCATGGGGTAAATACTGAGCTGTCACAACTTTAAAGACAGGTCATGGGGTAAATACTGAGTTCTCACAACTTTAAAGACAGGTCATGGGGTAAATACTGAGTTCTCACAACTTTAAAGACAAGTCAAGGGGTAAATACTGAGTTCTCACAACTTTAAAGACAGGTCATGGGGTAAATACTGAGTTCTCACAACTTTAAAGACAGGTCATGTGGTAAATACTGTGTTCTCACAACATTAAAGACAGGTCATGGGGTAAATACTGAGCTGTCACAACTTTAAAGACAGGTCATTGGGTAAATACTGAGTTCTCACAACTTTAAAGACAGGTCATTGGGTAAATACTGAGCTCTCACAAATTTAAAGACAGGTCATGGGGTAAATACTGAGTTCTCACAACTTTAAAGACAGGTCATGGGGTAAATACTGAGCTGTCACAACTTTAAAGACAGGTCATTGGGTAAATACTGAGTGCTCACAACTTTAAAGACAGGTCATAGGGTAAATACTGAGCTCTCACAAATTTAAAGACTGGTCATGTGTTAAATACTGAGCTCTCACAACTTTAAAGACAGGTCATGGGGTAAATATTGAGTTCTCACAACTTTAAAGACAGGTCATGGGGTAAATACTGAGCTTTCACAACATTAAACACAGGTCATGGGGTAAATACTGAGCTGTCACAACTTTAAAGACAGGTCATGGTGTAAATACTGAGTTCTCACAAATTTAAAGACAGGTCATGGGGTAAATACTGAGCTGTCACAACTTTAAAGACAGGTCATGGGGTAAATACTGAGTTCTCGCAACTTTAACCACAGGTCATGGCGTAAATACTGAGCTCTCACAACTTTAAAGACAGGTCATGGGGTAAATACTGAGCTGTCACAACTTTAAAGACAGGTCATGGGGTAAATACTGAGCTCTCACAACTTTAAAGACAGGTCATGGGGTAAATACTGAGCTGTCACAACTTTAAAGAGAGGTCATGTGGTAAATACTGAGCTTTCACAACTTTAAAGACAGGTCATGGGGTAAATACTGAGCTCTGACAACTTTAAAGACAGGTCATGGGGTAAATACTGAGTTCTCACAACTTTAAAGACAGGTCATGGGGTAAATACTGAGCTGCCACAACTTTAAAGACAGGTCATGTGGTAAATACTGAGCTGTCACTACTTTATAGACAGGTCATGGGGTAAATACTGAGCTGTCACAACTTTAAATACAGGTCATGGGGTAAATACTGAGCTCTCACAACTTTAAAGACAGGTCATGGTGTAAATACTGAGTTCTCAAAAATTTAAAGACAGTTCATGGGGTAAATACTGAGCTCTCACAACTTTAAAGACTGGTCATGGTGTAAATAGTGAGTTCTCACAACTTTAAAGACAGGTCATGGGGTAAATACTGAGTTCTCAGAACTTTAAAGACAGTTCATGGGGTAAATACTGAGCTCTCACAACTTTCAAGACAGGTCATGGGGTAAATACTGAGTTCTCACAACTTTAAAGACAGGTCATGGGGTAAATACTGAGCTGTCACAACTTTAAAGACAGGTCCTGGGGTAAATACTGAGCTCTCAAAACTTTAAAGACAGGTCATGGGGTAAATACTGAGTTCTCTCAACTTTAAAGACAGGTCATGGGGTAAATACTGAGCTGCCACAACTTTAAAGAGAGGTCATGTGGTAAATACTGAGCTGTCACAACTTTAAAGACAGGTCATGGGGTAAATACTGAGCTCTCACAACTTTAAAGACAGGTCATGGGGTAAATACTGAGCTGTCACAACTTTAAAGAGAGGTCATGTGGTAAATACTGAGCTGTCACAACTTTAAAGACAGGTCATGGGGTAAATACTGAGTTCTCACAACTTTAAAGACAGGTCATGGGGTAAATAATGAGCTGTCACAACATTAAACACAGTTCATGGGGTAAATACTGAGTTCACACAACATTAAAGACAGGTCATGTGGTAAATACTGAGCTGTCACAACATTGAACACAGTTCATGGGGTAAATACTGAGCTCTCACAACTTTAAAGACAGGTCATGGGGTAAATACTGAGTTCTCACAACTTTAAAGACAGGTCATGGGGTAAATAGTGAGTTCTCACTACATTAAAGAAAGGTCCTGGGGTAAATACTGAGCTCTCACAACTTTAAAGACAGTTCATGGTGTAAATGCTGAGTTCACACAACATTAAAGACAGGTCATGGGGTAAATAGTGAGTTCTCACTACATTAAAGAAAGGTCATGGGGTAAATACTGAGCTGTCACAACATTAAACACAGTTCATGGGGTAAATACTGAGCTCTCACAACTTTAAAGACAGGTCATGGGGTAAATACTGAGCTCTCACAACATTAAAGACAGGTCATGGGGTAAATACTGAGCTGTCACAACATTAAACACAGTTCATGGGGTAAATACTGAGCTCTCACAACTTTAAAGACAGGTCATGGGGTAAATACTGAGCTCTCACAACTTTAAAGACAGGTCATGGTGTAAATACTGAGTTCACACAACATTAAAGACAGGTCATGTGGTAAATACTGAGCTGTCACAACATTGAACACAGTTCATGGGGTAAATACTGAGCTCTCACAAGTTTAAAGACAGGTCATGGTGTAAATACTGAGTTCACACAACATTAAAGACAGGTCATGGGGTAAATACTGAGCTGTCACAACATTAAACACAGGTCATGGGGTAAATACTGAGCTCTCACAACTTTAAAGACAGGTCATGGGGTAAATACTGAGCTGTCACAACCTTAAAGACAGGTCATGGGGTAAATACTGAGTTCTCACAAATTTAAAGACAGATCATGGGGTAAATACTGAGCTCTCTCAACTTTAAAGACATGTCATGGGGTAAATACTGAGCTCTCACAACTTTAAAGACAGGTCATGGGGTAAATACTGAGCTGTCACAACTTTAAAGACAGATCATGGGGTAAATACTGAGCTCTGACAACGTTAAAGACAGGTCATGGGGTAAATACTGAGTTCTCACAACTTTAAATACAGGTCATGGGGTAAATACTGAGTTCTCAAAAATTTAAAGACAGTTCATGGGGTAAATACTGAGCTCTCACAACTTTAAAGACAGGTCATGGTGTAAATAGTGAGTTCTCACAACTTTAAAGACAGGTCATGGGGTAAATACTGAGTTCTCACAACATTAAAGACAGGTCATGGGGTAAATACTGAGCTCTCACAACTTTCAAGACAGGTCATGGGGTAAATACTGAGTTCTCACAACTTTAAAGACAGGTCATGGGGTAAATACTGAGCTGTCACAACTTTAAAGACAGGTCATGGGGTAAGTACTGAGCTCTCAAAACTTTAAAGACAGGTCATGGGGTAAATACTGAGTTCTCTCAAGTTTAAAGACAGGTCATGGGGTCAATACTGAGCTGTCACAACTTTAAAGAGAGGTCATGTGGTAAATACTGAGCTTTCACAACTTTAAAGACAGGTCATGGGGTAAATACTGAGCTCTGACAACTTTAAAGACAGGTCATGGGGTAAATACTGAGTTCTCACAACTTTAAAGACAGGTCATGGGGTAAATACTGAGCTGTCACAACTTTAAATACAGGTCACGGGGTAAATACTGAGCTCTCACAACTTTGAAGACAGGTCATGGGGTAAATACTGAGCTCTCACAACTTTAAAGACACTTCATTGGGTAAATAATGGGTTCTCACAACTTTAAAGACAGGTCCTGGGGTAAATACTGCGTTCTCACAACTTTATAGACATGTCATGGGGTAAATACTGAGTTCTCACAACTTTAAAGACAGGTCATGGGGTAAATACTGAGCTCTCACAACTTTAAAGACAGTTCATGGGGTAAATACTGAGTTCTCACAGCTTTAAAGACAGGACATGGGGAAAAAACTGAGCTGCCACAACTTTAAAGACAGGTCATGGGGTAAATACTGAGCTCTCACAACTTTAAAGACAGGTCATGATATAAATACTGAGCTCTCACAACTTTAAAGACAGGTCATGGGGTAAATACTGAGCTCTCACAACTTTAAAGACAGGTCATGGGGTAAATACTGAGCTGTCATAACTTTAAAGACAGGTCATGGGGTAAATACTGAGCTCTCACAACTTTAAAGACAGGTCATGGGTTAAATACTGAGCTCTCACAACTTTAAAGACAGGTCCTGGGGTAAATACTGAGTTCTCACAACTTTAAAGACAGGTCATGGGGTAAATACTGAGCTCTCACAACTTTAAAGACAGGTCATGGGGTAAATACTGAGTTCTCACAACTTTAAAGACAGGTCATGGGGTAAATAATGAGCTGTCTCAAATTTTAAAGACAGGTCATGGGGTAAATAGTGAGTTCTCACTACATTAAAGAAAGGTCCTGGGGTAAATACTGAGCTCTCACAACTTTAAAGACAGGTCATGGGGTAAATACTGAGCTCTCACTACTTTAAAGACAGTTCATGGTGTAAATACTGAGTTCACACAACATTAAAGACAGGTCATGGGGTAAATACTGAGCTGTCACAACATTAAACACAGTTCATGGGGTAAATACTGAGCTCTCACAACTTTAAAGACAGGTCATGGGGTAAATACTGAGCTCTCACAACATTAAAGACAGGTCATGGGGTAAATACTGAGCTGTCACAACATTAAACACAGTTCATGGGGTAAATACTGAGCTCTCACAACTTTAAAGACAGGTCATGGGGTAAATACTGAGCTCTCACAAGTTTAAAGACAGGTCATGGTGTAAATACTGAGTTCACACAACATTAAAGACAGGTCATGGGGTAAATACTGAGCTGTCACAACATTAAACACAGGTCATGGGGTAAATACTGAGCTCTCACAACTTTAAAGACAGGTCATGGGGTAAATACTGAGCTGTCACAACCTTAAAGACAGGTCATGGGGTAAATACTGAGTTCTCACAAATTTAAAGACAGATCATGGGGTAAATACTGAGCTCTCTCAACTTTAAAGACATGTCATGGGGTAAATACTGAGCTCTCACAACTTTAAAGACAGGTCATGGGGTAAATACTGAGCTGTCACAACTTTAAAGACAGATCATGGGGTAAATACTGAGCTCTGACAACGTTAAAGACAGGTCATGGGGTAAATACTGAGTTCTCACAACTTTAAAGACAGGTCATGGGGTAAATACTGAGTTCTCAAAAATTTAAAGACAGTTCATGGGGTAAATACTGAGCTCTCACAACTTTAAAGACAGGTCATGGTGTAAATAGTGAGTTCTCACAACTTTAAAGACAGGTCATGGGGTAAATACTGAGTTCTCACAACATTAAAGACAGGTCATGGGGTAAATACTGAGTTCTCACAACTTTAAAGACAGGTCATGGGGTAAATACTGAGCTGTCACAACTTTAAAGACAGGTCCTGGGGTAAATACTGAGCTCTCAAAACTTTAAAGACAGGTCATGGGGTAAATACTGAGTTCTCTCAAGTTTAAAGACAGGTCATGGGGTAAATACTGAGCTGTCACAACTTTAAAGATAGGTCATGTGGTAAATACTGAGCTTTCACAACTTTAAAGACAGGTCATGGGGTAAATACTGAGCTCTGACAACTTTAAAGACAGGTCATGGGGTAAATACTGAGTTCTCACAACTTTAAAGACAGGTCATGGGGTAAATACTGAGCTGTCACAACTTTAAAGACAGGTCACGGGGTAAATACTGAGCTCTCACAACATTGAAGACAGGTCATGGGGTAAATACTGAGCTCTCACAACTTTAAAGACACTTCATTGGGTAAATAATGGGTTCTCACAACTTTAAAGACAGGTCCTGGGGTAAATACTGCGTTCTCACAACTTTATAGACATGTCATGGGGTAAATACTGAGTTCTCACAACTTTAAAGACAGGTCATGGGGTAAATACTGAGCTCTCACAACTTTAAAGACAGTTCATGGGGTAAATACTGAGTTCTCACAGCTTTAAAGACAGGACATGGGGTAAATACTGAGCTCTCACAACTTTAAAGACAGGTCATGGGTTAAATACTGATTTCTCACAACTTTAAAGACAGGTCCTGGGGTAAATACTGAGTTCTCGCAACTTTAAAGACAGGTCATGGGGTAAATACTGAGCTCTCACAACTTTAAAGACAGGTCATGGGGTAAATACTGAGTTCTCACAACTTTAAAGACAGGTCATGGGGTAAATAATGAGCTGTCTCAAATTTTAAAGACAGGTCATGGGGTAAATAGTGAGTTCTCACTACAGTAAAGAAAGGTCCTGGGGTAAATACTGAGCTCTCACAACTTTAAAGACAGGTCATGGGGTAACTACTGAGCTCTCACTACTTTAAAGACAGTTCATGGTGTAAATACTGAGTTCACACAACATTAAAGACAGGTCATGTGGTAAATACTGAGCTGTCACAACATTGAACACAGTTCATGGGGTAAATACTGAGCTCTCACAAGTTTAAAGACAGGTCATGGTGTAAATACTGAGTTCACACAACATTAAAGACAGGTCATGGGGTAAATACTGAGCTGTCACAACATTAAACACAGGTCATGGGGTAAATACTGAGCTCTCACAACTTTAAAGACAGGTCATGGGGTAAATACTGAGCTGTCACAACCTTAAAGACAGGTCATGGGGTAAATACTGAGTTCTCACAAATTTAAAGACAGATCATGGGGTAAATACTGAGCTCTCTCAACTTTAAAGACATGTCATGGGGTAAATACTGAGCTCTCACAACTTTAAAGACAGGTCATGGGGTAAATACTGAGCTCTCACAACTTTAAAGACAGATCATGGGGTAAATACTGAGCTCTGACAACGTTAAAGACAGGTCATGGGGTAAATATTGAGCTCTCTCAACTTTAAAGACATGTCATGGGGTAAATACTGAGCTCTCACAACTTTAAAGACAGATCATGGGGTAAATACTGAGCTCTGACAACGTTAAAGACAGGTCATGGGGTAAATACTGAGCTCTCACAACTTTAAAGACAGGTCATGGGGTAAATACTGAGTTCTCACAACTTTAAATACAGGTCATGGGGTAAATACTGAGTTCTCAAAAATTTAAAGACAGTTCATGGGGTAAATACTGAGCTCTCACAACTTTAAAGACAGGTCATGGTGTAAATAGTGAGTTCTCACAACTTTAAAGACAGGTCATGGGGTAAATACTGAGTTCTCACAACATTAAAGACAGGTCATGGGGTAAATACTGAGCTCTCACAACTTTCAAGACAGGTCATGGGGTAAATACTGAGTTCTCACAACTTTAAAGACAGGTC
Source organism: Heterodontus francisci (assembly GCF_036365525.1). Classification (NCBI taxonomy): domain Eukaryota; kingdom Metazoa; phylum Chordata; class Chondrichthyes; order Heterodontiformes; family Heterodontidae; genus Heterodontus; species Heterodontus francisci. The sequence goes on from NW_027141473.1 coordinate 832,729, forward strand.
CTGGGGTAAATACTGAGCTCTCAAAACTTTAAAGACAGGTCATGGGGTAAATACTGAGTTCTCTCAAGTTTAAAGACAGGTCATGGGGTAAATACTGAGCTGTCACAACTTTAAAGAGAGGTCATGTGGTAAATACTGAGCTTTCACAACTTTAAAGACAGGTCATGGGGTAAATACTGAGCTCTGACAACTTTAAAGACAGGTCATGGGGTAAATACTGAGTTCTCACAACTTTAAAGACAGGTCATGGGGTAAATACTGAGCTGTCACAACTTTAAAGACACTTCATTGGGTAAATAATGAGTTCTCACAACTTTAAAGACAGGTCCTGGAGTAAATACTGCGTTCTCACAACTTTATAGACATGTCATGGGGTAAATACTGAGTTCTCACAACTTTAAAGACAGGTCATGGGGTAAATACTGAGCTCTCACAACTTTAAAGACAGTTCATGGGGTAAATACTGAGTTCTCACAACTTTAAAGACAGGTCATGGGGTAAATACTGAGCTGCCACAACTTTAAAGACAGGTCATGGGGTAAATACTGAGCTCTCACAACTTTAAAGACAGGTCATGATATAAATACTGAGCTCTCACAACTTTAAAGACAGGTCATGGTGTAAATAGTGAGTTCTCACAACTTTAAAGACAGGTCATGGGGTAAATACTGAGTTCTCACAACATTAAAGACAGGTCATGGGGTAAATACTGAGCTCTCACAACTTTCAAGACAGGTCATGGGGTAAATACTGAGTTCTCACAACTTTAAAGACAGGTCCTGGGGTAAATACTGAGCTCTCAAAACTTTAAAGACAGGTCATGGGGTAAATACTGAGTTCTCTCAAGTTTAAAGACAGGTCATGGGGTAAATACTGAGCTGTCACAACTTTAAAGAGAGGTCATGTGGTAAATACTGAGCTTTCACAACTTTAAAGACAGGTCATGGGGTAAATACTGAGCTCTGACAACTTTAAAGACAGGTCATGGGGTAAATACTGAGTTCTCACAACTTTAAAGACAGGTCATGGGGTAAATACTGAGCTGTCACAACTTTAAAGACACTTCATTGGGTAAATAATGAGTTCTCACAACTTTAAAGACAGGTCCTGGAGTAAATACTGCGTTCTCACAACTTTATAGACATGTCATGGGGTAAATACTGAGTTCTCACAACTTTAAAGACAGGTCATGGGGTAAATACTGAGCTCTCACAACTTTAAAGACAGTTCATGGGGTAAATACTGAGTTCTCACAACTTTAAAGACAGGTCATGGGGTAAATACTGAGCTGCCACAACTTTAAAGACAGGTCATGGGGTAAATACTGAGCTCTCACAACTTTAAAGACAGGTCATGATATAAATACTGAGCTCTCACAACTTTAAAGACAGGTCATGGGGTAAATACTGAGCTCTCACAACTTTAAAGACAGGTCATGGGGTAAATACTGAGCTGTCACAACTTTAAAGACAGGTCATGGGGTAAATACTGAGCTCTCACAACTTTAAAGACAGGTCATGGGTTAAATACTGAGCTCTCACAACTTTAAAGACAGGTCCTGGGGTAAATACTGAGTTCTCACAACTTTAAAGACAGGTCATGGGGTAAATACTGAGCTCTCACAACTTTAAAGACAGGTCCTTGGGTAAATACTGAGTTCTCACAATTTTAAAGACAGGTCATGGGGGAAATACTGATCTCTCACAACTTTAAATACAGGTCATGGGGTAAATACTGACCTGTCACAACTTTAAAGACAGGTCATGGGGTAAATACTGAGCTCTCACAACTTTAAAGACAGGTCATGGGGTAAATACTGAGTTCTCACAACTTTAAAGACAGGTCATGGGGTAAATACTGAGTTCTCACAACTTTAAAGACAGGTCATGGGGTAAATACTGAGCTCTGACAACTTTAAAGACAGGTCCTGGGGTAAATACTGAGTTCTCACAACATTAAAGACAGGTCCTGGGGTAAATACTGAGCTCTCACAACTTTAAAGACAGGTCATGGGGTAAATACTGAGCTATCACAACTTTAAAGACAGGTCATGGGGTAAATACTGAGCTCTCACAACTTTAAAGACTGTTCATGGGGTAAATACTGAGCTCTCACATCTTTAAAGACAGGTCCCGGGGTAAATACTGATTTCTCACAACTTTAAAGACAGGTCATGGGGTAAATACTGAGCTCTCACAACTTCAAAAACAGGTCATGGGTTAAATACTGAGCTCTCACAACTTTAAAGACATGTCATGGGGTAAATACTGAGCTGTCACAACTTTTAAGACTGATCCTGGAGTAAATACAGAGCTCTCACAACTTTAAAGACAGGTCATGGGGTAAATACTGAGCTCTCACAACTTTAAAGACAGGTCATGGGGTAAATACTGAGCTCTCACAACTTTAAAGACAGGTCATGGGGTAAATACTGAGCTCTCACAACTTTAAAGACAGGTCATGGGGTAAATACTGAGCTCTCACAACTTTAAAGACAGGTCATGGGGTAAGTACAGAGTTCTCACAACTTTCAAGACAGGTCATGGGGTAAATACTGAGTTCTCACAACTTTAAAGACCGGTCATGGGGTAAATACTGAGCTCTCACAACTTTAAAGACAGGTCATGGGGTAAATACTGAGTTCTCACAACTTTAAAGACAGGTCATGGGGTAAATACTGAGTTCTCACAACTTTAAAGACAGGTCATGGGGTAAATACTGTGCTCTCACAACTTTAAAGACAGGTCATGGGGTAAATACTGAGCTGTCACAACTTTAAAGACAGGTCATGGGGTAAATACTGAGCTCTCACAACTTTAAAGACAGGTCATGGGGTAAATACTGAGCTGTCACAACCTTAAAGACAGGTCATGGGGTAAATACTGAATTCTCACAACTTTAAGGACAGGTCATGGGGTAAATACTGAGCTGTCACAACTTTAATGACAGGTCATGGGGTAAATACTGAGCTGTCACAACTTTAAAGACAGGTCATGGGGTAAATACTGAGCTCTCACAACTTGAAAGACAGGTCCTGGTGTAAATACTGAGTTCTCACAACTTTAAAGACAGGTCATGGGGTAAATACTGAGTTCTCACAACTTTAAAGACAGGTCATGTGGTAAATACTGAGTTCTCACAACATTAAAGACAGGTCATGGGGGAAATACTGAGCTGTCACAACTTTAAACACAGGTCATTGGGTAAATACTGATTTCTCACAACTTTAAAGACAGGTCATGGGGTAAATACTGAGTTCTCACAACTTTAAAGACAGGTCATGGGGTAAATACTGAGCTGTCACAACTTTAAAGACAGATCATGGGGTAAATACTGAGCTCTCACAACTTTAAAGACAGGTCATGGGGTAAATACTGAGTTCTCACAACTTTAAAGAGAGGTCATGGGGTAAATACTGAGCTCTGACAACTTAAAAGACAGGTCCTGGGGTAAATACTGAACTCTCACAACTTTAAAGACTGGTCCTGGGGTAAATACTGAGTTCTCACAACTTTAAAGACAGGTCATGGGGTAAATACTGAGCTCTCACAACTTTAAAGACGGGTCATGGGGTAAATACTGAGTTCTCACAACTTTAAAGACAGGTCATGGGGTAAATACTGAGCTCTGACAACTTTAAAGACAGGTCCTGGGGTAAATACTGAGCTCTCACAACTTTAAAGACAGGTCCTGGGGTAAGTACTGAGTTCTCACAACATTAAAGACAGGTCATGGGGGAAATACTGAGCTGTCACAACTTTAAACACAGGTCATGGGGTAAATACTGAGTTCTCACAACTTTAAAGACAGGTCATGGGGTAAATACTGAGATCTCACAACTTTAAAGACAGGTCATGGGGTAAATACTGAGTTTTCACAACTTTCAAGACAGGTCATGGGGTAAATACTGAGCTCTCACAACACTAAAGACAGGTCATGGGGTAAATACTGAGCTGTCACAACTTTAAAGACAGGTCCTGCGGTAAATACTGAGCTCTCACAACTTTCAAGACAGGTCATGGGGTAAATACTGAGCTCTCACAACTTTAAAGACAGGTCATGGGGTAAATACTGAGCTCTCACAACTTTAAAGACAGGTCATGGGGTAAATACTGAGTTATCACAACTTTAAAGACATGTCTTGGGGTAAATACTGCGTTCTCACAACTTTAAAGACAGGTCATGGGGTAAATACTGAGTTATCACAACTTTAAAGACAGGTCATGGGGTAAATACTGAGCTGTCACAACTTTAAAGACAGTTCATGGATTAAATACTGGGCTCTCACAACTTTAAAGAAAGGTCATGGGGTAAATATTGAGCTGTCACCACTTTAAAGACAGGTCCTGGGGTAAATACTGAGCTCTCACAACTTTAAAGACAGGTCCTGGGGTAAATACTGAGCTCTCACTACTTGAAAGACAGGTCATGGGGTAAATACTGAGTTCTCACAACTTTAATGACAGGTCATGGGGTAAATACTGAGCTATCTCAACGTTAAAGACAGGTCATGGGGTAAATAATGTGTTCTAACAACATTAAAGACAGGTCATGGGGTAAATACTGAGCTCTCACACCTTTAAAGACAGGTCATGGGGTAAATACTGAGCTGTCACATCTTTAAAGACAGGTCATGGGGTAAATATTGAGCTGTCACAACTTTAAAGACAGGTCATGGGGTAAATACAGAGTTCTCACAACTTTAAAGGCAGGTCATGGGGTAAATACTAAGCTCTCACAACTTTAAAGACATGTCATGAGGTAAATACTGAGCTCTCACTACTTTAAAGACAGGTCTTGGGTTAAATACTGAGCTCTCACAACTTTAAAGACAGGTCCTGGGGTAAATACTGAGTTCTCACAACTTTAAAGACAGGTCATGGGTAAATACTGAGTTCTCACAACTTTAATGACAGGTCATGGGGTAAATACTGAGTTCTCACAACTTGAAAGACAGGTCATGGGGTAAATACTGAGTTCTCACAACTTGAAAGACAGGTCATGGGGTAAATACTGAGCTGTCTCAACTTTAAAGACAGGTCATGGGGTAAATACTGAGCTCTCACAACTTTAAAGACAAGTCATGGGGTAAATACTGAGCTGTCACAACTTTAAAGACAGGTCATGGGGTAAATACTGAGCTGTCACAACTTTAAAGACAGGTCATTGGGTAAATACTGAGTTCTCACATTTTTAATGACAGGTCCTGGGGTAAATACTGAGTTCTCACAACTTTAAAGACAGGTCATGTGGTAAATACTGAGCTCTCACAACTTTAATGACCGGTCATGGGGTAAATACTGAGCTCTCACAACTTTGAAGACAGGTCATGGGGTAAATACAGAGTTCTCACAACTTTAAAGGCAGGTCATGGGGTAAATACTAAGCTCTCACAACTTTAAAGACATGTCATGAGGTAAATACTGAGCTCTCACTACTTTAAAGACAGGTCATGGGGTAAATACTGAGCTCTCACAACTTTAAAGACAGGTCATGGGGTAAATACAGAACTCTCACAAATTTAAAGACAGGTCATTGGGTAAATACTGAGCTGTCACCACTTTAAAGACAGGTCATGGGGTAAATACTGAGCTCTCACAACTTGAAAGACAGGTCCTGGGGTAAATACTGAGTTCTCACAACTTTAAAGACAGGTCATTGGGTAAATACTGTGCTCTCACAACTTTAAAGACAGGTCATGGGGTAAATACTGAGCTGTCACAACTTTAAAGACAGGTCATGGGGTAAATACTGAGCTCTCACAACTTTAAAGACAGGTCCTGGGGTAAATACTGAGCTCTCACAACTTTAAAGACAGGTCATGGGGTAAATACTGAGCTCTCACAACTTTAAAGACAGGTCATGGGGTAAATACTGATCTCTCACAACTTTAAAGACAGGTCATGGGGTAAATACTGATCTCTCACAACTTTAAAGACAGGTCATGGGGTAAATACTGAGCTCTCACAACTTTAAAGACAGGTCATTGGGTAAATACTGAGTTCTCACAACTTTAAAGACAGGTCATGGGGGAAATAATGATTTCTCACAACTTTAACGACAGGTCATGTGGTAAATACTGAGCTCTCACAACTTTAAAGACAGGTCATGGGGTAAATACTGAGCTGTCACAACTTTAAAGACAGGTCATGGGGTAAATACTGAGCTGTCTCAACATTAAAGACAGGTCCTGGGGTAAATACTGAGCTCTCACAACTTTAAAGACAGGTCATGGGGTAAATACTGTGCTCTCACAACTTTAAAGACAGGTCATTGGGTAAATACTGAGCTCTCACAACTTTAAAGACAGGTCATGGGGTAAATACTGAGCTCTCACAACTTTAAAGACAGGTCATTGGGTAAATACTGAGCTCTCACAACTTTAAAGACAGGTCCTGGGGTCAATACTGAGTTCTCACAACTTTAAAGACAGGTCATTGGGTAAATACTGAGCTGTCACAACTTTAAAGACAGGTCATGGGGTAAATACTGAGCTCTCACAACTTTAAAGACAGGTCATTGGGTAAATACTGAGCTCTCACAACTTTAAAGACAGGTCATTGGGTAAATACTGAGCTCTCACAACTTTAAAGACAGGTCATTGGGTAAATACTGAGCTCTCACAACTTTAAAGACAGGTCCTGGGGTCAATACTGAGTTCTCACTACTTTAAAGACAGGTCATGGGGGAAATACAGATCTCTCACAACTTTAAAGACAGGTCATGGTGTAAATACTGAGTTCTCACAACTTTAAAGACAGGTCATGGGGTAAATACTGAGCTCTCACAACTTTAAAGACAGGTCATGGGGTAAATACTGAGTTCTCACAACTTGAAAGACAGGTCATGGTGTAAATACTGAGTTCTCACAACTTGAAAGACAGGTCATGGGGTAAATACTGAGCTGTCTCAACTTTAAAGACAGGTCATGGGGTAAATACAGAGCTCTCACAACTTTAAAGACAGGTCATGGGGTAAATACTGAGCTGTCACAACTTTAAAGACAGGTCATGGGGTAAATATTGAGCTGTCACAACTTTAAAGACAGGTCATGGGGTAAATACAGAGTTCTCACAACTTTAAAGGCAGGTCATGGGGTAAATACTAAGCTCTCACAACTTTAAAGACATGTCATGAGGTAAATACTGAGCTCTCACTACTTTAAAGACAGGTCATGGGGTAAATACTGAGTTCTCACAACTTTAAAGACAGGTCTTGGGGTAAATACTGAGCTCTCACAACTTTAAAGACAGGTCCTGGGGTAAATACTGAGTTCTCACAACTTTAAAGACAGGTCATGGGTAAATACTGAGTTCTCACAACTTTAATGACAGGTCATGGGGTAAATACTGAGTTCTCACAACATGAAAGACAGGTCATGGGGTAAATACTGAGTTCTCACAACTTGAAAGACAGGTCATGGGGTAAATACTGAGCTGTCTCAACTTTAAAGACAGGTCATGGGGTAAATACTGAGCTCTCACAACTTTAAAGACAGGTCATGGGGTAAATACTGAGCTGTCACAACTTTAAAGACAGGTCATGGGGTAAATACTGAGCTGTCACAACTTTAAAGACAGGTCATTGGGTAAATACTGAGTTCTCACATTTTTAATGACAGGTCCTGGGGTAAATACTGAGTTCTCACAACTTTAAAGACAGGTCATGTGGTAAATACTGAGCTCTCACAACTTTAATGACCGGTCATGGGGTAAATACTGAGCTCTCACAACTTTGAAGACAGGTCATGGGGTAAATTCAGAGTTCTCACAACTTTAAAGGCAGGTCATGGGGTAAATACTAAGCTCTCACAACTTTAAAGACATGTCATGAGGTAAATACTGAGCTCTCACTACTTTAAAGACAGGTCATGGGGTAAATACAGAACTCTCACAAATTTAAAGACAGGTCATTGGGTAAATACTGAGCTGTCACCACTTTAAAGACAGGTCATGGGGTAAATACTGAGCTCTCACAACTTGAAAGACAGGTCCTGGGGTAAATACTGAGTTCTCACAACTTTAAAGACAGGTCATTGGGTAAATACTGTGCTCTCACAACTTTAAAGACAGGTCATGGGGTAAATACTGAGCTGTCACAACTTTAAAGACAGGTCATGGGGTAAATACTGAGCTCTCACAACTTTAAAGACAGGTCCTGGGGTAAATACTGAGCTCTCACAACTTTAAAGACAGGTCATGGGGTAAATACTGAGCTCTCACAACTTTAAAGACAGGTCATGGGGTAAATACTGATCTCTCACAACTTTAAAGACAGGTCATGGGGTAAATACTGATCTCTCACAACTTTAAAGACAGGTCATGGGGTAAATACTGAGCTCTCACAACTTTAAAGACAGGTCATTGGGTAAATACTGAGTTCTCACAACTTTAAAGACAGGTCATGGGGGAAATAATGATTTCTCACAACTTTAACGACAGGTCATGTGGTAAATACTGTGCTCTCACAACTTTAAAGACAGGTCATGGGGTAAATACTGAGCTGTCACAACTTTAAAGACAGGTCATGGGGTAAATACTGAGCTCTCACAACTTTAAAGACAGTCATGGGGTAAATACTGAGCTCTCACAACTTTAAAGACAGTCATGGGGTAAATACTGAGCTCTCACAACTTTAATGACAGGTCATGGGGTAAATACTGAGTTCTCACAACTTGAAAGACAGGTCATGGGGTAAATACTGAGCTGTCTCAACATTAAAGACAGGTCCTGGGGTAAATACTGAGCTCTCACAACTTTAAAGACAGGTCATGGGGTAAATACTGTGCTCTCACAACTTTAAAGACAGGTCATTGGGTAAATACTGAGCTCTCACAACTTTAAAGACAGGTCATGGGGTAAATACTGAGCTCTCACAACTTTAAAGACAGGTCATTGGGTAAATACTGATCTCTCACAGCTTTAAAGACAGGTCCTGGGGTCAATACTGAGTTCTCACAACTTTAAAGACAGGTCATTGGGTAAATACCGAGCTGTCACAACTTTAAAGACAGGTCATGGGGTAAATACTGAGCTCTCACATCTTTAAAGACAGGTCATTGGGTAAATACTGAGCTCTCACAACTTTAAAGACAGGTCATGGGGTAAATACTGAGCTCTCACAACTTTAAAGACAGGTCATTGGGTAAATACTGAGCTCTCACAACTTTAAAGACAGGTCCTGGGGTCAATACTGAGTTCTCACTACTTTAAAGACAGGTCATGGGGGAAATACAGATCTCTCACAACTTTAAAGACAGGTCATGGTGTAAATACTGAGTTCTCACAACTTTAAAGACAGGTCATGGGGTAAATACTGAGCTCTCACAACTTTAAAGACAGTCAATGGGGTAAATACTGAGCTCTCACAACATTAAAGGCAGGTCATGGGGTAAATACTGATCTCTCACAACTTTAAAGACAGGTCATGGGGTAAATACTGAGCTCTCACAACTTTAAAGACAGGTCATGGTGTAAATACTGAGTTCTCACAACTTTAAAGACAGGTCATGGGGTAAATACTGAGCTCTCACTACTTTAAAGACAGGTCATGGGGTAAATACTGAGCTCTCACAACATTAAAGACAGGTCCTGGGGTAAATACTGAGCTCTCACTACTTGAAAGACAGGTCATGGGGTAAATACTGAGTTCTCACAACTTTAATGACAGGTCATGGGGTAAATACTGAGCTATCTCAACATTAAAGACAGGTCATGGGGTAAATAATGTGTTCTAACAACATTAAAGACAGGTCATCGGGTAAATACTGAGCTCTCACACCTTTAAAGACAGGTCATGGGGTAAATACTGAGCTGTCACATCTTTAAAGACGGGTCATGGGGTAAATACTGAGCTCTCACAACTTTAAAGACAGGTCCTGGGGTAAATACTGAGTTCTCACAACTTTAATGACAGGTCATGGGGTAAATACTGAGTTCTCACAACTTGAAAGACAGGTCATGGGGTAAATACTGAGTTCTCACAACTTGAAAGACAGGTCATGGGGTAAATACTGAGCTGTCTCAACTTTAAAGACAGGTCATGGGGTAAATACAGAGCTCTCACAACTTTAAAGACAGGTCATGGGGTAAATACTGAGCTGTTACAACTTTAACGACAGGTCATGGGGTAAATATTGAGCTGTCACAACTTTAAAGACAGGTCATGGGGTAAATACTTAGTTCTCACATTTTTAATGACAGGTCCTGGGGTAAATACTGAGTTCTTACAACTTTAAAGGCAGGTCATGGGGTAAATACTGAGCTCTCACAACTTTGAAGACAGGTCATGGGGTAAATACAGAGTTCTCGCAACTTTAAAGACAGGTCTTGGGGTAAATACTGAGCTCTCACAACTTTAAAGACAGGTCCTGGGGTAAATACTGAGTTCTCACAACTTTAAAGACAGGTCATGGGGTAAATACTGAGTTCTCACAACTTTAATGACAGGTCATGGGGTAAATACTGAGTTCTCACAACTTGAAAGACAGGTCATGGGGTAAATACTGAGTTCTCACAACTTGAAAGACAGGTCATGGGGTAAATACTGAGCTGTCTCAACTTTAAAGACAGGTCATGGGGTAAATACTGAGCTCTCACAACTTTAAAGACAGGTCATGGGGTAAATACTGAGCTGTCACAACTTTAAAGACAGGTCATGGGGTAAATACTGAGCTGTCACAACTTTAAAGACAGGTCATTGGGTAAATACTGAGTTCTCACATTTTTAATGACAGGTCCTGGGGTAAATACTGAGTTCTCACAACTTTAAAGACAGGTCATGTGGTAAATACTGAGCTCTCACAACTTTAATGACCGGTCATGGGGTAAATACTGAGCTCTCACAACTTTGAAGACAGGTCATGGGGTAAATACTAAGCTCTCACAACTTTAAAGACATGTCATGAGGTAAATACTGAGCTCTCACTACTTTAAAGACAGGTCATGGGGTAAATACTGAGCTCTCACAACTTTAAAGACAGGTCATGGGGTAAATACAGAACTCTCACAAATTTAAAGACAGGTCATTGGGTAAATACTGAGCTGTCACCACTTTAAAGACAGGTCATGGGGTAAATACTGAGCTCTCACAACTTGAAAGACAGGTCCTGGGGTAAATACTGAGTTCTCACAACTTTAAAGACAGGTCATTGGGTAAATACTGTGCTCTCACAACTTTGAAGACAGGTCATGGGGTAAATACTGAGCTGTCACAACTTTAAAGACAGGTCATGGGGTAAATACTGAGCTCTCACAACTTTAAAGACAGGTCCTGGGGTAAATACTGTGCTCTCACAACTTTAAAGACAGGTCATGGGGTAAATACTGAGCTCTCACAACTTTAAAGACAGGTCATGGGGTAAATACTGATCTCTCACAACTTTAAAGACAGGTCATGGGGTAAATACTGAGCTCTCACAACTTTAAAGACAGGTCATTGGGTAAATACTGAGTTCTCACAACTTTAAAGACAGGTCATGGGGGAAATAATGATTTCTCACAACTTTAACGACAGGTCATGTGGTAAATACTGAGCTCTCACAACTTTAAAGACAGTCATGGGGTAAATACTGAGCTCTCACAACTTTAATGACAGGTCATGGGGTAAATACTGAGTTCTCACAACTTGAAAGACAGGTCATGGGGTAAATACTGAGCTGTCTCAACATTAAAGACAGGTCCTGGGGTAAATACTGAGCTCTCACAACTTTAAAGACAGGTCATGGGGTAAATACTGTGCTCTCACAACTTTAAAGACAGGTCATTGGGTAAATACTGAGCTCTCACAACTTTAAAGACAGGTCATGGGGTAAATACTGAGCTCTCACAACTTTAAAGACAGGTCATTGGGTAAATACTGAGCTCTCACAACTTTAAAGACAGGTCCTGGGGTCAATACTGAGTTCTCACAACTTTAAAGACAGGTCATTGGGTAAATACTGAGCTGTCACAACTTTAAAGACAGGTCATGGGGTAAATACTGAGCTCTCACAACTTTAAAGACAGGTCATTGGGTAAATACTGAGCTCTCACAACTTTAAAGACAGGTCATGGGGTAAATACTGAGCTCTCACAACTTTAAAGACAGGTCATTGGGTAAATACTGAGCTCTCACAACTTTAAAGACAGGTCCTGGGGTCAATACTGAGTTCTCACTACTTTAAAGACAGGTCATGGGGGAAATACAGATCTCTCACAACTTTAAAGACAGGTCATGGTGTAAATACTGAGTTCTCACAACTTTAAAGACAGGTCATGGGGTAAATACTGAGCTCTCACAACTTTAAAGACAGGTCATGGGGTAAATACTGAGCTCTCACAACATTAAAGGCAGGTCATGGGGTAAATACTGATCTCTCACAACTTTAAAGACAGGTCATGGGGTAAATACTGAGCTCTCACAACTTTAAAGACAGGTCATGGTGTAAATACTGAGTTCTCACAACTTTAAAGACAGGTCATGGGGTAAATACTGAGCTCTCACTACTTTAAAGACAGGTCATGGGGTAAATACTGAGCTCTCACAACATTAAAGGCAGGTCATGGGGTAAATACTGAGCTCTCACAACTTTAAAGACAGGTCATGGGGTAAATACTGAGCTCTCACAACTTTAAAGACAGGTCATGGGGTAAATACTGAGCTGTCACAACTTTAAAGGCTGGTCGTGTAGTAAATACAGAGCTCTCACAACTTTAAAGACAGGTCATGGGGTAAATACTGAGCTCTCACAACATTAAAGACAGGTCATGGGGTAAATACTGAGCTCTCAGAACTTTAAAGACAGGTCATGGGGTAAATACTGAGCTGTCACAACTTTAAAGACAGGTCATGGGGTAAATACTGAGCTCTCAAAATTTTAAAGACAGGTCATGGGGTAAATACTGTGTTCTCACAACATTAAAGACAGGTCATGGGGTAAATACTGAGCTCTCACAACTTTAAAGACAGGTCATGGGGTAAATACTGAGCTCTCACAACTTTAAAGACAGGTCATGGGGTTAATACTGAACTGTCACAACTTTAAAGACAGGTCATCGGGTAAATACTGAGTTCTCACATCTTTAAAGACAGGTCCTGGGGAAAATACTGAGTTCTCACAACTTTAAAGACAGGTCATGGGGTAAATACTGAGCTCTCACAACTTGAAAGACAGGTCATGGGGTAAATACTGAATTCTCACAACTTGAAAGACAGGTCATGGGGTAAATACTGAATTCTCACAACTTTAAAGACAGGTCCTGTGGTAAATACTGAGTTCTCACAACTTTAAAGGCAGGTCATGGGGTAAATACTGAGCTCTCACAACTTTAAAGACAGGTCATGAGGTAAATACTGAGCTCTCACAACTTTAAAGACAGGTCATGGGGTAAATAGTGAGTTCTCACAACTTTAAAGACAGGTCATGGGGTAAATACTGAGCTCTCACAACTTTAAAGACAGGTCATGGGGTAAATACAGAATTCTCACAACTGTAAAGACAGGTCATTGGGTAAATACTGAGCTGTCACAACTTTAAAGACAGGTCATGGGGTAAATACTGAGTTCTCACATCTTTAAAGACAGGTCCTGGGGTAAATACTGAGTTCTCACAACTTTAAAGACCGGTCGTGGGGTAAATACTGAGCTCTCACAACTTTAAAGACAGGTCATGGGGTAAGTACTGAGTTCTCACAACTTTAAAGACAGGTCCTGGTGTAAATACTGAGTTCTCACAACTTTAAAGACAGGTCATGGGGTAAATACTGATCTCTCACAACTTTAAAGAGATGTCATGGGGTAAGTACTGAGTTCTCACAACTTTAATGACAGGTCATGGGGTAAATACTGAGCTGTCACAACTTTAAAGACAGGTCATGGGGTAAATACTGAGTTCTCACAACTTTAAAGACAGGTCATGGGGTAAATACTGAGCTCTCACAACTTTAAAGACAGGTCATGGGGTAAATACTGAGCTCTCACAACTTTAAAGACAGGTCATGGGGTAAATACTGAGCTCTCACAACTTTAAAGACAGGTCATGGGGTAAATACTGAGCTGTCACAACTTTAAAGACAGGGCAAAGGGGGTAAATACTGAGCTCTCACAACTTTAAAGACAGGTCATGAGGTAAACACTGAGCTGTCACAACTTTCAAGACAGGTCATGGGGTAAATACTGAGCTCTCACAACTTTAAAGACAGTTCATGGGGTAAATATCGTGTTCTCACAACTTTAAAGACAGGTCATGGGGTAAATACTGAGTTCTCACAACTTTAAAGACAGGTCATGGGGTAAATACTGATCTCTCACAACTTTAAAGACATGTCATGGGGTAAGTACTGAGTTCTCACAACTTTAATGACAGGTCATGGGGTAAATACTGAGCTGTCACAACTTTAAAGACAGGTCATGGGGTAAATACTGAGTTCTCACAACTTTAAAGACAGGTCATGGGGTAAATACTGAGCTCTCACAACTTTAAAGACAGGTCATGGGGTAAATACTGAGCTCTCACAACTTTAAAGACAGGTCATGGGGTAAATACTGAGCTCTCACAACTTTAAAGACAGGTCATGGGGTAAATACTGAGCTGTCACAACTTTAAAGACAGGGCAAAGGGGGTAAATACTGAGCTCTCACAACTTTAAAGATAGGTCATGAGGTAAACACTGAGCTGTCACAACTTTCAAGACAGGTCATGGGGTAAATACTGAGCTCTCACAACTTTAAAGACAGTTCATGGGGTAAATATCGTGTTCTCACAACTTTAAAGACAGGTCATGGGGTAAATACTGAGCTCTCACAACTTTAAAGACAGGTCATGGGGTAAATACTGAGCTCTCACAACTTTAAAGACAGGTCATGGGGTAAATACTGAGCTCTCACAACTTTAAAGACAGGTCATGGGGTAAATACTGAGTCCTCACAACTTTAAAGACAGGTCATGGGCTAAATACTGAGCTCTCACTACTTTAAAGACAGTTCATGGGGTAAATACTGAGCTGTCACAACTTTAAAGACAGGTCATGGGCTAAATACTGAGTTCTCACAACTTTAAAGACAGGTCATGGGGTAAATACAGAACTCTCACAACTTTAAAGACAGGTCATTGGGTAAATACTGAGCTCTCACAACTTTAAAGACAGGTCATGTGGGAAATACTGAGCTCTCACAACTTTAAAGACAGGTCATGGGGTAAATACTGAGCTCTCACAACTTTAAAGACAGGTCCTGTGGTAAGTACTGAGTTCTCACAACTTTAAAGACAGGTCATGGGGTAAATACTGAGCTCTCACAACTTTAAAGACAGGTCATGGGGTAAATACTGAGCTCTCACAACTTTAAAGACAGGTCATGGGGTAAATACTGAGCTCTCACAACTTTAAAGGCAGGTCATGGGGTAAATACTGAGCTGTCACAACTTTAAAGACAGGTCATGGGGTAAATACTGAACTCTCACAACTTTAAAGACAGGTCATGGGGTAAATACTGAGTTCTCACAACTTTAAAGACAGGTCATGGGGTAAATACTGAGCTGTCACAACTTTAAAGACAGGTCATGGGGTAAATACTGTGTTCTCACAACATTAAAGACAGGTCATGGGGTAAATACTGAGCTCTCACAACTTTAAAGACAGGTCATGGGGTAAATACTGAGCTCTCACAACTTTAAAGACAGGTCATGGGGTAAATACTGAGTTCTCACATCTTTAAAGTCTGGTCCTGGAGTAAATACAGAGCTCTAACAACTTTAAAGACAGGTCATGGGGTAAATACTGCGCTCTCACAACTTTAAAGACAGGTCATGGGGTAAATACTGATCTCTCACAACTTTAAAGACAGGTCATGGGGTAAATACTGAGTTCTCACATCTTTAAAGACAGGTCCTGGGCTAAATACTGAGTTCTCACAACTTTAAAGACAGGTCATGGGGTAAATACTGAGCTCTCACAACTTTAAAGACCGGTCATGGGGTAAATACTGAGCTCTCACAACTTTAAAGACAGGTCCTGGGGTAAATACTGAGTTCTCCCAACTTTGAAGACAGGTCATGGGGTAAATACTGAGCTCTCACAACTTTAAAGACAGGTCCTGGGGTAAATACTGAGTTCTCCCAACTTTAAAGACAGGTCATGGGGTAAATACTGATCTCTCACAACTTTAAAGACAGGTCATGGGGTAAATACTGAGCTGTCACAACTTTAAAGACAGGTCCTGGGGTAAATACTGAACTGTCACAACTTTAAAGACAGGTCATGGGGTAAATACTGAGCTGTCACAACTTTAAAGACAGGTCCTGGGGTAAATACTGAGCTCTCACAACTTTAAAGACAGGTCATGGGGTAAGTACTGAGTTCTCACAACGTTAAAGACAGGTCCTGCGGTAAATACTGAGTTCTCACAACTTTAAAGACAGGTCATGGGGTAAATACTGAGCTCTCACAACTTTAAAGACAGGTCCTGGGGTAAATACTGAGTTCTCACAACTTTAAAGACAGGTCATGGGGTAAATACTGAGCTCTCAAAACTTTAAAGACAGGTCCTGGGGTAAATACTGAGTTCTCACAACTTTAAAGACAGGTCATGGGGGAAATACTGAGCTCTCACAACTTTAAAGACAGGTCATGGGCTAAATACTGAGTTCTCACAACTTTAAAGACATTTCATGGGGTAAATACTGAGCTCTCACAACTTTAAAGACAGGTCATTGGGTAAATACTGAGCTGTCACAACTTTAAAGACAGGTCATGGGGTAAATACTGAGCTCTCACAACTTTAAAGACAGGTCCTGTGGTAAATACTGAGCTCTCACAACTTTAAAGACAGGTCATTGGGTAAATACTGAGCTGTCACAACTTTAAAGACAGGTCATGGGGTAAATACTGAATTCTCACAACTTGAAAGACAGGTCATGGGGTAAATACTGAATTCTCACAACTTTAAAGACAGGTCCTGTGGTAAATACTGAGTTCTCACAACTTTATGGCAGGTCATGGGGTAAATACTGAGCTCTCACAACTTTAAAGACAGGTCATGAGGTAAATACTGAGCTCTCACAACTTTAAAGACAGGTCATGGGGTAAATAGTGAGTTCTCACAACTTTAAAGACAGGTCATGGGGTAAATACTGAGCTCTCACAACTTTAAAGACAGGTCATGGGGTAAATACAGAATTCTCACAACTGTAAAGACAGGTCATTGGGTAAATACTGAGCTGTCACAACTTTAAAGACAGGTCATGGGGTAAATACTGAGTTCTCACATCTTGAAAGACAGGTCCTGGGGTAAATACTGAGTTCTCACAACTTTAAAGACCGGTCGTGGGGTAAATACTGAGCTCTCACAACTTTAAAGACAGGTCATGGGGTAAGTACTGAGTTCTCACAACTTTAAAGACAGGTCCTGGGGTAAATACTGAGTTCTCACAACTTTAAAGACAGGTCATGGGGTAAATACTGATCTCTCACAACTTTAAAGAGATGTCATGGGGTAAGTACTGAGTTCTCACAACTTTAATGACAGGTCATGGGGTAAATACTGAGCTGTCACAACTTTAAAGACAGGTCATGGGGTAAATACTGAGTTCTCACAACTTTAAAGACAGGTCATGGGGTAAATACTGAGCTCTCACAACTTTAAAGACAGGTCATGGGGTAAATACTGAGCTCTCACAACTTTAAAGACAGGTCATGGGGTAAATACTGAGCTCTCACAACTTTAAAGACAGGTCATGGGGTAAATGCTGAGCTGTCACAACTTTAAAGACAGGGCAAAGGGGGTAAATACTGAGCTCTCACAACTTTAAAGACAGGTCATGAGGTAAACACTGAGCTGTCACAACTTTCAAGACAGGTCATGGGGTAAATACTGAGCTCTCACAACTTTAAAGACAGTTCATGGGGTAAATATCGTGTTCTCACAACTTTAAAGACAGGTCATGGGGTAAATACTGAGTTCTCACAACTTTAAAGACAGGTCATGGGGTAAATACTGATCTCTCACAACTTTAAAGACATGTCATGGGGTAAGTACTGAGTTCTCACAACTTTAATGACAGGTCATGGGGTAAATACTGAGCTGTCACAACTTTAAAGACAGGTCATGGGGTAAATACTAAGTTCTCACAACTTTAAAGACAGGTCATGAGGTAAATACTGAGCTCTCACAACTTTAAAGACAGGTCATGGGGTAAATACTGAGCTCTCACAACTTTAAAGACAGGTCATGGGGTAAATACTGAGCTCTCACAACTTTAAAGACAGGTCATGGGGTAAATACTGAGCTGTCACAACTTTAAAGACAGGGCAAAGGGGGTAAATACTGAGCTCTCACAACTTTAAAGACAGGTCATGAGGTAAACACTGAGCTGTCACAACTTTCAAGACAGGTCATGGGGTAAATACTGAGCTCTCACAACTTTAAAGACAGTTCATGGGGTAAATATCGTGTTCTCACAACTTTAAAGACAGGTCATGGGGTAAATACTGAGCTCTCACAACTTTAAAGACAGGTCATGGGGTAAATACTGAGCTCTCACAACTTTAAAGACAGGTCATGGGGTAAATACTGAGCTCTCACAACTTTAAAGACAGGTCATGGGGTAAATACTGAGTCCTCACAACTTTAAAGACAGGTCATGGGCTAAATACTGAGCTCTCACTACTTTAAAGACAGTTCATGGGGTAAATACTGAGCTGTCACAACTTTAAAGACAGGTCATGGGCTAAATACTGAGTTCTCACAACTTTAAAGACAGGTCATGGGGTAAATACTGAACTCTCACAACTTTAAAGACAGGTCATTGGGTAAATACTGAGCTCTCACAACTTTAAAGACAGGTCATGTGGGAAATACTGAGCTCTCACAACTTTAAAGACAGGTCATGGGGTAAATACTGAGCTCTCACAACTTTAAAGACAGGTCCTGGGGTAAGTACTGAGTTCTCACAACTTTAAAGACAGGTCATGGGGTAAATACTGAGCTCTCACAACTTTAAAGACAGGTCATGGGGTAAATACTGAGCTCTCACAACTTTAAAGACAGGTCATGGGGTAAATACTGAGCTCTCACAACTTTAAAGGCAGGTCATGGGGTAAATACTGAGCTGTCACAACTTTAAAGACAGGTCATGGGGTAAATACTGAACTCTCACAACTTTAAAGTAAGGTCATGGGGTAAATACTGAGTTCTCACAACTTTAAAGACAGGTCATGGGGTAAATACTGAGCTGTCACAACTTTAAAGACAGGTCATGGGGTAAATACTGTGTTCTCACAACATTAAAGACAGGTCATGGGGTAAATACTGAGCTCTCACAACTTTAAAGACAGGTCATGGGGTAAATACTGAGCTCTCACAACTTTAAAGACAGGTCATGGGGTAAATACTGAGCTGTCACAACTTTAAAGTCTGGTCCTGGAGTAAATACAGAGCTCTAACAACTTTAAAGACAGGTCATGGGGTAAATACTGCGCTCTCACAACTTTAAAGACAGGTCATGGGGTAAATACTGATCTCTCACAACTTTAAAGACAGGTCATGGGGTAAATACTGAGTTCTCACATCTTTAAAGACAGGTCCTGGGCTAAATACTGAGTTCTCACAACTTTAAAGACAGGTCATGGGGTAAATACTGAGCTCTCACAACTTTAAAGACCGGTCATGGGGTAAATACTGAGCTCTCACAACTTTAAAGACAGGTCATGGGGTAAATACTGAATTCTCACAACTTTAAAGACAGGTTCTGGGGTAAATACTGAGTTCTCACAACTTTAAAGGCAGGTCATGGGGTAAATACTGAGCTCTCACAACTTTAAAGACAGGTCATGAGGTAAATACTGAGCTCTCTCAACTTTAAAGACATGTCATGGGGTAAATAGTGAGTTCTCACAACTTTAAAGACAGGTCATGGGGTAAATACTGAGCTCTCACAACTTTAAAGACAGGTCATGGGGTAAATACTGAGCTGTCACTACTTTAAAGACAGGTCATGGGGTAAATACAGAATTCTCACAACTGTAAAGACAGGTCATTGGGTAAATACTGAGCTGTCACAACTTTAAAGACAGGTCCTGGGGTAAATACTGAGCTCTCACAACTTTAAAGACAGGTCCTGGGGTAAATACTGAGTTCTCCCAACTTTGAAGACAGGTCATGGGGTAAATACTGAGCTCTCACAACTTTAAAGACAGGTCCTGGGGTAAATACTGAGTTCTCCCAACTTTAAAGACAGGTCATGGGGTAAATACTGATCTCTCACAACTTTAAAGACAGGTCATGGGGTAAATACTGAGCTGTCACAACTTTAAAGACAGGTCCTGGGGTAAATACTGAACTGTCACAACTTTAAAGACAGGTCATGGGGTAAATACTGAGCTGTCACAACTTTAAAGACAGGTCCTGGGGTAAATACTGAGCTCTCACAACTTTAAAGACAGGTCATGGGGTAAGTACTGAGTTCTCACAACGTTAAAGACAGGTCCTGCGGTAAATACTGAGTTCTCACAACTTTAAAGACAGGTCATGGGGTAAATACTGAGCTCTCACAACTTTAAAGACAGGTCCTGGGGTAAATACTGAGTTCTCACAACTTTAAAGACAGGTCATGGGGTAAATACTGAGCTCTCAAAACTTTAAAGACAGGTCCTGGGGTAAATACTGAGTTCTCACAACTTTAAAGACAGGTCATGGGGGAAATACTGAGCTCTCACAACTTTAAAGACAGGTCATGGGCTAAATACTGAGTTCTCACAACTTTAAAGACATTTCATGGGGTAAATACTGAGCTCTCACAACTTTAAAGACAGGTCATTGGGTAAATACTGAGCTGTCACAACTTTAAAGACAGGTCATGGGGTAAATACTGAGCTCTCACAACTTTAAAGACAGGTCCTGTGGTAAATACTGAGCTCTCACAACTTTAAAGACAGGTCATTGGGTAAATACTGAGCTGTCACAACTTTAAAGACAGGTCATGGGGTAAATACTGAGCTCTCACAACTTTAAAGACAGGTCCTGGGGTAAATACTGAGTTCTCCCAACTTTAAAGACAGGTCATGGAGTAAATACTGAGCTCTCACAACTTTAAAGACAGGTCATGGGGTAAATACTGATCTCTCACAACTTTAAAGACAGGTCATGGGGTAAATACTGAGCTCTCACAACTTTAAAGACAGGTCCTGGGGTAAATACTGAGTTCTCCCAACTTTAAAGACAGGTCATGGAGTAAATACTGATCTCTCACAACTTTAAAGACAGGTCATGGGGTAAATACTGAGCTGTCACAACTTCAAAAACGGGTCCTGGGGTAAATACTGAGCTGTCACAACTTTAAAGACAGGTCATGGGGTAAATACTGAGCTGTCACAACTTCAAAAACGGGTCCTGGGGTAAATACTGAGCTCTCACAACTTTAAAGACAGGTCATGGGGTAAGTACTGAGTTCTCACAACTTTAAAGACAGGTCCTGGGGTAAATACTGAGTTCTCACAACTTTAAAGACAGGTCATGGGGTAAATACTGATCTCTCACAACTTTAAAGACATGTCATGGGGTAAGTACTGAGTTCTCACAACTTTAATGACAGGTCATGGGGTAAATACTGAGCTGTCACAACTTTAAAGACATGTCATGGGGTAAATACTGAGTTCTCACAACTTTAAAGACAGGTCATGGGGTAAATACTGAGCTCTCACAACTTTAAAGACAGGTCATGGGGTAAATACTGAGCTCTCACAACTTTAAAGACAGGTCATGGGGTAAATACTGAGCTCTCACAACTTTAAAGACAGGTCATGGGGTAAATACTGAGCTGTCACAACTTTAAAGACAGGGCAAAGGGGGTAAATACTGAGCTCTCACAACTTTAAAGACAGGTCATGAGGTAAACACTGAGCTGTCACAACTTTCAAGACAGGTCATGGGGTAAATACTGAGCTCTCACAACTTTAAAGACAGGTCATGGGGTAAATATCGTGTTCTCACAACTTTAAAGACAGGTCATGGGGTAAATACTGAGCTCTCACAACTTTAAAGACAGGTCATGGGGTAAATACTGAGCTGTCACAACTTTAAAGACAGGTCATGGGGTAAATACTGAGCTCTCACAACTTTAAAGACAGGTCATGGGGTAAATACTGAGTCCTCACAACTTTAAAGACAGGTCATGGGCTAAATACTGAGCTCTCACTACTTTAAAGACAGTTCATGGGGTAAATACTGAGCTGTCACAACTTTAAAGACAGGTCATGGGCTAAATACTGAGTTCTCACAACTTTAAAGACAGGTCATGGGGTAAATACAGAACTCTCACAACTTTAAAGACAGGTCATTGGGTAAATACTGAGCTTTCACAACTTTAAAGACAGGTCATGTGGGAAATACTGAGCTCTCACAACTTTAAAGACAGGTCATGGGGTAAATACTGAGCTCTCACAACTTTAAAGACAGGTCCTGGGGTAAGTACTGAGTTCTCACAACTTTAAAGACAGGTCATGGGGTAAATACTGAGCTCTCACAACTTTAAAGACAGGTCATGGGGTAAATACTGAGCTCTCACAACTTTAAAGACAGGTCATGGGTTAAATACTGAGCTGTCACAACTTTAAAGACAGGGCAAAGGGGGTAAATACTGAGCTCTCACAACTTTAAAGACAGGTCATGAGGTAAACTCTGAGCTGTCACAACTTTCAAGACAGGTCATGGGGTAAATACTGAGCTCTCACAACTTTAAAGACAGGTCATGGGGTAAATACTGAGCTCTCACAACTTTAAAGACAGGTCATGGGGTAAATACTGAGCTCTCACAACTTTAAAGACAGTTCATGGGGTAAATATCGTGTTCTCACAACTTTAAAGACAGGTCATGGGGTAAACTCTGAGCTGTCACAACTTTCAAGACAGGTCATGGGGTAAATACTGAGCTCTCACAACTTTAAAGACAGGTCATGAGGTAAACTCTGAGCTGTCACAACTTTCAAGACAGGTCATGGGGTAAATACTGAGCTCTCACAACTTTAAAGACAGGTCATGGGGTAAATACTGAGCTCTCACAACTTTAAAGACAGGTCATGGGGTAAATACTGAGCTCTCACAACTTTAAAGACAGTTCATGGGGTAAATATCGTGTTCTCACAACTTTAAAGACAGGTCATGGGGTAAATACTGAGCTCTCACAACTTTAAAGACAGGTCATGGGGTAAATACTGAGCTCTCACAACTTTAAAGACAGGTCATGGGGTAAATACTGAGTCCTCACAACTTTAAAGACAGGTCATGGGGTAAATACTGAGCTCTCACTACTTTAAAGACAGTTCATGGGGTAAATACTGAGCTGTCACAACTTTAAAGACAGGGCAAAGGGGGTAAATACTGAGCTTTCACAACTTTAAAGACAGGTCATGGGGTAAATACTGAGTTCTCACAACTTTAAAGACAGGTCATGGGGTAAATACTGAGTTCTCACAACTTTAAAAACAGGTCATGGGGTAAATACTGAGCTGTCACAACTTTAAAGACAGGTCATGGGGTAAATACTGAGTCCTCACAACTTTAAAGACAGGTCATGGGGTAAATACTGAGCTCTCACTACTTTAAAGACAGTTCATGGGGTAAATACTGAGCTGTCACAACTTTAAAGACAGGGCAAAGGGGGTAAATCCTGAGCTCTCACAACTTTAAAGACAGGTCATGGGGTAAATACTGAGTTCTCACAACTTTAAAGACAGGTCATGGGGTAAATATTGAGCTCTCACAACTTTAAAGACAGGTCATGGGGTAAATACTGAGCTCTCACTACTTTAAAGACAGGTCATGGGGTAAATACTGAGCTGTTACAACTTTAAAGACAGGGCAGGGGGTAAATACTGAACTCTCACAACTTTAAAGACGGGCCCTGGGGTAAATACTGAGTTCTCACAACTTTAAAGACAGGTCCTGGGGTAAATACTGAGCTGTCACAACTTTAAAGACAGGTCCTGGGGTAAATACTGAGCTCTCAAAACTTAAAAGACAGGTCATGGGGTAAATACTGAGTTCTCACAACTTTAAAGACAGGTCATGGGGTAAATACTGAGCTGTCACAACTTTAAAGACAGGTCATGGGGTAAATACTGTGTTCTCACAACGTTAAAGACAGGTCATGGGGTAAATACTGCGCTGTCACAACTTTAAAGACAGGTCCTGTGGCAAATACTGAGCTGTCACAACTTTAAAGACAGGTCCAGGGGTAAATACTGAACTGTCACGATTTTAAACACATGTCCTGGGGGAAACACTGAACTGTCACAACTTTAAACACAGGTCTTGGGGAAATACTGAACTGTCAGAACTTCAAAAGACAGGTCCTGTGGGAAACACTGAACTGTCACATCTTTAAACACAGGTCCTGATGGAAATACCGAGCTGTCACAAATATAAAGACATGTCCTGGGGCAATACTGAGCTCTCACAACGTTAAAGACAGGTCATGGGGTAAATTCTGAACTGTCACAACTGGAAACACAGGGCAGGGGGAAATTCTGAACAGTCACAACTTTAAAGACAGGTCATGGGGTAAATAATGAACAGTCACAACTGTAAACACAGGACCTGGATGAAATACTGAACTGTCACCACTTTAAAGACAGCTCCTGGGGGAAATATTGAGCTGTCACAACTTCAAAGACAGGTCCTGGGGTAAATACTGAGCTGTCACAATTGTAAACACAGGTCCTGGTGGAAATACTGAGCTGTCATAATTGTAAACACAGGTCCTGGGGGAAATACTGAACTGTCACAAATTTAAACACGGGGTCTGGAGGAAATACTGAACTGTCACAAATTTAAACACAAGGCCTGGAGGAAATACTGAACTGTCACAAATTTAAACACAAGGCCTGGAGGGAATACTGAACTGTCACAAATTTAAACACAAGGCCTGGAGGAAATACTGAACTGTCACAACTTTAAAGACAGGTCCTGGGGTAAATACTGAGTTCTCCCAACTTTAAAGACAGGTCCTGGAGTAAATACTGAGCTCTCACAACTTTAAAGACAGGTCATGGGGTAAATACTGATCTCTCACAACTTTAAAGACAGGTCATGGGGTAAATACTGAGCTCTCACAACTTTAAAGACAGGTCCTGGGGTAAATACTGAGTTCTCCCAACTTTAAAGACAGGTCATGGAGTAAATACTGAGCTCTCACAACTTTAAAGACAGGTCATGGGGTAAATACTGAGCTCTCACAACTTTAAAGACAGGTCATGGGGTAAATACTGAGCTCTCACAACTTTAAAGACAGTTCATGGGGTAAATATCGTGTTCTCACAACTTTAAAGACAGGTCATGGGGTAAACTCTGAGCTGTCACAACTTTCAAGACAGGTCATGGGGTAAATACTGAGCTCTCACAACTTTAAAGACAGGTCATGAGGTAAACTCTGAGCTGTCACAACTTTCAAGACAGGTCATGGGGTAAATACTGAGCTCTCACAACTTTAAAGACAGGTCATGGGGTAAATACTGAGCTCTCACAACTTTAAAGACAGGTCATGGGGTAAATACTGAGCTCTCACAACTTTAAAGACAGTTCATGGGGTAAATATCGTGTTCTCACAACTTTAAAGACAGGTCATGGGGTAAATACTGAGCTCTCACAACTTTAAAGACAGGTCATGGGGTAAATACTGAGCTCTCACAACTTTAAAGACAGGTCATGGGGTAAATACTGAGTCCTCACAACTTTAAAGACAGGTCATGGGGTAAATACTGAGCTCTCACTACTTTAAAGACAGTTCATGGGGTAAATACTGAGCTGTCACAACTTTAAAGACAGGGCAAAGGGGGTAAATACTGAGCTTTCACAACTTTAAAGACAGGTCATGGGGTAAATACTGAGTTCTCACAACTTTAAAGACAGGTCATGGGGTAAATACTGAGTTCTCACAACTTTAAAAACAGGTCATGGGGTAAATACTGAGCTGTCACAACTTTAAAGACAGGTCATGGGGTAAATACTGAGTCCTCACAACTTTAAAGACAGGTCATGGGGTAAATACTGAGCTCTCACTACTTTAAAGACAGTTCATGGGGTAAATACTGAGCTGTCACAACTTTAAAGACAGGGCAAAGGGGGTAAATCCTGAGCTCTCACAACTTTAAAGACAGGTCATGGGGTAAATACTGAGTTCTCACAACTTTAAAGACAGGTCATGGGGTAAATATTGAGCTCTCACAACTTTAAAGACAGGTCATGGGGTAAATACTGAGCTCTCACTACTTTAAAGACAGGTCATGGGGTAAATACTGAGCTGTTACAACTTTAAAGACAGGGCAGGGGGTAAATACTGAACTCTCACAACTTTAAAGACGGGCCCTGGGGTAAATACTGAGTTCTCACAACTTTAAAGACAGGTCCTGGGGTAAATACTGAGCTGTCACAACTTTAAAGACAGGTCCTGGGGTAAATACTGAGCTCTCAAAACTTAAAAGACAGGTCATGGGGTAAATACTGAGTTCTCACAACTTTAAAGACAGGTCATGGGGTAAATACTGAGCTGTCACAACTTTAAAGACAGGTCATGGGGTAAATACTGTGTTCTCACAACGTTAAAGACAGGTCATGGGGTAAATACTGAGCTGTCACAAATTAAAAGACAGGGCCTGGAGGAAATACTGAACTGTCACAAATTTAAGCACAGGCCCTGGGGAAAATACTGCGCTGTCACAACTTTAAAGACAGGTCCTGTGGCAAATACTGAGCTGTCACAACTTTAAAGACAGGTCCAGGGGTAAATACTGAACTGTCACAACTTTAAACACAGGTCTTGGGGAAATACTGAACTGTCAGAACTTCAAAAGACAGGTCCTGTGGGAAACACTGAACTGTCACATCTTTAAACACAGGTCCTGATGGAAATACCGAGCTGTCACAAATATAAAGACATGTCCTGGGGCAATACTGAGCTCTCACAACGTTAAAGACAGGTCATGGGGTAAATTCTGAACTGTCACAACTGGAAACACAGGGCAGGGGGAAATTCTGAACAGTCACAACTTTAAAGACAGGTCATGGGGTAAATAATGAACAGTCACAACTGTAAACACAGGACCTGGATGAAATACTGAACTGTCACCACTTTAAAGACAGCTCCTGGGGGAAATATTGAGCTGTCACAACTTCAAAGACAGGTCCTGGGGTAAATACTGAGCTGTCACAATTGTAAACACAGGTCCTGGTGGAAATACTGAGCTGTCATAATTGTAAACACAGGTCCTGGGGGAAATACTGAACTGTCACAAATTTAAACACGGGGTCTGGAGGAAATACTGAACTGTCACAAATTTAAACACAAGGCCTGGAGGAAATACTGAACTGTCACAAATTTAAACACAAGGCCTGGAGGGAATACTGAACTGTCACAAATTTAAACACAAGGCCTGGAGGAAATACTGAACTGTCACAACTTTAAAGACAGGTCCTGGGGTAAATACTGAGTTCTCCCAACTTTAAAGACAGGTCCTGGAGTAAATACTGAGCTCTCACAACTTTAAAGACAGGTCATGGGGTAAATACTGATCTCTCACAACTTTAAAGACAGGTCATGGGGTAAATACTGAGCTCTCACAACTTTAAAGACAGGTCCTGGGGTAAATACTGAGTTCTCCCAACTTTAAAGACAGGTCATGGAGTAAATACTGAGCTCTCACAACTTTAAAGACAGGTCATGGGGTAAATACTGAGCTCTCACAACTTTAAAGACAGGTCATGGGGTAAATACTGAGCTCTCACAACTTTAAAGACAGGTCCTGGGGTAAATACTGAGTTCTCCCAACTTTAAAGACAGGTCATGGAGTAAATACTGAGCTCTCACAACTTTAAAGACAGGTCATGGGGTAAATACTGATCTCTCACAACTTTAAAGACAGGTCATGGGGTAAATACTGAGCTGTCACAACTTCAAAAACGGGTCCTGGGGTAAATACTGAGCTCTCACAACTTTAAAGACAGGTCATGGGGTAAGTACTGAGTTCTCACAACTTTAAAGACAGGTCCTGGGGTAAATACTGAGTTCTCACAACTTTAAAGACAGGTCATGGGGTAAATACTGATCTCTCACAACTTTAAAGACATGTCATGGGGTAAGTACTGAGTTCTCACAACTTTAATGACAGGTCATGGGGTAAATACTGAGCTGTCACAACTTTAAAGACAGGTCATGGGGTAAATACTGAGTTCTCACAACTTTAAAGACAGGTCATGGGGTAAATACTGAGCTCTCACAACTTTAAAGACAGGTCATGGGGTAAATACTGAGCTCTCACAACTTTAAAGACAGGTCATGGGGTAAATACTGAGCTCTCACAACTTTAAAGACAGGTCATGGGGTAAATACTGAGCTGTCACAACTTTAAAGACAGGGCAAAGGGGGTAAATACTGAGCTCTCACAACTTTAAAGACAGGTCATGAGGTAAACACTGAGCTGTCACAACTTTCAAGACAGGTCATGGGGTAAATACTGAGCTCTCACAACTTTAAAGACAGTTCATGGGGTAAATATCGTGTTCTCACAACTTTAAAGACAGGTCATGGGGTAAATACTGAGCTCTCACAACTTTAAAGACAGGTCATGGGGTAAATACTGAGCTCTCACAACTTTAAAGACAGGTCATGGGGTAAATACTGAGCTCTCACAACTTTAAAGACAGGTCATGGGGTAAATACTGAGTCCTCACAACTTTAAAGACAGGTCATGGGCTAAATACTGAGCTCTCACTACTTTAAAGACAGTTCATGGGGTAAATACTGAGCTGTCACAACTTTAAAGACAGGTCATGGGCTAAATACTGAGTTCTCACAACTTTAAAGACAGGTCATGGGGTAAATACAGAACTCTCACAACTTTAAAGACAGGTCATTGGGTAAATACTGAGCTCTCACAACTTTAAAGACAGGTCATGTGGGAAATACTGAGCTCTCACAACTTAAAAGACAGGTCATGGGGTAAATACTGAGCTCTCACAACTTTAAAGACAGGTCCTGGGGTAAGTACTGAGTTCTCACAACTTTAAAGACAGGTCATGGGTTAAATACTGAGCTCTCACAACTTTAAAGACAGGTCATGGGGTAAATACTGAGCTCTCACAACTTTAAAGACAGGTCATGGGTTAAATACTGAGCTGTCACAACTTTAAAGACAGGGCAAAGGGGGTAAATACTGAGCTCTCACAACTTTAAAGACAGGTCATGAGGTAAACTCTGAGCTGTCACAACTTTCAAGACAGGTCATGGGGTAAATACTGAGCTCTCACAACTTTAAAGACAGGTCATGGGGTAAATACTGAGCTCTCACAACTTTAAAGACAGGTCATGGGGTAAATACTGAGCTCTCACAACTTTAAAGACAGTTCATGGGGTAAATATCGTGTTCTCACAACTTTAAAGACAGGTCATGGGGTAAACTCTGAGCTGTCACAACTTTCAAGACAGGTCATGGGGTAAATACTGAGCTCTCACAACTTTAAAGACAGGTCATGAGGTAAACTCTGAGCTGTCACAACTTTCAAGACAGGTCATGGGGTAAATACTGAGCTCTCACAACTTTAAAGACAGGTCATGGGGTAAATACTGAGCTCTCACAACTTTAAAGACAGGTCATGGGGTAAATACTGAGCTCTCACAACTTTAAAGACAGTTCATGGGGTAAATATCGTGTTCTCACAACTTTAAAGACAGGTCATGGGGTAAATACTGAGCTCTCACAACTTTAAAGACAGGTCATGGGGTAAATACTGAGCTCTCACAACTTTAAAGACAGGTCATGGGGTAAATACTGAGTCCTCACAACTTTAAAGACAGGTCATGGGGTAAATACTGAGCTCTCACTACTTTAAAGACAGTTCATGGGGTAAATACTGAGCTGTCACAACTTTAAAGACAGGGCAAAGGGGGTAAATACTGAGCTCTCACAACTTTAAAGACAGGTCATGGGGTAAATACTGAGTTCTCACAACTTTAAAGACAGGTCATGGGGTAAATACTGAGTTCTCACAACTTTAAAAACAGTTCATGGGGTAAATACTGAGCTGTCACAACTTTAAAGACAGGGCAAAGGGGGTAAATCCTGAGCTCTCACAACTTTAAAGACAGGTCATGGGGTAAATACTGAGCTCTCACAACTTTAAAGACAGGTCATGGGGTAAATACTGAGCTGTCACAACTTTAAAGACAGGTCATGGGGTAAATACTGAGTTCTCACAACTTTAAAGACAGGTCATGGGGTAAATATTGAGCTCTCACAACTTTAAAGACAGGTCATGGGGTAAATACTGAGCTCTCACTACTTTAAAGACAGGTCATGGGGTAAATACTGAGCTGTTACAACTTTAAAGACAGGGCAGGGGGTAAATACTGAACTCTCACAACTTTAAAGACGGGCCCTGGGGTAAATACTGAGTTCTCACAACTTTAAAGACAGGTCCTGGGGTAAATACTGAGCTGTCACAACTTTAAAGACAGGTCCTGGGGTAAATACTGAGCTCTCAAAACTTAAAAGACAGGTCATGGGGTAAATACTGAGTTCTCACAACTTTAAAGACAGGTCATGGGGTAAATACTGAGCTGTCACAACTTTAAAGACAGGTCATGGGGTAAATACTGAGTTCTCACAACGTTAAAGACAGGTCATGGGGTAAATACTGAGCTGTCACAAATTAAAAGACAGGGCCTGGAGGAAATACTGAACTGTCACAAATTTAAGCACAGGCCCTGGGGAAAATACTGCGCTGTCACAACTTTAAAGACAGGTCCTGTGGCAAATACTGAGCTGTCACAACTTTAAAGACAGGTCCAGGGGTAAATACTGAACTGTCACGATTTTAAACACATGTCCTGGGGGAAACACTGAACTGTCACAACTTTAAACACAGATCTTGGGGAAATACTGAACTGTCAGAACTTCAAAAGACAGGTCCTGTGGGAAACACTGAACTGTCACATCTTTAAACACATGTCCTGATGGAAATACCGAGCTGTCACAAATATAAAGACATGTCCTGGGGAAATACTGAGCTCTCACAACGTTAAAGACAGGTCATGGGGTAAATTCTGAACTGTCACAACTGGAAACACAGGGCAGGGGGAAATTCTGAACAGTCACAACTTTAAAGACAGGTCATGGGGTAAATAATGAACAGTCACAACTGTAAACACAGGACCTGGATGAAATACTGAACTGTCACCACTTTAAAGACTGCTCCTGTGGGAAATATTGAGCTGCCACAACTTCAAAGACAGGTCCTGGGGTAAATACTGAGCTGTCACAATTGTAAACACAGGTCCTGGTGGAAATACTGAGCTGTCATAATTGTAAACACAGGTCCTGGGGGAAATACTGAACTGTCACAAATTTAAACACAGGTCCTGGGGGAAATACTGAACTGTCACAAATTTAAACACAAGGCCTGGAGGAAATACTGAACTGTCACAAATTTAAACACAGGGTCTGGAGGAAATACTGAACTGTCACAAATTTAAACACAGGGCCTGGAGGAAATACTGAACTGTCACAAATTTAAACACAGGGCCTGGAGGAAATACTGAACTGTCACAAATTTAAACACAAGGCCTGGAGGAAATACTGAACTGTCACAAATTTAAACACAAGGCCTGGAGGAAATACTGAACAGTCACAAATTTAAACACAAGGCCTGGAGGAAATACTGAACTGTTACAAATTTAAACACAGGGCCTGGAGGAAAGACTGAACTGTCACAAATTTAAACACAGGGCCTGGAGGAACTACTGAACTGTCACAAATTTAAACACAAGGCCTGGAGGAAATACTGAACTGTCACAAATTTAAACACAAGGCCTGGAGGGAAATACTGAACTGTCACAAATTTAAACACAGGGCCTGGAGGAAATACTGAACTGTCACAAATTTAAACACAAGGCCTGGAGGAAATACTGAACTGTCACAAATTTAAACACAAGGCCTGGAGGAAATACTGAACTGTCACAAATTTAAACACAAGGCCTGGAGGAAATACTGAACTGTCACAAATTTAAATACAGGGCCTGGAGGAAATACTGAACTGTCACAAATTTAAACACAGGGCCTGGAGGAAATACTGAACTGTCACAAATTTAAACACAGGGCCTGGAGGAAATACTGAACTGTCACAAATTTAAACACAAGGCCTGGAGGAAATACTGAACTGTCACAAATTTAAACACAAGGCCTGGAGGAAATACTGAACTGTCACAAATTTAAACACAAGGCCTGGAGGAAATACTGAACTGTCACAAATTTAAACACAAGGCTTGGAGGAAATACTGAACTGTCACAAATTTAAACACAGGGCCTGGAAGAAATACTGAACTGTCACAAATTTAAACACAGGGCCTGGAGGAAATACTGAACTGTCACAAATTTAAACACAAGGCCTGGAGAAAATACTGAACTGTCACAAATTTAAACACAAGGCCTGGAGGAAATACTGAACTGTCACAAATTTAAACACAAGGCCTGGAGGAAATACTGAACTGTCACAAATTTAAACACAGGGCCTGGAAGAAATACTGAACTGTCACAAATTTAAACACAGGGCCTGGAGGAAATACTGAACTGTCACAAATTTAAACACAAGGCCTGGAGAAAATACTGAACTGTCACAAATTTAAACACAAGGCCTGGAGGAAATACTGAACTGTCACAAATTTAAACACAAGGCCTGGAGGGAAATACTGAACTGTCACAAATTTAAACACAGGGCCTGGAGGAAATACTGAACTGTCACAAATTTAATCACAAGGCCTGGAGGGAATACTGAACTCTCACAAATTTAAACACAGGTCCTGGGGGAAATACTGAACTGTCACAAATTTAAACACGGGGTCTGGAGGAAATACTGAACTGTCACAAATTTAAACACGGGGCCTGGAGGGAATACTGAACTGTCACAAATTTAAACACAAGGCCTGGAGGAAATACTGAACTGTCACAAATTTAAACACAGGGCCTGGAGGAAATACTGAACTGTCACAAATTTAAACACAAGGCCTGGAGGAAATACTGAACTGTCACAAATTTAAACACAAGGCCTGGAGGAAATACTGAACTGTCACAAATTTAAACACGGGGTCTGGAGGAAATACTGAACTGTCACAAATTTAAACACAGGGCCTGGAGGAAATACTGAACTGTCACAAATTTAAACACAAGGCGTGGAGGGAATACTGAACTGTCACAAATTTAAGCACAGGGTCTGGAGGAAATACTGAACTGTCACAAATTTAAACACAAGACCTGGAGGAAATACTGAACTGTCACAAATTTAAACACAAGGCCTGGAGGAAATACTGAACTGTCACAAATTTAAACACAGGGCCTGGAGGGAATACTGAACTGTCACAAATTTAAACACAAGGCCTGGAGGGAATACTGAACTGTCAAAAATTTAAACACAAGGCCTGGAGGAAATACTGAACTGTCACAAATTTAAACACGGGGTCTGGAGGAAATACTGAACTGTCACAAATTTAAACACAAGGCCTGGAGGAAATACTGAACTGTCACAAATTTAAACACGGGGTCTGGAGGAAATACTGAACTGTCACAAATTTAAACACGAGGCCTGGAGGGAATACTGAACTGTCACAAATTTAAACACAAGGCCTGGAGGAAATACTGAACTGTCACAAATTTAAACACAGAGCCTGGAGGAAATACTGAACTGTCACAAATTTAAACACAGGGACTGGAGGGAATACTGAACTGTCACAAATTTAAACACAGGGCCTGGAGGAAATACTGAACTGTCACAAATTTAAACACAAGGCCTGGAGGGAATACTGAACTGTCACAAATTTAAACACAGGGCCTGGAGGAAATACTGAACTGTCACAAATTTAAACACAAGGCCTGGAGGAAATACTGAACTGTCACAAATTTAAACACAGGGCCTGGAGGAAATACTGAACTGTCACAAATTTAAACACAAGGCCTGGAGGGAATACTGAACTGTCACAAATTTAAACACAGGGCCTGGAGGAAATACTGAACTGTCACAAATTTAAACACAAGGCCTGGAGGAAATACTGAACTGTCACAAATTTAAACACAAGGCCTGGAGGGAATACTGAACTGTCAAAAATTTAAACACAAGGCCTGGAGGAAATACTGAACTGTCACAAATTTAAACACAAGGCCTGGAGGAAATACTGAACTGTCACAAATTTAAACACGGGGTCTGGAGGAAATACTGAACTGTCACAAATTTAAACACAAGGCCTGGAGGGAATACTGAACTGTCACAAATTTAAGCACAAGGCCTGGAGGAAATACTGAACTGTCACAAATTTAAACACAGGGCCTGGAGGAAATACTGAACTGTCACAAATTTAAACACAAGGCCTGGAGGAAATACTGAAATGTCACAAATTTAAACACAGTGCCTGGAGGAAATACTGAACTGTCACAAATTTAAACACAGGGTCTGGAGGAAATACTGAACTGTCACAAATTAAACACAAGGCCTGGAGTAAATACTGAACTGTCACAAATTTAAACACAAGGCCTGGAGGAAATACTGAACTGTCACAAATTTAAACACAAGGCCTGGAGGAAATACTGAACTGTCACAAATTTAAACACAGGGTCTGGAGGAAATACTGAACTGTCACAAATTTAAACACAGGGCCTGGAGGGAAATACTGAACTGTCACAAATTTAAACACAGGGCCTGGAGGAAATGCTGAACTGTTACAAATTTAAACACAGGGCCTGGAGGGAATACTGAACTGTCACAAATTTAAACACAAGGCCTGGAGGAAATACTGAACTGTCACAAATTTAAACACAGGGCCTGGAGGGAATACTGAACTGTCACAAATTTAAACACAGGGCCTGGAGGAAATACTGAACTGTCACAAATTTAAGCACGGGGTCTGGAGGAAATACTGAACTGTCACAAATTTAAACACGGGGTCTGGAGGAAATACTGAACTGTCACAAATTTAAACACAGGGCCTGGAGGGAATACTGAACTGTCACAAATTTAAACACAAGGCCTGGAGGAAATACTGAACTGTCACAAATTTAAACACAGGGCCTGGAGGAAATACTGAACTGTCACAAATTTAAACACAGGGCCTGGAGGGAATACTGAACTGTCACAAATTTAAACACAAGGCCTGGAGGAAATACTGAACTGTCACAAATTTAAACACAGGGCCTGGAGGGAATACTGAACTGTCACAAATTTAAACACGGGGTCTGGAGGAAATACTGAACTGTCACAAATTTAAACACAGGGCCTGGAGGAA
Organism: Heterodontus francisci; assembly: GCF_036365525.1. NCBI lineage: Eukaryota > Metazoa > Chordata > Chondrichthyes > Heterodontiformes > Heterodontidae > Heterodontus > Heterodontus francisci. The sequence goes on from NW_027141473.1 coordinate 868,016, forward strand.
ATACTGAACTGTCACAAATTTAAACACGGGGTCTGGAGGAAATACTGAACTGTCACAAATTTAAACACGGGGTCTGGAGGAAATACTGAACTGTCACAAATTTAAACACAGGGCCTGGAGGGAATACTGAACTGTCACAAATTTAAACACAAGGCCTGGAGGAAATACTGAACTGTCACAAATTTAAACACAGGGCCTGGAGGAAATACTGAACTGTCACAAATTTAAACACAAGGCCTGGAGGAAATACTGAACTGTCACAAATTTAAACACAAGGCCTGGAGGAAATACTGAACTGTCACAAATTTAAACACAAGGCCTGGAGGAAATACTGAACTGTCACAAATTTAAACACAAGGCTTGGAGGAAATACTGAACTGTCACAAATTTAAACACAAGGCCTGGAGGAAATACTGAACTGTCACAAATTTAAACACGGGGTCTGGAGGAAATACTGAACTGTCACAAATTTAAACACAAGGCCTGGAGGAAATACTGAACTGTCACAAATTTAAACACAAGGCCTGGAGGAAATACTGAACTGTCACAAATTTAAACACAAGGCTTGGAGGAAATACTGAACTGTCACAAATTTAAGCACAAGGCCTGGAGGAAATACTGAACTGTCACAAATTTAAACACAGGGCCTGGAGGGAATACTGAACTGTCACAAATTTAAACACAAGGCCTGGAGGGAATACTGAACTGTCAAAAATTTAAACACAAGGCCTGGAGGAAATACTGAACTGTCACAAATTTAAACACAAGGCCTGGAGGAAATACTGAACTGTCACAAATTTAAACACAGGGGCTGGAGGAAATACTGAACTGTCACAAATTTAAACACAGGGCCTGGAGGAAATAGAGAACTGTCACAAATTTAAACACAGGGACTGGAGGAAATACTGAACTGTCACAAATTTAAACACAGGGACTGGAGGAAATACTGAACTGTCACAAATTTAAACACAGGGTCTGGAGGAAATACTGAACTGTCACAAATTTAAACACAAGGCCTGGAGTAAATACTGAACTGTCACAAATTTAAACACAGGGACTGGAGGAAATACTGAACTGTCACAAATTTAAACACAGGGTCTGGAGGAAATACTGAACTGTCACAAATTAAACACAAGGCCTGGAGGAAATACTGAACTGTCACAAATTTAAACACAAGGCCTGGAGTAAATACTGAACTGTCACAAATTTAAACACAAGGCCTGGAGGAAATACTGAACTGTCACAAATTTAAACACAAGGCCTGGAGGAAATACTGAACTGTCACAAATTTAAACACAAGGCCTGGAGGAAATACTGAACTGTCACAAATTTAAACACAAGGCCTGGAGTAAATACTGAACTGTCACAAATTTAAACACAAGGCCTGGAGGAAATACTGAACTGTCACAAATTTAAACACAAGGCCTGGAGGAAATACTGAACTGTCACAAATTTAAACACAGGGTCTGGAGGAAATACTGAACTGTCACAAATTTAAACACTGGGCCTGGAGGGAATACTGAACTGTCACAAATTTAAACACAGGGTCTGGAGGAAATACTGAACTGTCACAAATTAAACACAAGGCCTGGAGTAAATACTGAACTGTCACAAATTTAAACACAAGGCCTGGAGGAAATACTGAACTGTCACAAATTTAAACACAAGGCCTAGAGGAAATACTGAACTGTCACAAATTTAAACACAGGGTCTGGAGGAAATACTGAACTGTCACAAATTTAAACACAGGGCCTGGAGGAAATACTGAACTGTCACAAATTTAAACACAGGGCCTGGAGGAAATGCTGAACTGTTACAAATTTAAACACAGGGCCTGGAGGGAATACTGAACTGTCACAAATTTAAACACAAGGCCTGGAGGAAATACTGAACTGTCACAAATTTAAACACAGGGCCTGGAGGAAATACTGAACTGTCACAAATTTAAACACAGGGCCTGGAGGGAATACTGAACTGTCACAAATTTAAACACAGGGCCTGGAGGAAATACTGAACTGTCACAAATTTAAACACGGGGTCTGGAGGAAATACTGAACTGTCACAAATTTAAACACAAGGCCTGGAGGGAATACTGAACTGTCACAAATTTAAACACAGGCCTGGAGGAAATACTGAACTGTCACAAATTTAAACACAGGGCCTGGAGGGAAATACTGAACTGTCACAAATTTAAACACAAGGCCTGGAGGAAATACTGAACTGTCACAAATTTAAACACAGGGTCTGGAGGAAATACTGAACTGTCACAAATTTAAACACAAGGCCTGGAGGAAATACTGAACTGTCACAAATTTAAACACAAGGCCTGGAGGAAATACTGAACTGTTACAAATTTAAACACAAGGCCTGGAGGAAATACTGAAATGTCACAAATTTAAACACAAGGCCTGGAGGAAATACTGAACTGTCACAAATTTAAACACAGGGCCTGGAGGAAATACTGAACTGTCACAAATTTAAACACAAGGCCTGGAGGAAATACTGAACTGTCACAAATTTAAACACAAGGCCTGGAGGAAATACTGAACTGTCACAAATTTAAACACAAGGCCTGGAGGAAATACTGAACTGTTACAAATTTAAACACAGGGCCTGGAGGAAATACTGAAATGTCACAAATTTAAACACAAGGCCTGGAGGAAATACTGAACGGTCACAAATTTAAACACAGGGCCTGGAGGAAATACTGAACGGTCACAAATTTAAACACAAGGCCTGGAGAAAATTCTGAACTGTCACAAATTTAAACACAAGGCCTGGAGGAAATACTGAACTGTTACAAATTTAAACACAAGGCCTGGAGGAAATACTGAACTGTCACAAATTTAAACACAAGGCCTGGAGGAAATACTGAACTGTCACAAATTTAAACACAAGGCCTGGAGGAAATACTGAACTGTTACAAATTTAAACACAGGGCCTGGAGGAAATACTGAAATGTCACAAATTTAAACACAAGGCCTGGAGGAAATACTGAACGGTCACAAATTTAAACACAGGGCCTGGAGGAAATACTGAACTGTCACAAATTTAAACACAAGGCCTGGAGAAAATTCTGAACTGTCACAAATTTAAACACAAGGCCTGGAGGAAATACTGAACTGTTACAAATTTAAACACAGGGCCTGGAGGGAATACTGAACTGTCACAAATTTAAACACAAGGCCTGGAGGAAATACTGAACTGTCACAAATTTAAACACAGGGCCTGGAGGAAATACTGAACTGTCACAAATTTAAACACAAGGCCTGGAGCAAATACTGAACTGTCACAAATTTAAACACGGGGTCTGGAGGAAATACTGAACTGTCACAAATTTAAACACAAGGCCTGGAGGGAATACTGAACTGTCACAAATTTAAGCACAAGGCCTGGAGGAAATACTGAACTGTCACAAATTTAAACACAGGGCCTGGAGGGAATACTGAACTGTCACAAATTTAAACACAAGGCCTGGAGGGAATACAGAACTGTCAAAAATTTAAACACAAGGCCTGGAGGAAATACTGAACTGTCACAAATTTAAACACAATGCCTGGAGGAAATACTGAACTGTCACAAATTTAAACACAAGGCCTGGAGGAAATACTGAACTGTCACAAATTTAAACACGGGGTCTGGAGGAAATACTGAACTGTCACAAATTTAAACACAAGGCCTGGAGGGAATACTGAACTGTCACAAATTTAAACACAAGGCCTGGAGGAAATACTGAACTGTCACAAATTTAAACACAGGGCCTGGAGGGAATACTGAACTGTCACAAATATAAACACAAGGCCTGGAGGGAATACTGAACTGTCAAAAATTTAAACACAAGGCCTGGAGGAAATACTGAACTGTCACAAATTTAAACACAAGGCCTGGAGGAAATACTGAACTGTCACAAATTTAAACACAGGGGCTGGACTAAATACTGAACTGTCACAAATTTAAACACAAGGCCTGGAGTAAATACTGAACTGTCACAAATTTAAACACAGGGCCTGGAGGAAATACTGAACTGTCACAAATTTAAACACAGGGTCTGGAGGAAATACTGAACTGTCACAAATTTAAACACAAGGCCTGGAGGAAATACTGAACTGTCACAAATTTAAACACAGGGTCTGGAGGAAATACTGAACTGTCACAAATTTAAACACAAGGCCTGGAGGAAATACTGAACTGTCACAAATTTAAACACAGGGCCTGGAGGAAATACTGAACTGTCACAAATTTAAACACAGGGCCTGGAGGAAATACTGAACTGTCACAAATTTAAACACAGGGCCTGGAGGGAATACTGAACTGTTACAAATTTAAACACAGGGCCTGGAGGGAATACTGAACTGTCACAAATTTAAACACAGGGCCTGGAGGAAATACTGAACTGTCACAAATTTAAACACGGGGTCTGGAGGAAATACTGAACTGTCACAAATTTAAACACAAGGACTGGAGGAAATACTGAACTGTTACAAATTTAAACACAGGGCCTCGAGGGAATACTGAACTGTCACAAATTTAAACACAGGGCCTGGAGGGAATACTGAACTGTCACAAATTTAAACACAGGGCCTGGAGGAAATACTGAACTGTCACAAATTTAAACACAAGGACTGGAGGAAATACTGAACTGTTACAAATTTAAACACAGGGCCTGGAGGGAATACTGAACTGTCACAAATTTAAACACAGGGCCTGGAGGAAATACTGAACTGTCACAAATTTAAACACAGGGCCTGGAGGAAATACTGAACTGTCACAAATTTAAACACAGGGCCTGGAGGGAAATACTGAACTGTCACAAATTTAAACACAAGGCCTGGAGGAAATACTGAACTGTCACAAATTTAAACACAGGGCCTGGAGGGAATACTGAACTGTTACAAATTTAAACACAGGGCCTGGAGGGAATACTGAACTGTCACAAATTTAAACACAGGGCCTGGAGGAAATACTGAACTGTCACAAATTTAAACACGGGGTCTGGAGGAAATACTGAACTGTCACAAATTTAAACACAAGGACTGGAGGAAATACTGAACTGTTACAAATTTAAACACAGGGCCTCGAGGGAATACTGAACTGTCACAAATTTAAACACAGGGCCTGGAGGGAATACTGAACTGTCACAAATTTAAACACAGGGCCTGGAGGAAATACTGAACTGTCACAAATTTAAACACAAGGACTGGAGGAAATACTGAACTGTTACAAATTTAAACACAGGGCCTGGAGGGAATACTGAACTGTCACAAATTTAAACACAGGGCCTGGAGGAAATACTGAACTGTCACAAATTTAAACACAGGGCCTGGAGGAAATACTGAACTGTCACAAATTTAAACACAGGGCCTGGAGGGAAATACTGAACTGTCACAAATTTAAACACAAGGCCTGGAGGAAATACTGAACTGTCACAAATTTAAACACAGGGCCTGGAGGGAAATACTGAACTGTCACAAATTTAAACACAAGGACTGGAGGAAATACTGAACTGTTACAAATTTAAACACAGGGCCTGGAGGGAATACTGAACTGTCACAAATTTAAACACAGGGCCTGGAGGAAATACTGAACTGTCACAAATTTAAACACAAGGACTGGAGGAAATACTGAACTGTTACAAATTTAAACACAGGGCCTGGAGTGAATACTGAACTGTCACAAATTTAAACACAGGGTCTGGAGGAAATACTGAACTGTCACAAATTTAAACACAAGGACTGGAGGAAATACTGAACTGTTACAAATTTAAACACAGGGCCTGGAGGGAATACTGAACTGTCACAAATTTAAACACAGGGCCTGGAGGAAATACTGAACTGTCACAAATTTAAACACAGGGCCTGGAGGAAATACTGAACTGTCACAAATTTAAACACAGGGCCTGGAGGGAAATACTGAACTGTCACAAATTTAAACACAAGGCCTGGAGGAAATACTGAACTGTCACAAATTTAAACACAGGGTCTGGAGGAAATACTGAACTGTCACAAATTTAAACACAGGGCCTGGAGGAAATACTGAACTGTCACAAATTTAAACACAAGGCCTGGAGGAAATACTGAAATGTCACAAATTTAAACACAAGGCCTGGAGGAAATACTGAACTGTCACAAATTTAAACACAGGGCCTGGAGGAAATACTGAACTGTCACAAATTTAAACACAAGGCCTGGAGAAAATACTGAACTGTCACAAATTTAAACACGAGGCCTGGAGGAAATACTGAACTGTTACAAATTTAAACACAGGGCCTGGAGAAAATACTGAACTGTCACAAATTTAAACACAAGGCCTGGAGGGAATACTGAAATGTCACAAATTTAAACACAAGGCCTGGAGGAAATACTGAACTGTCACAAATTTAAACACAGGGCCTGGAGGAAATACTGAACTGTCACAAATTTAAACACAAGGCCTGGAGGAAATACTGAACTGTTACAAATTTAAACACAGGGGCTGGAGGAAATACTGAACTGTCACAAATTTAAACACAAGGCCTGGAGGAAATACTGAACTGTCACAAATTTAAACACAGGGCCTGGAGGAAATACTGAACTGTCACAAATTTAAACACAAGGCCTGGAGGAAATACTGAACTGTCACAAATTTAAACACAAGGCCTGGAGGAAATACTGAACTGTCACAAATTTAAACACAAGGCCTGGAGGAAATACTGAACTGTCAGAAATTTAAACACAAGGCCTGGAGGAAATACTGAACTGTCACAAATGTAAACACAGGGCCTGGAGAAAATACTGAACTGTCACAAATTTAAACACAAGGCCTGGAGGGAATACTGAAATGTCACAAATTTAAACACAAGGCCTGGAGGAAATACTGAACTGTCACAAATTTAAACACAGGGCCTGGAGGAAATACTGAACTGTCACAAATTTAAACACAAGGCCTGGAGGAAATACTGAACTGTTACAAATTTAAACACAGGGCCTGGAGGAAATACTGAACTGTCACAAATTTAAACACAAGGCCTGGAGGAAATACTGAACTGTCACAAATTTAAACACAGGGGCTGGAGGAAATACTGAACTGTCACAAATTTAAACACAAGGCCTGGAGGAAATACTGAACTGTCACAAATTTAAACACAGGGCCTGGAGTAAATACTGAACTGTCACAAATTTAAACACAAGGCCTGGAGGAAATACTGAACTGTCACAAATTTAAACACAAGGCCTGGAGGAAATACTGAACTGTCACAAATTTAAACACAAGGCCTGGAGGAAAGACAGAACTGTCACAAATTTAAACACAGGGCCTGGGGGAAATACTGAACTGTCACAACTTTAAACACAGGGCCTGGAGTAAATACTGAACTGTCACAAATTTAAACACAAGGCCTGGAGGAAATACTGAACTGTCACAAATTTAAACACAGGGCCTGGAGTAAATACTGAACTGTCACAAATTTAAACACAAGGCCTGGAGGAAATACTGAACTGTCTCAAATTTAAACACAGGGCCTGGAGAAAATACTGAACTATCACAAATTTAAACACAAGGCCTGGAGGGAATACTGAAATGTCACAAATTTAAACACAAGGCCTGGAGGAAATACTGAACTGTCACAAATTTAAACACAGGGCCTGGAGGAAATACTGAACTGTCACAAATTTAAACACAAGGCCTGGAGGAAATACTGAACTGTCACAAATTTAAACAGAAGGCCTGGAGGAAATACTGAACTGTCACAAATTTAAACACAGGGCCTGGAGGAAATACTGAACTGTCACAAATTTAAACACAAGGCCTGGAGGAAATACTGAACTGTCACAAATTTAAACACAGGGCCTGGAGTAAATACTGAACTGTCACAAATTTAAACACAAGGCCTGGAGGAAATACTGAACTGTCACAAATTTAAACACAGGGCCTGGAGTAAATACTGAACTGTCACAAATTTAAACACAGGGCCTGGAGTAAATACTGAACTGTCACAAATTTAAACACAGGGCCTGGAGGAAATACTGAACTGTCACAAATTTAAACACAGGGCCTGGAGGAAATACTGAACTGTTACAAATTTAAACACAGGGTCTGGAGGGAATACTGAACTGTCACAAATTTAAACACAGGGCCTGGAGGAAATACTGAACTGTCACAAATTTAAACACAAGGCCTGGAGGAAATACTGAACTGTCACAAATTTAAACACAGGGTCTGGAGGAAATACTGAACTGTCACAAATTTAAACACAGGGCCTGGAGGAAATACTGAACTTTCACAAATTTAAACACAAGGCCTGGAGGAAATACTGAACTGTCCCAAATTTAAACACAGGGCCTGGAGGAAATACTGAACTGTCACAAATTTAAACACAAGGCCTGGAGGAAATACTGAACTGTCACAAATTTAACCACAAGTCCTGGAGGAAATACTGAACTGTCACAAATTTAAACACAAGGCCTGGAGGAAATACTGAACTGTCACAAATTTAAACACAAGTCCTGGAGGAAATACTGAACTGTCAAAAATTTAAACACAGGGGCTGGAGGAAATACTGAACTGTCACAACTTTAAACACAGGGGCTGGAGGAAATACTGAACTGTCACAAATTTAAACACAAGGCCTGGAGGAAATACTGAACTGTCACAAATTTAAACACAAGTCCTGGAGGAAATACTGAACTGTCACAAATTTAAACACAAAGCCTGGAGGAAATACTGAACTGTTACAAATTTAAACACAGGGCCTGGAGGAAATACTGAACTGTCACAAATTTAAACACAAGGCCTGGAGGAAATACTGAACTGTCACAAATTTAAACACAAGGCCTGGAGGAAATACTGAACTGTCACAAATTTAAACACAAGGCCTGGAGGAAATACTGAACTGTCACAAATTTAAACACAGGTCCTGGAGGAAATACTGAACTGTCACAAATTTAAACACAGGGCCTGGAGGAAATACTGAACTGTCACAAATTTAAACACAGGGCCTGGAGGAAATACTGAACTGTCACAAATTTAAACACAAGGCCTGGAGGAAATACTGAACTGTCACAAATTTAAACACAAGGCCTGGAGTAAATACTGAACTGTCACAAATTTAAACACAGGGCCTGGAGGAAATACTGAACTGTCACAAATTTAAACACAGGGCCTGGAGGAAATACTGAACTATCACAAATTTAAACACAAGGCCTGGAGGAAATACTGAACTGTCACAAATTTAAACACAGGGCCTGGAGGAAATACTGAACTGTCACAAATTTAAACAGAGGGCCTGGAGGAAATACTGAACTGTCACAAATTTAAACACAGGGCCTGGAGGAAACACTGAACTGTCACAAATTTAAACACAGGGCCTGGAGGAAATACTGAACTGTCACAAATTTAAACACATGGCCTGGAGGAAATACTGAACTGTCACAAATTTAAACACAAGGCCTGGAGGAAATACTGAACTGTCACAAATTTAAACACAATGCCTGGAGGAAATACTGAACTGTCACAAATTTAAACACAAGTCCTGGAGGAAATACTGAACTGTCACAAATTTAAACACAAGGCCTGGAGGAAATACTGAACTGTTACAAATTTAAACACAGGGCCTGGAGGAAATACTGAACTGTCACAAATTTAAACACAGGGCCTGGAGGAAATACTGAACTGTCACAAATTTAAACACAAGGCCTGGAGGAAATACTGAACTGTCACAACTTTAAACACATGTCCTGGAGGAAATACTGAACTGTTACAAATTTAAACACAGGGCCTGGAGGAAATACTGAACTGTCACAAATTTAAACACAGGGCCTGGAGGAAATACTGAACTGTCACAAATTTAAACACAGGGCCTGGAGGAAATACTGAACTGTCACAAATTTAAACACAAGGCCTGGAGGAAATACTGAACTGTCACAACTTTAAACACATGTCCTGGAGGAAATACTGAACTGTCACAAATTTAAAAACAGGTCCTGGAGGAAATACTGAGCTGTCACAACTTTAAAGACAGGTCCTGGAGGAAAGACTGAGCTGTCACAACTTTAAAGACAGGTCCTGGAGGAAAGACTGAACTGTCACAACTTTAAACACAGGGCCTGGAGGGAATACTGAACTGTCACAACTTTAAACACAGGGCCTGGAGGAAATACTGAAATGTCACAAATTTAAACACAAGGCCTGGAGGGAAATACTGAACTGTCACAACTTTAAACACAGGGCCTGGAGGGAAATACTGAACTGTCACAAATTTAAACACAGGGCCTGGAGGGAAATACTGAACTGTCACAACTTTAAACACAGGGCCTGGAGGGAAATACTGAACTGTCACAACTTTAAACACAAGGCCTGGAGGAAATACTGAACTGTCACAAATTTAAACACAGGGCCTGGAGGAAATACTGAACTGTCACAAATTTAAACACAGGGGCTGGAGGAAATACTGAACTGTCACAAATTTAAACACTGGGCCTGGAGGAAATACTGAACTGTCACAAATTTAAACACAAGGCCTGGAGGAAATACTGAACTGTCACAAATTTAAACACATGGCCTGGAGGAAATACTGAACTGTCACAAATTTAAACACAGGGGCTGGAGGAAATACTGAACTGTCACAAATTTAAACACAAGGCCTGGAGGGAATACTGAACTGTCACAAATTTAAACACAGGGGCTGGAGGAAATACTGAACTGTCACAAATTTAAACACAGGGGCTGGAGGAAATACTGAACTGTCACAAATTTAAACACAAGGCCTGGAGGGAATACTGAACTGTCACAAATTTAAACACAGGGGCTGGAGGAAATACTGAACTGTCACAAATTTAAACACAAGGCCTGGAGGGAATACTGAACTGTCACAAATTTAAACACAGGGGCTGGAGGAAATACTGAACTGTCACAAATTTAAACACATGGCCTGGAGGAAATACTGAACTGTCACAAATTTAAACACAGGGGCTGGAGGAAATACTGAACTGTCACAAATTTAAACACAGAGCCTGGAGGAAATACTGAACTGTCACAAATTTAAACACAGGGTCTGGAGGAAATACTGAACTGTCACAAATTTAAACACAGGGCCTGGAGGAAATACTGAACTGTCACTAATTTAAACACAGGGGCTGGAGGAAATACTGAACTGTCACAAATTTAAACACAGGGCCTGGAGGAAATACTGAACTGTCACAAATTTAAACACAGGGGCTGGAGGAAATACTGAACTGTCACAAATTTAAACACAGGGCCTGGAGGAAATACTGAACTGTCACAAATTTAAACACAGGGGCCTGGAGGGAATACTGAACTGTCACAAATTTAAACACAAGGCCTGGTGGGAATACTGAACTGTCACAAATTTAAACACAAGCCCTGGAGGAAATGCTGAACGGTCACAAATTTAAACACAAGGCCTGGAGGAAATACTGAACTGTCACAAATTTAAACACAAGGCCTGGAGGAAATGCTGAACTGTCACAAATTTAAACACAAGGCCTGGAGGAAATGCTGAACGGTCACAAATTTAAACACAAGGCCTGGAGGAAATACTGAACTGTCACAAATTTAAACACAGGGCCTGGAGGAAATACTGAACTGTCACAAATTTAAACACAAGGCCTGGAGGAAATGCTGAACGGTCACAAATTTAAACACAAGGCCTGGAGGAAATACTGAACTGTCACAAATTTAAACACAGGGCCTGGAGGAAATACTGAACTGTCACAAATTTAAACACAAGGCCTGGAGGAAATACTGAACTGTCACAAATTTAAACACAGGGGCCTGGAGGGAATACTGAACTGTCACAAATTTAAACACAAGGCCTGGAGGGAATACTGCACTGTCACAAATTTAAACACAAGGCCTGGAGGAAATGCTGAACGGTCACAAATTTAAACACAAGGCCTGGAGGAAATACTGAACTGTCACAAATTTAAACACAGGGCCTGGAGGAAATACTGAACTGTCACAAATTTAAACACAAGGCCTGGAGGAAATACTGAACTGTCACAAATTTAAACACAAGGCCTGGAGGAAATACTGAACTGTCACAAATTTAAACACAAGGCCTGGAGGGAATACTGAACTGTCACAAATTTAAACACAAGGCCTGGAGGAAATACTGAACTGTCACAAATTTAAACACAGCGCCTGGAGGAAATACTGAACTGTCACAAATTTAAACACAGGGCCTGGAGGAAATACTGAACTGTCACAAATTTAAACACAAGGCCTGGAGGAAATACTGAACTGTCACAAATTTAAACACAAGGTCAGGACGAAATACTGAACTGTCACAAATTTAAACACAGGGCCTGGAGGGAAATACTGAACTGTCACAAATTTAAACACAAGGCCTGGAGGAAATACTGAACTGTCACAAATTTAAACACAAGGCCTGGAGGAAATACTGAACTGTCACAAATTTAAACACAAGGCCTGGAGGAAATACTGAACTGTCACAAATTTAAACACAGGGGCTGGAGGAAATACTGAACTGTCACAAATTTAAACACAGGGCCTGGAGGAAATTCTGAACTGTCACAAATTTAAACACAGGGCCTGGGGGAAATACTGAACTGTCACAAATTTAAACACAAGGCCTGGAGGAAATACTGAACTGTCACAAATTTAAACACAAGGTCTGGAGGAAATACTGAACTGTCACAAATTTAAACACAGGGCCTGGAGGGAAATACTGAACTGTCACAAATTTAAACACAAGGCCTGGAGGAAATACTGAACTGTCACAAATTTAAACACAAGGCCTGGAGGAAATACTGAACTGTCACAAATTTAAACACAAGGCCTGGAGGAAATACTGAACTGTCACAAATTTAAACACAGGGGCTGGAGGAAATACTGAACTGTCACAAATTTAAACACAGGGCCTGGAGGAAATTCTGAACTGTCACCAATTTAAACACAGGGCCTGGGGGAAATACTGAACTGTCACAAATTTAAACACGGGGTCTGGAGGAAATACTGAACTGTCACAAATTTAAAGACAAGGCCTGGAGGAAATACTGAACTGTCACAAATTTAAACACAAGGCCTGGAGGAAATACTGAACTGTCACAAATTTAAACACAAGGCCTGGAGGGAAATACTGAACTGTCACAAATTTAAACACAGTGCCTGGAGGAAATACTGAACTGTCACAAATTTAAACACAGGGTCTGGAGGAAATACTGAACTGTCACAAATTTAAACACAGGTCCTGGGGGAAATACTGAACTATAACAAATTTAAACACAAGGCCTGGAGGAAATACTGAACTGTCACAAATTTAAACACAGGGCCTGGAGGAAATACTGAACTGTCACAAATTTAAACACAGGGCCTGGGGGAAATTCTGAACTGTCACAAATTTAAACACAGGGCCTGGAGGAAATTCTGAACTGTCACAAATTTAAACACAGGGCCTGGGGGAAATACTGAACTGTCACAAATTTAAACACAAGGCCTGGAGGAAATACTGAACTGTCACAAATTTAAACACAGGGCCTGGGGGAAATACTGAACTGTCACAAATTTAAACACAAGGCCTGGAGGAAATACTGAACTGTCACAAATTTAAACACAGGGCCTGTAGGAAATTCTGAACTGTCACAAATTTAAACACAGGGCCTGGGGGAAATACTGAACTGTCACAAATTTAAACACAAGGCCTGGAGGAAATACTGAACTGTCACAAATTTAAACACAGGGCCTGGAGGAAATTCTGAACTGTCACAAATTTAAACACAGGGCCTGGGGGAAATACTGAACTGTCACAAATTTAAACACAAGGCCTGGATGAAATACTGAACTGTCACAAATTTAAACACAGGGCCTGGAGGAAATACTGAACTGTCACAAATTTAAACACAGGGCCTGGAGGAAATTCTGAACTGTCACAAATTTAAACACAGGGCCTGGGGGAAATACTGAACTGTCACAAATTTAAACACAGGGCCTGGAGGAAATACTGAACTGTCACAAATTTAAACACAGGGCCTGGAGGAAATACTGAACTGTCACAAATTTAAACACAGGGCCTGGAGGAAATACTGAACTGTCACAAATTTAAACACAGGCCCTGGGGGAAATTCTGAACTGTCACAAATTTAAACACAGGGCCTGGAGGAAATTCTGAACTGTCACAAATTTAAACACAAGGCCTGGAGTAAATACTGAACTGTCACAAATTTAAACACAGGGCCTGGAGGAAATACTGAACTGTCACAAATTTAAACACAAGGCCTGGAGGAAATACTGAACTGTCACAAATTTAAACACAGGGCCTGGAGGAAATACTGAACTGTCACAAATTTAAACACAGGGGCTGGAGGAAATACTGAACTGTCACAAATTTAAACACAAGGCCTGGAGGAAATACTGAACTGTCACAAATTTAAACACAGGGTCTGGAGGAAATACTGAACTGTCACAAATTTAAACACAGGGCCTGGAGGAAATACTGAACTGTCACAAATTTAAACACAAGGCCTGGAGGAAATACTGAACTGTCACAAATTTAAACACAAGGCCTGGAGGAAATACTGAACTGTCACAAATTTAAACACAGGGCCTGGAGGAAATACTGAACTGTCACAAATTTAAACACAAGGCCTGGAGGAAATACTGAACTGTCACAAATTTAAACACAAGGCCTGGAGGAAATACTGAACTGTCACAAATTTAAACACAAGGCCTGGAGGAAATACTGAACTGTCACAAATTTAAACACAGGGCCTGGAGGAAATACTGAACTGTCACAAATTTAAACACAGGGGCTGGAGGAAATACTGAACTGTCACAAATTTAAACACAAGGCCTGGAGGAAATACTGAACTGTCACAAATTTAAACACAGGGTCTGGAGGAAATACTGAACTGTCACAAATTTAAACACAGGGCCTGGAGGAAATACTGAACTGTCACTAATTTAAACACAGGGGCTGGAGGAAATACTGAACTGTCACAAATTTAAACACAGGGCCTGGAGGAAATACTGAACTGTCACAAATTTAAACACAGGGGCTGGAGGAAATACTGAACTGTCACAAATTTAAACACAGGGCCTGGAGGAAATACTGAACTGTCACAAATTTAAACACAGGGGCCTGGAGGGAATACTGAACTGTCACAAATTTAAACACAAGGCCTGGAGGGAATACTGAACTGTCACAAATTTAAACACAAGCCCTGGAGGAAATGCTGAACGGTCACAAATTTAAACACAAGGCCTGGAGGAAATACTGAACTGTCACAAATTTAAACACAGGGCCTGGAGGAAATACTGAACTGTCACAAATTTAAACACAAGGCCTGGAGGAAATGCTGAACGGTCACAAATTTAAACACAAGGCCTGGAGGAAATACTGAACTGTCACAAATTTAAACACAAGGCCTGGAGGAAATACTGAACTGTCACAAATTTAAACACAAGGCCTGGAGGGAATACTGAACTGCCACAAATTTAAACACAAGGCCTGGAGGAAATACTGAACTGTCACAAATTTAAACACAGGGCCTGGAGGAAATACTGAACTGTCACAAATTTAAACACAAGGCCTGGAGGAAATACTGAACTGTCACAAATTTAAACACAGGGGCCTGGAGGGAATACTGAACTGTCACAAATTTAAACACAAGGCCTGGAGGGAATACTGCACTGTCACAAATTTAAACACAAGGCCTGGAGGAAATGCTGAACGGTCACAAATTTAAACACAAGGCCTGGAGGAAATACTGAACTGTCACAAATTTAAACACAGGGCCTGGAGGAAATACTGAACTGTCACAAATTTAAACACAAGGCCTGGAGGAAATACTGAACTGTCACAAATTTAAACACAAGGCCTGGAGGAAATACTGAACTGTCACAAATTTAAACACAAGGCCTGGAGGGAATACTGAACTGTCACAAATTTAAACACAAGGCCTGGAGGAAATACTGAACTGTCACAAATTTAAACACAAGGCCTGGAGGAAATACTGAACTGTCACAAATTTAAACACAAGGCCTGGAGGAAATACTGAACTGTCACAAATTTAAACACAGGGGCTGGAGGAAATACTGAACTGTCACAAATTTAAACACAGGGCCTGGAGGAAATTCTGAACTGTCACAAATTTAAACACAGGGCCTGGGGGAAATACTGAACTGTCACAAATTTAAACACGGGGTCTGGAGGAAATACTGAACTGTCACAAATTTAAAGACAAGGCCTGGAGGAAATACTGAACTGTCACAAATTTAAACACAAGGCCTGGAGGAAATACTGAACTGTCACAAATTTAAACACAAGGCCTGGAGGGAAATACTGAACTGTCACAAATTTAAACACAGTGCCTGGAGGAAATACTGAACTGTCACAAATTTAAACACAGGGTCTGGAGGAAATACTGAACTGTCACAAATTTAAACACAGGTCCTGGGGGAAATACTGAACTATAACAAATTTAAACACAGGGCCTGGAGGAAATACTGAACTGTCACAAATTTAAACACAAGGCCTGGAGGAAATACTGAACTGTCACAAATTTAAACACAGGGGCCTGGAGGGAATACTGAACTGTCACAAATTTAAACACAAGGCCTGGAGGGAATACTGCACTGTCACAAATTTAAACACAAGGCCTGGAGGAAATGCTGAACGGTCACAAATTTAAACACAAGGCCTGGAGGAAATACTGAACTGTCACAAATTTAAACACAGGGCCTGGAGGAAATACTGAACTGTCACAAATTTAAACACAGGGCCTGGAGGGAAATACTGAACTGTCACAAATTTAAACACAAGGCCTGGAGGAAATACTGAACTGTCACAAATTTAAACACAAGGCCTGGAGGAAATACTGAACTGTCACAAATTTAAACACAAGGCCTGGAGGAAATACTGAACTGTCACAAATTTAAACACAGGGGCTGGAGGAAATACTGAACTGTCACAAATTTAAACACAGGGCCTGGAGGAAATTCTGAACTGTCACAAATTTAAACACAGGGCCTGGGGGAAATACTGAACTGTCACAAATTTAAACACGGGGTCTGGAGGAAATACTGAACTGTCACAAATTTAAAGACAAGGCCTGGAGGAAATACTGAACTGTCACAAATTTAAACACAAGGCCTGGAGGAAATACTGAACTGTCACAAATTTAAACACAAGGCCTGGAGGGAAATACTGAACTGTCACAAATTTAAACACAGTGCCTGGAGGAAATACTGAACTGTCACAAATTTAAACACAGGGTCTGGAGGAAATACTGAACTGTCACAAATTTAAACACAGGTCCTGGGGGAAATACTGAACTATAACAAATTTAAACACAAGGCCTGGAGGAAATACTGAACTGTCACAAATTTAAACACAGGGCCTGGAGGAAATACTGAACTGTCACAAATTTAAACACAGGGCCTGGGGGAAATTCTGAACTGTCACAAATTTAAACAGAGGGCCTGGAGGAAATTCTGAACTGTCACAAATTTAAACACAGGGCCTGGGGGAAATACTGAACTGTCACAAATTTAAACACAAGGCCTGGAGGAAATACTGAACTGTCACAAATTTAAACACAGGGCCTGGAGGAAATACTGAACTGTCACAAATTTAAACACAGGGCCTGGAGGAAATTCTGAACTGTCACAAATTTAAACACAGGGCCTGGGGGAAATACTGAACTGTCACAAATTTAAACACAAGGCCTGGATGAAATACTGAACTGTCACAAATTTAAACACAGGGCCTGGAGGAAATACTGAACTGTCACAAATTTAAACACAGGGCCTGGAGGAAATTCTGAACTGTCACAAATTTAAACACAGGGCCTGGAGGGAATACTGAACTGTTACAAATTTAAACACAAGGCCTGGAGGGAAATACTGAACTGTCACAAATTTAAACACAGGGCCTGGAGGAAATACTGAACTGTCACAAATTTAAACACAGGGCCTGGAGGAAATACTGAACTGTCACAAATTTAAACACAGGGCCTGGAGGAAATACTGAACTGTCACAAATTTAAACACAGGCCCTGGGGGAAATTCTGAACTGTCACAAATTTAAACACAGGGCCTGGAGGAAATTCTGAACTGTCACAAATTTAAACACAAGGCCTGGAGGAAATACTGAACTGTCACAAATTTAAACACAGAGTCTGGAGGAAATACTGAACTGTCACAAATTTAAACACAGGGCCTGGGGGAAATTCTGAACTGTCACAAATTTAAACACAGGGCCTGGGGGAAATTCTGAACTGTCACAAATTTAAACACAAGGCCTGGGGGAAATACTGAACTGTCACAAATTTAAACACGGGGTCTGGAGGAAATACTGAACTGTCACAAATATAAACACAAGGCCTGGAGGAAATACTGAACTGTCACAAATTTAAACACAAGGCCTGGAGGAAATACTGAACTGTCACAAATTTAAACACAAGGCCTGGAGGGAAATACTGAACTGTCACAAATTTAAACACAGGGGCTGGAGGAAATACTGAACTGTCACAAATTTAAACACAAGGCCTGGAGGAAATACTGAACTGTCACAAATTTAAACACAAGGCCTGGAGGAAATACTGAACTGTCACAAATTTAAACACAAGGACTGGAGGAAATACTGAACTGTCACAAATTTAAACACAAGGCCTGGAGGAAATACTGAACTGTCACAAATTTAAACACAAGGCCTGGAGGAAATACTGAACTGTCACAAATTTAAACACAAGGCCTGGAGGAAATACTGAACTGTCACAAATTTAAACACAAGGCCTGGAGGAAATACTGAACTGTCACAAATTTAAACACAGGGGCTGGAGGAAATACTGAACTGTCACAAATTTAAACACAAGGCCTGGAGGAAATACTGAACTGTCACAAATTTAAACACAGGGCCTGGAGGAAATACTGAACTGTCACAAATTTAAACACAAGGCCTGGAGGAAATACTGAACTGTCACAACTTTAAACACAGGGACTGGAGGAAATACTGAACTGTCACAAATTTAAACACAAGGCCTGGAGGGAAATACTGAACTGTCACAAATTTAAACACAAGGCCTGGAGGAAATACTGAACTGTCACAAATTTAAACACAAGGCCTGGAGGAAATACTGAACTGTCACAAATTTAAACACAGGGCCTGGAGGAAATACTGAACTGTCACAAATTTAAACACAGGGCCTGGAGGGAAATACTGAACTGTCACAAATTTAAACACAAGGCCTGGAGGAAATACTGAACTGTCACAAATTTAAACACAAGGCCTGGAGGAAATACTGAACTGTCACAAATTTAAACACAGGGCCTGGAGGGAAATACTGAACTGTCACAAATTTAAACACAAGGCCTGGAGGAAATACTGAACTGTCACAAATTTAAACACAAGGCCTGGAGGAAATACTGAACTGTCACAAATTTAAACACAAGGCCTGGAGGAAATACTGAACTGTCACAAATTTAAACACAGGGGCTGGAGGAAATACTGAACTGTCACAAATTTAAACACAGGGCCTGGAGGAAATTCTGAACTGTCACAAATTTAAACACAAGGCCTGGAGGAAATACTGAACTGTCACAAATTTAAACACAAGGCCTGGAGTAAATACTGAACTGTCACAAATTTAAACACAGGGCCTGGAGGAAATTCTGAACTGTCACAAATTTAAACACAAGGCCTGGAGGAAATACTGAACTTTCACAAATTTAAACACAGGGCCTGGAGGAAATAGTGAACTGTCACAAATTTAAACACAGGGCCTGGAGGAAATACTGAACTGTCACAAATTTAAACACAGTGCCTGGAGGAAATACTGAACTGTCACAAATTTAAACACAGGGTCTGGAGGAAATACTGAACTGTCACAAATTTAAACACAGGTCCTGGGGGAAATACTGAACTATAACAAATTTAAACACAAGGCCTGGAGGAAATACTGAACTGTCACAAATTTAAACACAGGGCCTGGGGGAAATTCTGAACTGTCACAAATTTAAACAGAGGGCCTGGAGGAAATTCTGAACTGTCACAAATTTAAACATAGGGCCTGGAGGAAATACTGAACTGTCACAAATTTAAACACAGGGCCTGGAGGAAATACTGAACTGTCACAAATTTAAACACAGGGCCTGGGGGAAATTCTGAACTGTCACAAATTTAAACAGAGGGCCTGGAGGAAATTCTGAACTGTCACAAATTTAAACACAGGGCCTGGGGGAAATACTGAACTGTCACAAATTTAAACACAAGGCCTGGAGGAAATACTGAACTGTCACAAATTTAAACACAGGGCCTGGGGGAAATACTGAACTGTCCCAAATTTAAACACAGGGCCTGGAGGAAATTCTGAACTGTCACAAATTTAAACACAGGGCCTGGGGGAAATTCTGAACTGTCACAAATTTAAACACAAGGCCTGGAGGAAATACTGAACTGTCACAAATTTAAACACAGAGCCTGGAGGAAATACTGAACTGTCACAAATTTAAACACAGGGCCTGGGGGAAATTCTGAACTGTCACAAATTTAAACACAGGGCCTGGGGGAAATTCTGAACTGTCACAAATTTAAACACAAGGCCTGGGGGAAATACTGAACTGTCACAAATTTAAACACGGGGTCTGGAGGAAATACTGAACTGTCACAAATATAAACACAAGGCCTGGAGGAAATACTGAACTGTCACAAATTTAAACACAAGGCCTGGAGGAAATACTGAACTGTCACAAATTTAAACACAAGGCCTGGAGGGAAATACTGAACTGTCACAAATTTAAACACAGGGGCTGGAGGAAATACTGAACTGTCACAAATTTAAACACAAGGCCTGGAGGAAATACTGAACTGTCACAAATTTAAACACAAGGCCTGGAGGAAATACTGAACTGTCACAAATTTAAACACAAGGACTGGAGGAAATACTGAACTGTCACAAATTTAAACACAAGGCCTGGAGGAAATACTGAACTGTCACAAATTTAAACACAGGGTCTGGAGGAAATACTGAACTGTCACAAATTTAAACACAGGTCCTGGGGGAAATACTGAACTGTCACAAATTTAAACACAAGGCCTGGAGGAAATACTGAACTGTCACAAATTTAAACACAGGGCCTGGAGGAAATACTGAACTGTCACAAATTTAAACACAAGGCCTGGAGGAAATACTGAACTGTCACAACTTTAAACACAGGGACTGGAGGAAATACTGAACTGTCACAAATTTAAACACAAGGCCTGGAGGGAAATACTGAACTGTCACAAATTTAAACACAAGGCCTGGAGGAAATACTGAACTGTCACAAATTTAAACACAAGGCCTGGAGGAAATACTGAACTGTCACAAATTTAAACACAGGGCCTGGAGGAAATACTGAACTGTCACAAATTTAAACACAGGGCCTGGAGGGAAATACTGAACTGTCACAAATTTAAACACAAGGCCTGGAGGAAATACTGAACTGTCACAAATTTAAACACAAGGCCTGGAGGAAATACTGAACTGTCACAAATTTAAACACAGGGCCTGGAGGGAAATACTGAACTGTCACAAATTTAAACACAAGGCCTGGAGGAAATACTGAACTGTCACAAATTTAAACACAAGGCCTGGAGGAAATACTGAACTGTCACAAATTTAAACACAAGGCCTGGAGGAAATACTGAACTGTCACAAATTTAAACACAGGGGCTGGAGGAAATACTGAACTGTCACAAATTTAAACACAGGGCCTGGAGGAAATTCTGAACTGTCACAAATTTAAACACAAGGCCTGGAGGAAATACTGAACTGTCACAAATTTAAACACAAGGCCTGGAGTAAATACTGAACTGTCACAAATTTAAACACAGGGCCTGGAGGAAATTCTGAACTGTCACAAATTTAAACACAAGGCCTGGAGGAAATACTGAACTTTCACAAATTTAAACACAGGGCCTGGAGGAAATAGTGAACTGTCACAAATTTAAACACAGGGCCTGGAGGAAATACTGAACTGTCACAAATTTAAACACAGGGCCTGGAGGAAATTCTGAACTGTCACAAATTTAAACACAAGGCCTGGGGGAAATACTGAACTGTCACAAATTTAAACACGGGGTCTGGAGGAAATACTGAACTGTCACAAATTTAAAGACAAGGCCTGGAGGAAATACTGAACTGTCACAAATTTAAACACAAGGCCTGGAGGAAATACTGAACTGTCACAAATTTAAACACAAGGCCTGGAGGGAAATACTGAATTGTCACAAATTTAAACACAGTGCCTGGAGGAAATACTGAACTGTCACAAATTTAAACACAGGGTCTGGAGGAAATACTGAACTGTCACAAATTTAAACACAGGGCCTGGGGGAAATTCTGAACTGTCACAAATTTAAACACAGGGCCTGGAGGAAATTCTGAACTGTCACAAATTTAAACACAGGGGCAGGAGGAAATACTGAACTGTCACAAATTTAAACACAGGGCCTGGGGGAAATTCTGAACTGTCACAAATTTAAACACAGGGCCTGGAGGAAATTCTGAACTGTCACAAATTTAAACACAGGGCCTGGAGGAAATACTGAACTGTCACAAATTTAAACACAGGGCCTGGGGGAAATACTGAACTGTCACAAATTTAAACACAAGGCCTGGAGGAAATACTGAACTGTCACAAATTTAAACACAGGGCCTGGAGGAAATTCTGAACTGTCACAAATTTAAACACAGGGCCTGGGCGAAATACTGAACTGTCACAAATTTAAACACAAGGCCTGGAGGAAATACTGAACTGTCACATATTTAAACACAGGGCCTGGAGGAAATACTGAACTGTCACAAATTTAAACACAGAGCCTGGAGGAAATACTGAACTGTCACAAATTTAAACACAGGGCCTGGAGGAAATACTGAACTGTCACAAATTTAAACACAAGGCCTGGAGGAAATTCTGAACTGTCACAAATTTAAACACAAGGCCTGGAGGAAATTCTGAACTGTCACAAATTTAAACACAGGGACTGGGGGAAATACTGAACTGTCACAAATTTAAACACAAGGCCTGGATGAAATACTGAACTGTCACAAATTTAAACACAGGGCCTGGAGGAAATACTGAACTGTCACAAATTTAAACACAGGGCCTGGAGGAAATTCTGAACTGTCACAAATTTAAACACAGGGCCTGGGGGAAATACTGAACTGTCACAAATTTAAACACAGGGCCTGGAGGAAATACTGAACTGTCACAAATTTAAACACAGGGCCTGGAGGAAATACTGAACTGTCACTAATTTAAACACAGGGCCTGGAGGAAATACTGAACTGTCACAAATTTAAACACAGGCCCTGGGGGAAATTCTGAACTTTCACAAATTTAAACACAGGGCCTGGAGGAAATTCTGAACTGTCACAAATTTAAACACAAGGCCTGGGGGAAATTCTGAACTGTCACAAATTTAAACACAGGGCCTGGGGGAAATTCTGAACTGTCACAAATTTAAACACAAGGCCTGGGGGAAATACTGAACTGTCACAAATTTAAACACGGGGTCTGGAGGAAATACTGAACTGTCACAAATTTAAACACAAGGCCTGGAGGAAATACTGAACTGTCACAAATTTAAACACAGGGGCTGGAGGAAATTCTGAACTGTCACAAATTTAAACACAGGGCCTGGAGGAAATTCTGAACTGTCACAAATTTAAACACAAGGCCTGGAGGAAATACTGAACTGTCACAAATTTAAACACAAGGCCTGGAGGAAATACTGAACTGTCACAAATTTAAACACAAGGCCTGGAGGAAATACTGAACTGTCACAAATTTAAACACAGGGCATGGAGGAAATTCTGAACTGTCACAAATTTAAACACAAGGCCTGGAGGAAATACTGAACTGTCACAAATTTAAACACAAGGCCTGGAGGAAATACTGAACTGTCACAAATTTAAACACAAGGACTGGAGGAAATACTGAACTGTCACAAATTTAAACACAGGGCATGGAGGAAATTCTGAACTGTCACAAATTTAAACACAAGGCCTGGAGGAAATACTGAACTGTCACAAATTTAAACACAAGGCCTGGAGGAAATACTGAACTGTCACAAATTTAAACACAGGGCCTGGAGGAAATACTGAACTGTCACAAATTTAAACACAAGGCATGGAGGAAATACTGAATTGTTACAAATTTAAACACAAGGCCTGGAGGAAATACTGAACTGTCACAAATTTAAACACAAGGCCTGGAGGAAATACTGAACTGTCACAAATTTAAACACAAGGCCTGGAGGAAATTCTGAACTGTCACAAATTTAAACACAGGGCCTGGAGGAAATACTGAACTGTCACAACTTTAAACACAGGGCATGGAGGAAATTCTGAACTGTCACAAATTTAAACACAAGGCCTGGAGGGAAATACTGAACTGTCACAAATTTAAACACAAGGCCTGGAGGAAATACTGAACTGTCACAAATTTAAACACAAGGCCTGGAGGGAATACTGAACTGTCACAAATTTAAACACAAGGCCTGGAGTAAATACTGAACTGTCACAAATTTAAACACAGGGCCTGGAGGAAATTCTGAACTGTCACAAATTTAAACACAAGGCCTGGAGGGAAAACTGAACTGTCACAAATTTAAACACAAGGCCTGGAGGAAATACTGAACTGTCACAAATTTAAACACAAGGCCTGGAGGGAATACTGAACTGTCACAAATTTAAACACAAGGCCTGGAGAAAATACTGAACTGTCACAAATTTAAACACAAGGCCTGGAGGAAATACTGAACTGTCACAAATTTAAACACAAGGCCTGGAGGAAATACTGAACTGTCACAAATTTAAACACAAGGCCTGGAGGGAAATACTGAACTGTCACAAATTTAAACACAAGGCCTGGAGGAAATACTGAACTGTCACAAATTTAAACACAAGGCCTGGAGGAAATACTGAACTGTCACAAATTTAAACACAAGGCCTGGAGGGAAATACTGAACTGTCACAAATTTAAACACAGGGGCTGGAGGAAATTCTGAACTGTCACAAATTTAAACACAGGGCATGGAGGAAATTCTGAACTGTCACAAATTTAAACACAGGGGCTGGAGGCAATTCTGAACTGTCACAAATTTAAACACAAGGCCTGGAGGAAATACTGAAGTGTCACAAATTTAAACACAGGGCCTGGAGGAAATACTGAACTGTCACAAATTTAAACACAGGGGCTGGAGGAAATTCTGAACTGTCACAAATTTAAACACAGGGCCTGGAGGGAAATACTGAACTGTCACAACTTTAAACACAAGGCCTGGAGGAAATACTGAACTGTCACAAATTTAAACACAAGGCCTGGAGGGAAATACTGAACTGTCACAAATTTAAACACAGGGCATGGAGGAAATTCTGAACTGTCACAAATTTAAACACAGGGCATGGAGGAAATTCTGAACTGTCACAAATTTAAACACAGGGGCTGGAGGAAATTCTGAACTGTCACAAATTAAAACACAAGGCCTGGAGGAAATACTGAACTGTCACAAATTTAAACACAAGGCCTGGAGGAAATACTGAACTGTCACAAATTTAAACACAAGGCCTGGAGGGAAATACTGAACTGTCACAAATTTAAACACAAGGCCTGGAGGAAATACTGAACTGTCACAAATTTAAACACAAGGCCTGGAGGAAATACTGAACTGTCACAAATTTAAACACAGGGGCTGGAGGAAATACTGAACTGTCACAAATTTAAACACAGGGCCTGGAGGAAATACTGAACTGTCACAAATTTAAACACAGGGCCTGGAGGAAATACTGAACTGTCACAAATTTAAACACAAGGCCTGGAGGAAATACTGAACTGTCACAAATTTAAACACAAGGCCTGAAGGAAATACTGAACTGTCACAAATTTAAACACAAGGCCTGGAGGAAATGCTGAACTGTCACAAATTTAAACACAAGGCCTGGAGCAAATACTGAACTGTCACAAATTTAAACACAGGGGCTGGAGGAAATACTGAACTGTCACAAATTTAAACACAAGGCCTGGAGGAAATGCTGAACTGTCACAAATTTAAACACAAGGCCTGGAGGAAATACTGAACTGTCACAAATTTAAACACAGGGGCTGGAGGAAATACTGAACTGTCACAAATTTAAACACAAGGCCTGGAGGAAATACTGAACTGTCACAAATTTAAACACAGGGGCTGGAGGAAATTCTGAACTGTCACAAATTTAAACACAAGGCCTGGAGGGAAATACTGAACTGTCACAACTTTAAACACAGGGTGTGGAGGAAATACTGAACTGTCACAAATTTAAACACAAGGCCTGGAGTAAATACTGAACTGTCACAAATTTAAACACAAGGCCTGGTGGAAATACTGAACTGTCACAAATTTAAACACAAGGCCTGGAGGAAACACTGAACTGTCACAAATTTAAACACAGGGCCTGGAGGAAATACTGAACTGTCACAAATTTAAACACAAGGCCTGGAGGAAATACTGAACTGTCACAAATTTAAACACAAGGCCTGGAGGAAATACTGAACTGTCACAAATTTAAACACAAGGCCTGGAGTAAATACTGAACTGTCACAAATTTAAACACAGGGCCGGGAGGAAATACTGAACTGTTACAAATTTAAACACAAGGCCTGGAGGAAATACTGAACTGTCACAAATTTAAACACAGGGCCTGGAGGAAATACTGAACTGTTACAAATTTAAACACAAGGCCTGGAGGAAATACTGAACTGTCACAACTTTAAACACAGGGCCTGGAGGAAATACTGAACTGTCACAAATTTAAACACAAGGCCTGGAGGAAATACTGAACTGTCACAAATTTAAACACAGGGCCTGGAGGAAATACTGAACTGTCACAAATTTAAACACAAGGCCTGGAGGAAATACTGAACTGTCACAAATTTAAACACAAGGCCTGGAGGAAATACTGAACTGTCACAAATTTAAACACAAGGCCTGGAGTAAATACTGAACTGTCACAAATTTAAACACAGGGCCGGGAGGAAATACTGAACTGTTACAAATTTAAACACAAGGCCTGGAGTAAATACTGAACTGTCACAAATTTAAACACAGGGCTGGGAGGAAATACTGAACTGTTACAAATTTAAACACAAGGCCTGGAGGAAATACTGAACTGTCACAAATTTAAACACAGGGCCTGGAGGAAATACTGAACTGTCACAAATTTAAACACAAGGCCTGGAGGAAATACTGAACTTTCACAACTTTAAACACAGGGCCTGGAGGAAATACTGAACTGTCACAAATTTAAACACAGGGCCTGGAGGAAATACTGAACTGTCACAAATTTAAACACAAGGCCTGGAGGAAATACTGAACTGTCACAAATTTAAACACAGGGTCTGGAGGAAATACTGAGCTGTCACAAATTTAAACACAAGGCCTGGAGGAAATACTGAACTGTCACAAATTTAAACACAAGGCCTGGAGGAAATACTGAACTGTCACAAATTTAAACACAGGTGCTGGAGGAAATACTGAACTGTCACAAATTTAAACACAAGGCCTGGAGGAAATACTGAACTGTCACAAATTTAAACACAAGGCCTGGAGGAAATACTGAACTGTCACAAATTTAAACACAAGGCCTGGAGGAAATACTGAACTGTCACAAATTTAAACACAGGTGCTGGAGGAAATACTGAACTGTCACAACTTTAAACACAGGGCCTGGAGGAAATTCTGAACTGTCACAAATTTGAACACAGGGGCTGGAGGAAATACTGAACTGTCACAAATTTAAACACAGGGGCTGGAGGAAATACTGAACTGTCACAAATTTAAACACAAGGCCTGGAGGAAATACTGAACTGTCACAAATTTAAACACAGGGGCTGGAGGAAATACTGAACTGTCACAAATTTAAACACAAGGCCTGGAGGAAATACTGAACTGTCACAAATTGAAACACAGGGGCTGGAGGAAATTCTGAACTGTCACAAATTTGAACACAGGGGCTGGAGGAAATACTGAACTGTCACAAATTTAAACACAGGGGCTGGAGGAAATACTGAACTGTCACAAATTTAAACACAGGGCCTGGAGGAAATACTGAACTGTCACAAATTTAAACACAAGGCCTGGAGGAAATTCTGAACTGTCACAAATTTAAACACAGGGTCTGGAGGAAATACTGAACTGTCACAAATTTAAACACAGGGCCTGGAGGAAATACTGAACGGTCACAAATTTAAACACAAGGCCTGGAGGAAATACTGAACTGTCACAAATTTAAACACAAGGCCTGGAGGAAATACTGAACTGTCACAAATTTAAACACAAGGCCTGGAGGAAATACTGAACTGTCACAAATTTAAACACAAGGCCTGGAGTAAATACTGAACTGTCACAAATTTAAACACAAGGCCTGGAGGAAATACTGAACTGTCACAAATTTCAACACAAGGCCTGGAGGAAATACTGAACTGTCACAAATTTAAACACAGGGCCTGGACTAAATACTGAACTGTCACAAATTTCAACACAAGGCCTGGAGGAAATACTGAACTGTCACAAATTTAAACACAGGGCCTGGAGGAAATACTGAACTGTCACAAATTTCAACACAAGGCCTGGAGGAAATACTGAACTGTCACAAATTTAAACACAAGGCCTGGAGGAAATACTGAACTGTCACAAATTTAAACACAAGGCCTGGAGGAAATACTGAACTGTCACAAATTTAAACACAAGGCCTGGAGGAAATACTGAACTGTCACAAATTTAAACACAGGGGCTGGAGGAAATACTGAACTGTCACAAATTTAAACACAAGGCCTGGAGGAAATACTGAACTGTCACAAATTTAAACACAAGGCCTGGAGGAAATACTGAACTGTCACAAATTTAAACACAAGGACTGGAGGAAATACTGAACTGCCACAACTTTAAACACAGGGCCTGGAGGAAATACTGAACTGTCACAAATTTAAACACAGGGCATGGAGGAAATTCTGAACTGTCACAAATTTAAACACAGGGCCTGGAGGAAATACTGAACTGTCACAAATTTAAACACAAGGCATGGAGGAAATACTGAATTGTTACAAATTTAAACACAATGCCTGGAGGAAATACTGAACTGTCACAAATTTAAACACAAGGCCTGGAGGAAATACTGAACTGTCACAAATTTAAACACAAGGCCTGGAGGAAATTCTGAACTGTCACAAATTTAAACACAGGGCCTGGAGGGAAATACTGAACTGTCACAAATTTAAACACAGGGCCTGGAGGAAATTCTGAACTGTCACAAATTTAAACACAAGGCCCGGAGGAAATACTGAACTGTCACAAATTTAAACACAAGGCCTGGAGGGAAAACTGAACTGTCACAAATTTAAACACAAGGCCTGGAGAAAATACTGAACTGTCACAAATTTATACACAAGGCCTGGAGGAAATACTGAACTGTCACAAATTTAAACACAAGGCCTGAAGGGAATACTGAACTGTCACAAATTTAAACACAAGGCCTGGAGAAAATACTGAACTGTCACAAATTTAAACACAAGGCCTGGAGGAAATACTGAACTGTCACAAATTTAAACACAGGGCCTGGAGGAAATACTGAACAGTCACAACTTTAAACACAAGGCCTGGAGGAAATACTGAACTGTCACAAATTTAAACACAAGGCCTGGAGGGAAATACTGAACTGTCACAAATTTAAACACAGGGGCTGGAGGAAATACTGAACTCTCACAAATTTAAACACAAGGCCTGGAGGAAATTCTGAACTGTCACAAATTTAAACACAGGGCATGGAGGAAATTCTGAACTGTCACAAATTTAAACACAGGGGCTGGAGGCAATTCTGAACTGTCACAAATTTAAACACAGGGGCTGGAGGAAATTCTGAACTGTCACAAATTTAAACACAGGGCATGGAGGAAATTCTGAACTGTCACAAATTTAAACACAGGGGCTGGAGGCAATTCTGAACTGTCACAAATTTAAACACAAGGCCTGGAGGGAAATACTGAACTGTCACAAATTTAAACACAGGGGCTGGAGGAAATTCTGAACTGTCACAAATTTAAACACAGGGCATGGAGGAAATTCTGAACTGTCACAAATTTAAACACAGGGGCTGGAGGCAATTCTGAACTGTCACAAATTTAAACACAAGGCCTGGAGGAAATACTGAAGTGTCACAAATTTAAACACAGGGCCTGGAGGAAATACTGAACTGTCACAAATTTAAACAGAGGGGCTGGAAAAAATTCTGAACTGTCACAAATTTAAACACAGGGCCTGGAGGGAAATACTGAACTGTCACAACTTTAAACACAAGGCCTGGAGGAAATACTGAACTGTCACAAATTTAAACACAGGGCATGGAGGAAATACTGAACTGTCACAAATTTAAACACAGGGGCTGGAAAAAATTCTGAACTGACACAAATTTAGACACAGGGCCTGGAGGGAAATACTGAACTGTCACAACTTTAAACACAAGGCCTGGAGGAAATACTGAACTGTCACAAATTTAAACACAGGGGCTGGAGGAAATACTGAACTGTCACAAATTTAAACACAAGGCCTGGAGGAAATACTGAACTGTCACAAATTTCAACACAAGGCCTGGAGGAAATACTGAACTGTCACAAATTTAAACACAAGGCCTGGAGGAAATACTGAACTGTCACAAATTTAAACACAAGGCCTGGAGGAAATACTGAACTGTCACAAATTTAAACACAAGGCCTGGAGGAAATACTGAACTGTCACAAATTTAAACACAGCGGCTGGAGGAAATTCTGAACTGTCACAAATTTAAACACAGGGGCTGGAGGAAATTCTGAACTGTCACAAATTTAAACACAAGGCCTGGAGGAAATACTGAACTGTCACAAATTTAAACACAAGGCCTGGAGGAAATACTGAACTGTCACAAATTTAAACACAAGGCCTGGAGGGAAATACTGAACTGTCACAAATTTAAACACAAGGCCTGGAGGGAAATACTGAACTGTCACAAATTTAAACACAAGGCCTGGAGGGAATACTGAACTGTCACAAATTTAAACACAAGGCCTGGAGGAAATACTGAACTGTCACAAATTTAAACACAGGGCATGGAGGAAATTCTGAACTGTCACAAATTTAAACACAGGGCATGGAGGAAATTCTGAACTGTCACAAATTTAAACACAGGGGCTGGAGGAAATTCTGAACTGTCACAAATTTAAACACAAGGCCTGGAGGAAATACTGAACTGTCACAAATTTAAACACAACGCCTGGAGGAAATACTGAACTGTCACAAATTTAAACACAAGGCCTGGAGGGAAATACTGAACTGTCACAAATTTAAACACAAGGCCTGGAGGAAATACTGAACTGTCACAAATTTAAACACAAGGCCTGGAGCAAATACTGAACTGTCACAAATTTAAACACAGGGGCTGGAGGAAATTCTGAACTGTCACAAATTTAAACACAAGGCCTGGAGGAAATACTGAACTGTCACAAATTTAAACACAAGGCCTGGAGGAAATACTGAACTGTCACAAATTTAAACACAAGGCCTGGAGGGAAATACTGAACTGTCACAAATTTAAACACAAGGCCTGGAGGAAATACTGAACTGTCACAAATTTAAACACAAGGCCTGGAGCAAATACTGAACTGTCACAAATTTAAACACAGGGGCTGGAGGAAATACTGAACTGTCACAAATTTAAACACAAGGCCTGGAGGAAATGCTGAACTGTCACAAATTTAAACACAAGGCCTGGAGGAAATACTGAACTGTCACAAATTTAAACACAAGGCCTGGAGCAAATACTGAACTGTCACAAATTTAAACACAGGGGCTGGAGGAAATACTGAACTGTCACAAATTTAAACACAAGGCCTGGAGGAAATACTGAACTGTCACAAATTTAAACACAAAGCCTGGAGCAAATACTGAACTGTCACAAATTTAAACACAGGGGCTGGAGGAAATACTGAACTGTCACAAATTTAAACACAAGGCCTGGAGGAAATGCTGAACTGTCACAAATTTAAACACAAGGCCTGGAGGAAATTCTGAACTGTCACAAATTTAAACACAGGGCATGGAGGAAATTCTGAACTGTCACAAATTTAAACACAGGGGCTGGAGGAAATTCTGAACTGTCACAAATTTAAACACAAGGCCTGGAGGAAATACTGAACTGTCACAAATTTAAACACAAGGCCTGGAGGAAATACTGAACTGTCACAAATTTAAACACAAGGCCTGGAGGGAAATACTGAACTGTCACAAATTTAAACACAAGGCCTGGAGGAAATACTGAACTGTCACAAATTTAAACACAAGGCCTGGAGCAAATACTGAACTGTCACAAATTTAAACACAGGGGCTGGAGGAAATACTGAACTGTCACAAATTTAAACACAAGGCCTGGAGGAAATGCTGAACTGTCACAAATTTAAACACAAGGCCTGGAGGAAATACTGAACTGTCACAAATTTAAACACAGGGGCTGGAGGAAATACTGAACTGTCACAAATTTAAACACAGTGGCTGGAGGAAATTCTGAACTGTCACAAATTTAAACACAGGGCCTGGAGGGAAATACTGAACTGTCACAACTTTAAACACAGGGCCTGGAGGAAATACTGAACTGTCACAAATTTAAACACAAGGCCTGGAGGAAATACTGAACTGTCACAAATTTAAACACAGGGCCTGGAGGGAAATACTGAACTGTCACAACTTTAAACACAGGGCCTGGAGGAAATACTGAACTGTCACAAATTTAAACACAAGGCCTGGAGGAAATACTGAACTGTCACAAATTTAAACACAGGGCCTGGAGTAAATACTGAACTGTTACAAATTTAAACACAAGGCCTGGAGGAAATACTGAACTGTCACAAATTTAAACACAAGGCCTGGAGGAAATACTGAACTGTCACAAATTTAAACACAGGGCCTGGAGGAAATACTGAACTGTCACAAATTTAAACACAAGGCCTGGAGGAAATACTGAACTGTCACAAATTTAAACACAGGGCCTGGAGGGAAATACTGAACTGTCACAACTTTAAACACAGGGCCTGGAGGAAATACTGAACTGTCACAAATTTAAACACAAGGCCTGGAGGAAATAGTGAACTGTCACAAATTTAAACACAGGGCCTGGAGTAAATACTGAACTGTTACAAATTTAAACACAAGGCCTGGAGGAAATACTGAACTGTCACAAATTTAAACACAAGGCCTGGAGGAAATACTGAACTGTCACAAATTTAAACACAAGGCCTGGAGGAAATACTGAACTGTCACAAATTTAAACACAGGGCCGGGAGGAAATACTGAACTGTTACAAATTTAAACACAGGGCCTGGAGGAAATACTGAACTGTCACAAATTTAAACACAAGGCCTGGAGTAAATACTGAACTGTCACAAATTTAAACACAGGGCCGGGAGGAAATACTGAACTGTCACAAATTTAAACACAAGGCCTGGAGTAAATACTGAACTGTCACAAATTTAAACACAGGGCCGGGAGGAAATACTGAACTGTTACAAATTTAAACACAAGGCCTGGAGGAAATACTGAACTGTCACAAATTTAAACACAGGGCCTGGAGGAAATACTGAACTGTTACAAATTTAAACACAAGGCCTGGAGGAAATACTGAACTGTCACAAATTTAAACACAGGGCCTGGAGGAAATACTGAACTGTCACAAATTTAAACACAAGGCCTGGAGGAAATACTGAACTGTCACAAATTTAAACACAGGGCCGGGAGGAAATGCTGAACTGTCACAAATTTAAACACAAGGCCTGGAGGAAATACTGAACTGTCACAAATTTAAACACAGGGCCTGGAGGAAATACTGAACTGTCACAAATTTAAGCACAGGGCCTGGAGGAAATAGTGAACTGTCACAAATTTAAACACAAGGCCTGGAGGAAATACTGAACTGTCACAAATTTAAGCACAAGGCCTGGAGGAAATACTGAACTGTCACAAATTTAAACACAGGGCCTGGAGGAAATACTGAACTGTCACAAATTTAAGCACAGGGCCTGGAGGAAATTGTGAACTGTCACAAATTTAAACACAAGGCCTGGAGGAAATACTGAGCTGTCACAAATTTAAACACAAGGCCTGTGGAAATACTGAACTGTCACAAATTTAAACACAGGGCCTGGTTGGAAATACTGAACTGTCACAACTTTAAACACAGGGCCTGGAGGAAATACTGAACTGTCACAAATTTAAACACAGGGCCTGGAGGAAATACTGAACTGTCAAAATTTAAACACAAGGCCTGGAGGAAATACTGAGCTGTCACAAATTTAAACACAAGGCCTGGAGGAAGTACTGAACTGTCACAAATTTAAACACAGGGCCTGGAGGGAATACTGAACTGTCACAAATTTAAACACAAGGCCTGGAGGAAATAGTGAACTGTCACAAATTTAAACACAAGGCCTGGAGGAAATACTGAGCTTTCACAAATTTAAACACAAGGCCTGGAGGAAATACTGAACTGTCACAAATTTAAACACAAGGCCTGGAGGAAATAGTGAACTGTCACAAATTTAAACACAAGGCCTGGAGGAAATACTGAACTGTCACAAATTTAAACACAAGGCCTGGAGGAAATACTGAGCTTTCACAAATTTAAACACAAGGCCTGGAGGAAATACTGAACTGTCACAAATTTAAACACAAGGCCTGGAGGAAATAGTGAACTGTCACAAATTTAAACACAAGGCCTGGAGGAAATACTGAGCTGTCACAAATTTAAACACAGGGCCTGGAGGGAAATACTGAACTGTCACAACTTTAAACACAGGGCCTGGAGGAAATACTGAACTGTCACAAATTTAAACACAAGGCCTGGAGGAAATACTGAACTGTCACAAATTTAAACACAGGGCCTGGAGGGAAATACTGAACTGTCACAACTTTAAACACAGGGCCTGGAGGAAATACTGAACTATCACAAATTTAAACACAAGGCCTGGAGGAAATACTGAACTGTCACAAATTTAAACACAGGGCCTGGAGGAAATACTGAACTGTCACACATTTAAACACAAGGCCTGGTGGAAATACTGAACTGTCACAAATTTAAACACAGGGCCTGGAGGAAATACTGAACTATCACAAATTTAAACACAGGGGCTGGAGGAAATACTGAACTGTCACAAATTTAAACACAAGGCCTGGAGGAAATACTGAACTGTCACAAATTTAAACACAAGGCCTGGAGGAAATACTGAGCTGTCACAAATTTAAACACAAGGCCTGGAGGGAAATACTGAACTGTCACAACTTTAAACACAGGGCCTGGAGGAAATACTGAACTGTCACAAATTTAAACACAGGGCCTGGAGGAAATACTGAACTGTCACAAATTTAAACACAAGGCCTGGAGGAAATACTGAACTGTCACAAATTTAAACACAGGGCCTGGAGTAAATACTGAACTGTCACAAATTTAAACACAGGGCCTGGAGGAAATACTGAACTGTCACAAATTTAAACACAAGGCCTGGAGGAAATACTGAGCTGTCACAAATTTAAACACAGGGCCTGGAGGAAATACTGAACTGTCACAAATTTAAACACAAGGCCTGGAGAAAATACTGAACTGTCACAAATTTAAACACAAGGCCTGGAGGAAATACTGAGCTGTCACAAATTTAAACACAGGGCCTGGAGGAAATACTGAACTGTCACAAATTTAAACACAAGGCCTGGAGAAAATACTGAACTGTCACAAATTTAAACACAAGGCCTGGAGGAAATACTGAACTGTCACAAATTTAAACACAAGGCCTGGAGGAAATACTGAACTGTCACAAATTAAAACACAAGGCCTATAGAAAATGCTGAACTGTCACAAATTTAAACTCAGGGGCTGGAGGAAATACTGAACTGTCACAAATTTAAACACAAGGCCTGGAGAAAATACTGAACTGTCACAAATTTAAACACAAGGCCTGGAGGAAATACTGAACTGTCACAAATTTAAACACAGGGCCTGGAGTAAATACTGAACTGTCACAAATTTAAACACAGGGCCTGGAGGAAATACTGAACTGTCACAAATTTAAACACAAGGCCTGGAGGAAATACTGAGCTGTCACAAATTTAAACACAGGGCCTGGAGGAAATACTGAACTGTCACAAATTTAAACACAAGGCCTGGAGAAAATACTGAACTGTCACAAATTTAAACACAAGGCCTGGAGGAAATACTGAGCTGTCACAAATTTAAACACAGGGCCTGGAGGAAATACTGAACTGTCACAAATTTAAACACAAGGCCTGGAGAAAATACTGAACTGTCACAAATTTAAACACAAGGCCTGGAGGAAATACTGAACTGTCACAAATTTAAACACAAGGCCTGGAGGAAATACTGAACTGTCACAAATTTAAACACAAGGCCTGGAGGAAATTCTGAACTGTCACAAATTTAAACACAGGGCCTGCAGGAAATACTGAACTGTCACAAATTTAAACACAAGGCCTGGAGGAAATACTGAACTGTCACAACTTTAAACACAGGGCATGGAGGAAATTCTGAACTGTCACAAATTTAAACACAAGGCCTGGAGGGAATACTGAACTGTCACAAATTTAAACACAAGGCCTGGAGGGAATACTGAACTGTCACAAATTTAAACACAGGGCCTGGAGGAAATTCTGAACTGTCACAAATTTAAACACAAGGCCCGGAGGAAATACTGAACTGTCACAAATTTAAACACAAGGCCTGGAGGGAAAACTGAACTGTCACAAATTTAAACACAAGGCCTGGAGAAAATACTGAACTGTCACAAATTTATACACAAGGCCTGGAGGAAATACTGAACTGTCACAAATTTAAACACAAGGCCTGGAGGGAATACTGAACTGTCACAAATTTCAACACAAGGCCTGGAGAAAATACTGAACTGTCACAAATTTAAACACAAGGCCTGGAGGGAAATACTGAACTGTCACAACTTTAAACACAAGGCCTGGAGGGAAATACTGAACTGTCACAAATTTAAACACAGGTGCTGGAGGAAATTCTGAACTGTCACAAATTTAAACACAGGGCATGGAGGAAATTCTGAACTGTCACAAATTTAAACACAAGGCCTGGAGGAAATACTGAACTGTCACAAATTTAAACACAAGGCCTGTAGTAAATACTGAATTGTCACAAATTTAAACACAAGGCCTGGAGGAAATACTGAACTGTCACAAATTTAAACACAGGGGCTGGAAAAAATTCTGAACTGTCACAAATTTAAACACAGGGCCTGGAGGGAAATACTGAACTGTCACAACTTTAAACACAAGGCCTGGAGGAAATACTGAACTGTCACAAATTTAAACACAAGGCCTGGAGGAAATACTGAACTGTCACAAATTTCAACACAAGGCCTGGAGGAAATACTGAACTGTCACAAATTTAAACACAAGGCCTGGAGGAAATACTGAACTGTCACAAATTTCAACTCAAGGCCTGGAGGAAATACTGAACTGTCACAAATTTAAACACAAGGCCTGGAGGAAATACTGAACTGTCACAAATTTCAACACAAGGCCTGGAGGAAATACTGAACTGTCACAAATTTAAACACAAGGCCTGGAGGAAATACTGAACTGTCACAAATTTAAACACAAGGCCTGGAGGAAATACTGAACTGTCACAAATTTAAACACAAGGCCTGGAGGAAATACTGAACTGTCACAAATTTAAACACAAGGCCTGGAGGAAATACTGAACTGTCACAAATTTAAACACAGGGGCTGGAGGAAATTCTGAACTGTCACAAATTTAAACAAAGGGCATGGAGGAAATTCTGAACTGTCACAAATTTAAACACAGGGGCTGGAGGAAATTCTGAACTGTCACAAATTTAAACACAGGGCATGGAGGAAATTCTGAACTGTCACAAATTTAAACACAGGGGCTGGAGGAAATTCTGAACTGTCACAAATTTAAACACAAGGCCTGGAGGAAATACTGAACTGTCACAAATTTAAACACAAGGCCTGGAGGAAATACTGAACTGTCACAAATTTAAACACAAGGCCTGGAGGAAATACTGAACTGTCACAAATTTAAACACAAGGCCTGGAGGGAAATACTGAACTGTCACAAATTTAAACACAAGGCCTGGAGGAAATACTGAACTGTCACAATTTTAAACACAAGGCCTGGAGGGAAATACTGAACTGTCACAAATTTAAACACAGGGCATGGAGGAAATTCTGAACTGTCACAAATTTAAACACAGGGCATGGAGGAAATTCTGAACTGTCACAAATTTAAACACAGGGGCTGGAGGAAATTCTGAACTGTAACAAATTTAAACACAGGGCCTGGAGGAAATACTGAACTGTCACAAATTTAAACACAGGGTCTGGAGGAAATACTGAACTGTCACAAATTTAAACACAGAGCCTGGAGGAAATACTGAACTGTCACAAATTTAAACACAGGGCCTGGAGGAAATACTGAACTGTCACAAATTTAAACACAAGGCCTGGAGGAAATACTGAACTGTCACAAATTTAAACACAGAGCCTGGAGGAAATACTGAACTGTCACAAATTTAAACACAGGGCCTGGAGGAAATACTGAACTGTCACAAATTTAAACACAAGGCCTGGAGGAAATACTGAACTGTCACAAATTTAAACACAGAGCCTGGAGGAAATACTGAACTGTCACAAATTTAAACACAGGGCCTGGAGGAAATACTGAACTGTCACAAATTTAAACACAAGGCCTGGAGGAAATACTGAACTGTCACAAATTTAAACAGAAGGCCTGGAGGGAAATACTGAACTGTCACAAATTTAAACACAAGGCCTGGAGGAAATACTGAACTGTCACAAATTTAAACACAAGGCCTGGAGCAAATACTGAACTGTCACAAATTTAAACACAGGGGCTGGAGGAAATACTGAACTGTCACAAATTTAAACACAAGGCCTGGAGGAAATGCTGAACTGTCACAAATTTAAACACAAGGCCTGGAGGAAATACTGAACTGTCACAAATTTAAACACAGGGGCTGGAGGAAATACTGAACTGTCACAAATTTAAACACAAGGCCTGGAGGAAATACTGAACTGTCACAAATTTAAACACAAGGCCTGGAGGTAATACTGAACTGTCACAAATTTAAACACAAGGCCTGGAGGAAATTCTGAACTGTCACAAATTTAAACACAGGGCCTGGAGGAAATACTGAACTGTCACAAATTTAAACACAAGGCCTGGAGGAAATACTGAACTGTCACAAATTTAAACACAGGGGCTGGAGGAAATTCTGAACTGTCACAAATTTAAACACAGGGCCTGGAGGAAATACTGAACTGTCACAAATTTAAACACAGGGCCTGGAGAAAATACTGAACTGTCACAAATTTAAACACAAGGCCTGGAGTTAATACTGAACTGTCACAAATTTAAACACAGGGCCTGGAGGGAAATACTGAACTGTCACAAATTTAAACACAGGGACTGGAGGAAATACTGAACTGTCACAAATTTAAACACAAGGCCTGGAGGAAATACTGAACTGTCACAACTTTAAACACAGGGCCTGGAGGAAAGACTGAACTGTCACAAATTTAAACACAAGGCCTGGAGGAAATACTGAACTGTCACAAATTTAAACACAGGGGCTGGAGGAAATTCTGAACTGTCACAAATTTAAACACAAGGCCTGGAGGAAATTCTGAACTGTCACAAATTTAAACACAGGGCCTGGAGGAAATACTGAACTGTCACAAATTTAAACACAAGGCCTGGAGGGAAATACTGAACTGTCACAACTTTAAACAAAGGGCCTGGAGGAAATACTGAACTGTCACAAATTTAAACACAAGGCCTGGAGGAAATACTGAACTGTCACAAATTTAAACACAGGGGCTGGAGGAAATTCTGAACTGTCACAAATTTAAACACAGGGGCTGGAGGAAAATACTGAACTGTCACAAATTTAAACACAGGGCCTGGAGTAAATACTGAACTGTCACAAATTTAAACACAGGGCCTGGAGGAAATACTGAACTGTCACAAATTTAAACACAAGGCCTGGAGTAAATACTGAACTGTCACAAATTTAAACACAGGGCCGGGAGGAAATACTGAACTGTTACAAATTTAAACACAAGGCCTGGAGGAAATACTGAACTGTCACAAATTTAAACACAAGGCCTGGAGTAAATACTGAACTGTCACAAATTTAAACACAGGGCCGGGAGGAAATACTGAACTGTCACAAATTTAAACACAAGGCCTGGAGGAAATACTGAACTGTCACAAATTTAAACACAAGGCCTGGAGTAAATACTGAACTGTCACAAATTTAAACACAGGGCCGGGAGGAAATACTGAACTGTTACAAATTTAAACACAAGGCCTGGAGGAAATACTGAACTGTCACAAATTTAAACACAGGGCCTGGAGGAAATACTGAACTGTTACAAATTTAAACACAAGGCCTGGAGGAAATACTGAACTGTCACAAATTTAAACACAGGGCCTGGAGGAAATACTGAACTGTCACAAATTTAAACACAAGGCCTGGAGGAAATACTGAACTGTCACAAATTTAAACACAGGGCCGGGAGGAAATACTGAACTGTCACAAATTTAAACACAAGGCCTGGAGGAAATACTGAACTGTCACAAATTTAAACACAGGGCCTGGAGGAAATACTGAACTGTCACAAATTTAAACACAAGGCCTGGAGGAAATACTGAACTGTCACAAATTTAAACACAAGGCCTGGAGGGAATACTGAACTGTCACAAATTTAAACACAAGGCCTGGAGGAAATACTGAACTGTCACAAATTTAAACACAGGGCCTGGAGGAAATACTGAACTGTCACAAATTTAAACACAAGGCCTGGAGGAAATACTGAACTGTCACAAATTTAAACACAAGGCCTGGAGGAAATACTGAACTGTCACAAATTTAAGCACAAGGCCTGGAGGAAATACTGAACTGTCACAAATTTAAACACAGGGCCTGGAGGAAATACTGAACTGTCACAAATTTAAGCACAGGGCCTGGAGGAAATAGTGAACTGTCACAAATTTAAACACAAGGCCTGGAGGAAATACTGAGCTGTCACAAATTTAAACACAAGGCCTGTGGAAATACTGAACTGTCACAAATTTAAACACAGGGCCTGGTTGGAAATACTGAACTGTCACAACTTTAAACACAGGGCCTGGAGGAAATACTGAACTGTCACAAATTTAAACACAGGGCCTGGAGGAAATACTGAACTGTCAAAATTTAAACACAAGGCCTGGAGGAAATACTGAGCTGTCACAAATTTAAACACAAGGCCTGGAGGAAGTACTGAACTGTCACAAATTTAAACACAGGGCCTGGAGGGAAATACTGAACTGTCACAACTTTAAACACAGGGCCTGGAGGAAATACTGAACTGTCACAAATTTAAACACAGAGGCTGGAGGAAATACTGAGCTTTCACAAATTTAAACACAAGGCCTGGAGGAAATAGTGAACTGTCACAAATTTAAACACAAGGCCTGGAGGAAATACTGAGCTGTCACAAATTTAAACACAGGGCCTGGAGGGAAATACTGAACTGTCACAACTTTAAACACAGGGCCTGGAGGAAATACTGAACTGTCACAAATTTAAACACAAGGCCTGGAGGAAATACTGAACTGTCACAAATTTAAACACAGGGCCTGGAGGGAAATACTGAACTGTCACAACTTTAAACACAGGGCCTGGAGGAAATACTGAACTATCACAAATTTAAACACAAGGCCTGGAGGAAATACTGAACTGTCACAAATTTAAACACAGGGCCTGGAGGAAATACTGAACTGTCACACATTTAAACACAAGGCCTGGTGGAAATACTGAACTGTCACAAATTTAAACACAGGGCCTGGAGGAAATACTGAACTATCACAAATTTAAACACAGGGGCTGGAGGAAATACTGAACTGTCACAAATTTAAACACAAGGCCTGGAGGAAATACTGAACTGTCACAAATTTAAACACAAGGCCTGGAGGAAATACTGAACTGTCACAAATTTAAACACAGGGGCTGGAGGAAATACTGAACTGTCACAAATTTAAACACAGGGGCTGGAGGAAATACTGAACTGTCACAAATTTAAACACAAGGCCTGGAGGAAATACTGAACTATCACAAATTTAAACACAGGGGCTGGAGGAAATACTGAACTGTCACAA
The DNA here is from genome assembly GCF_036365525.1 of Heterodontus francisci. NCBI lineage: Eukaryota > Metazoa > Chordata > Chondrichthyes > Heterodontiformes > Heterodontidae > Heterodontus > Heterodontus francisci. The sequence continues at coordinate 910,282 of NW_027141473.1, forward strand.
ATTTAAACACAAGGCCTGGAGGAAATACTGAACTGTCACAAATTTAAACACAAGGCCTGGAGGAAATACTGAGCTGTCACAAATTTAAACACAAGGCCTGGAGGGAAATACTGAACTGTCACAACTTTAAACACAGGGCCTGGAGGAAATACTGAACTGTCACAACTTTAAACACAGGGCCTGGAGGAAATACTGAACTGTCACAAATTTAAACACAAGGCCTATAGAAAATGCTGAACTGTCACAAATTTAAACTCAGGGGCTGGAGGAAATACTGTACTGTCACAAATTTAAACACAAGGCCTGGAGGAAATACTGAACTGTCACAAATTTAAACACAAGGCCTGGAGAAAATACTGAACTGTCACAAATTTAAACACAAGGCCTGGAGGAAATACTGAACTGTCACAAATTTAAACACAGGGTCTGGAGGAAATACTGAACTGCCACAAATTTAAACACAAGGCCTGGAGTAAATACTGAACTGTCACAAATTTAAACACAGGGCCTGGAGGAAATACTGAACTGTCACAAATTTAAACACAAGGCCTGGAGGAAATACTGAGCTGTCACAAATTTAAACACAGGGCCTGGAGGAAATACTGAACTGTCACAAATTTAAACACAAGGCCTGGAGAAAATACTGAACTGTCACAAATTTAAACACAAGGCCTGGAGGAAATACTGAGCTGTCACAAATTTAAACACAGGGCCTGGAGGAAATACTGAACTGTCACAAATTTAAACACAAGGCCTGGAGAAAATACTGAACTGTCACAAATTTAAACACAAGGCCTGGAGGAAATACTGAACTGTCACAAATTTAAACACAAGGCCTGGAGGAAATACTGAACTGTCACAACTTTAAACACAGGGCCTGGAGGAAATACTGAACTGTCACAAATTTAAACACAAGGTCTGGAGGAAATACTGAACTGTCACAAATTTAAACACAAGGCCTGGAGAAAATGCTGAACTGTCACAAATTTAAACACAAGGCCTGGAGGAATTACTGAACTGTCACAAATTTAAACACAGGGCCTGGAGGAAATACTGAACTGTCACAAATTTAAACACAAGGTCTGGAGGAAATACTGAACTGTCACAAATTTAAACACAAGGCCTGGAGAAAATGCTGAACTGTCACAAATTTAAACACAAGGCCTGGAGGAATTACTGAACTGTCACAAATTTAAACACAAGGCCTGGAGGAAATACTGAACTGTCACAAATTTAAACAAAGGGAGTGGAGGAAATACTGAACTGTCACAAATTTAAACACAGGGCCTGGAGGAAATACTGAACTGTCACAAATTTAAACACAAGGCCTAGAGGAAATACTGAACTGTCACAAATTTAAACACAGGGCCTGGAGGAAATACTGAACTGTCACAAATTTAAACACAAGGCCTGGAGGAAATACTGAACTGTCACAAATTTAAACACAGGGCCTGGAGGAAATACTGAACAGTCACAAATTTAAACACAAGGCCTGGAGTAAATACTGAACTGTCACAAATTTAAACACAAGGCCTGGAGGAAATACTGAACTGTCACAAATTTAAACACAGGGCCTGGAGGAATTACTGAACTGTCACAAATTTAAACACAAGGCCTAGAGGAAATACTGAACTGTCACAAATTTAAACACAAGGCCTGGAGGAAATACTGAACTTTCACAAATTTAAACACAGGGTCTGGAGGAAATACTGAACTGTCACAAATTTAAACTCAGGGCCTGGAGGAATTACTGAACTGTCACAAATTTAAACACAGGGCCTGGAGGAAATACTGAACTGTCACAAATTTAAACACAAGGCCTGGAGGAAATACTGAACTGTCACAAATTTAAACACAAGGCCTGGAGGAAATACTGAACTGTCACAAATTTAAACACAAGGCCTGGAGGAAATACTGAACTGTCACAAATTTAAACACAGGGCCTGGAGGAAATACTGAACTGTCACAAATTTAAACACAAGGCCTGGAGGAAATACTGAACTGTCACAAATTTAAACACAAGGCCTGGAGGAAATACTGAACTGTCACAAATTTAAGCACCAGGCCTGGAGGAAATACTGAACTGTCACAAATTTAAACACAAGGCCTGGAGGAAATACTGAACTGTCACAAATTTAAACACAGGGTCTGGAGGAAATACTGAACTGTCACAAATTTAAACACAAGGCCTGGAGGAAAGACTGAACTGTCACAAATTTAAACACAGGGGCTGGAGGAAATACTGAACTGTCACAACTTTAAACACAAGGCCTGGAGGAAATACTGAACTGTCACAAATTTAAACACAAGGCCTGGAGGGAATACTGAACAATCACAAATTTAAGCACAAGGCCTGGAGGAAATACTGAACTGTCACAAATTTAAACACAGGGCCTGGAGGAAATACTGAACTGTCACAAATTTAAACACAAGGCCTGGAGGAAATACTGAACTGTCACAAATTTAAACACAAGGCCTGGAGGAAATACTGAACTGTCACAAATTTAAACACAGGGTCTGGAGGAAATACTGAACTGTCACAAATTTAAACACAAGGCCTGGAGGAAAGACTGAACTGTCACAAATTTAAACACAGGGGCTGGAGGAAATACTGAACTGTCACAACTTTAAACACAAGGCCTGGAGGAAATACTGAACTGTCACAAATTTAAACACAAGGCCTGGAGGAAAGACTGAACTGTCACAAATTTAAACACAGGGGCTGGAGGAAATACTGAACTGTCACAACTTTAAACACAAGGCCTGGAGGAAATACTGAACTGTCACAAATTTAAACACAAGGCCTGGAGGGAATACTGAACAATCACAAATTTAAGCACAAGGCCTGGAGGAAATACTGAACTGTCACAAATTTAAACACAGGGGCTGGAGGAAATACTGAACTGTCACAACTTTAAACACAAGGCCTGGAGGAAATACTGAACTGTCACAAATTTAAACACAAGGCCTGGAGGAAATACTGAACTGTCACAACTTTAAACACAGGGCCTGGAGGAAATACTGAACTGTCACAAATTTAAGCACAGGGCCTGGAGGAAATAGTGAACTGTCACAAATTTAAACACAGGGGCTGGAGGAAATACTGAACTGTCACAACTTTAAACACAAGGCCTGGAGGAAATACTGAACTGTCACAAATTTAAACACAGGGGCTGGAGGAAATACTGAACTGTCACAACTTTAAAAACAAGGCCTGGAGGAAAGACTGAACTGTCACAAATTTAAACACAGGGGCTGGAGGAAATACTGAACTGTCACAACTTTAAACACAAGGCCTGGAGGAAATACTGAACTGTCACAAATTTAAACACAAGGCCTGGAGGGAATACTGAACAATCACAAATTTAAGCACAAGGCCTGGAGGAAATACTGAACTGACACAAATTTAAACACAGGGCCTGGAGGAAATACTGAACTGTCACAAATTTAAGCACAGGGCCTGGAGGAAATAGTGAACTGTCACAAATTTAAACACAAGGCATGGAGGAAATACTGAGCTGTCACAAATTTAAACACAAGGCCTGGAGGAAATACTGAACTGTCACAAATTTAAACACAAGGACTGGAGGAAATACTGAACTGTCACAAATTTAAGCACAAGGCCTGGAGGAAATACTGAACTGTCACAAATTTAAACACAAGGCCTGGAGGAAATACTGAACTGTCACAAATTTAAACACAAGGACTGGAGGAAATACTGAACTGTCACAACTTTAAACACAGGGCCTGGAGGAAATACTGAACTGTCACAAATTTAAACACAAGGCCTGGAGGAAATACTGAACTGTCATAACTTTAAACACAGGGCCTGGAGGGAATACTGAACTTTCACAAATTTAAACACAAGGCCTGGAGGAATTACTGAACTGTCACAAATTTAAACACAGGGCCTGGAGGAATTACTGAACTGTCACAAATTTAAACACAAGGCCTGGAGGAATTACTGAACTGTCACAAATTTAAACACAAGGCCTGGAGGAATTACTGAACTGTCACAAATTTAAACACAGGGCCTGGAGGAAATACTGAACTGTCACAAATTTAAACACAAGGCCTGGAGGAATTACTGAACTGTCACAAATTTAAACACATGTCCTGGAGGAAATACTGAACTGTCACAAATTTAAACACAAGGCCTGGAGGAAATACTGAACTGTCACAAATTTAAACACAAGGCCTGGAGGAAATACTGAACTGTCACAAATTTAAACACAAGGCCTGGAGTAAATACTGAACTGTCACAAATTTAAACACAAGGTCTGGAGGAAATACTGAACTGTCACAAATTTAAACACAGGGCCTGGAGGAATTACTGAACTGTCACAAATTTAAACACAGGGCCTGGAGGAATTACTGAACTGTCACAACTTTAAACACAAGGCCTGGAGGAATTACTGAACTGTCACAAATTTAAACACAGGGCCTGGAGGAAATACTGAACTGTCACAAATTTAAACAAATGGCCTGGAGGAAATACTGAACTGTCACAAATTTAAACACAAGGCCTGGAGGAAATACTGAACTGCCACAAATTTAAACACAAGGCCTGGAGGAAATACTGAACTGTCACAAACTTAAACACAGGGCCTGGAGGAAATACTGAGCTGTCACAAATTTAAACACAAGGCCTGGAGGGAAATACTGAACTGTCACATCTTTAAACACAGGGCCTGGAGGAAATACTGAACTGTCACAAATTTAAACACAGGGCCTGGAGGAAATACTGAACTGTCAAAAATTTAAACACAGGGCCTGGAGGGAAATACTGAACTGTCACAAATGTAAGCACAAGGCCTGGAGGAAATACTGAACTGTCACAAATTTAAACACAGGGCCTGGAGGGAAATACTGAACTGTCACAAATTTAAGCACAAGGCCTGGAGGAAATACTGAACTGTCACAAATTTAAGCACAAGGCCTGGAGGAAATACTGAACTGTCACAAATTTAAACACAGGGGCTGGAGGAAATACTGAACTGTCACAACTTTAAACACAGGGCCCGGAGGAAATACTGAACTGTCACAAATTTAAACACAAGGCCTGGAGAAAATGCTGAACTGTCACAAATTTAAACACAGGGGCTGGAGGAAATACTGAACTGTCACAAATTTAAACACAAGGCCTGGAGAAAATACTGAACTGTCACAAATTTAAACACAAGGCCTGGAGGAAATACTGAACTGTCACAAATTTAAACACAGGGCATGGAGGAAATACTGAACTGTCACAAATTTAAACACAGGGCCTGGAGGAAATACTGAACTGTCACAAATTTAAACACAGGGCCTGGAGGAAATACTGAACTGTCACAAATTTAAACACAAGGCCTGGAGGAAATACTGAACTGTCACAAATTTAAACACAAGGCCTGGAGGAAATACTGAACTGTCACAAATTTAAACACAGGGCCTGGAGGAAATACTGAACTGTCACAAATTTAAACACAAGGCCTGGAGGAAATACTGAACTGTCACAAATTTAAACACAAGGCCTGGAGGAAATACTGAACTGTCACACATTTAAACACAAGGCCTGGAGGAAATACTGAACTGTTACAAATTTAAACACAAGGCCTGGAGGAAATACTGAACTGTCACAAATTTAAACACAGGGCCTGGAGGAAATACTGAACTGTCACAAATTTAAACACAAGGCCTGGAGGAAATACTGAACTGTCACAAATTTAAACACAAGGCCTGGAGGAAATACTGAACTGTCACAAATTTAAACACAAGGCCTGGAGGGAAATACTGAACTGTCACCACTTTAAACACAGGGCCTGGAGAAAATACTGAACTGTCACAAATTTAAACACAAGGCCTGGAGGAAATACTGAACTGTCACAAATTTAAACACAAGGCCTGGAGGGAAATACTGAACTGTCACAACTTTAAACACAGGGCCTGGAGGAAATACTGAACTGTCACAAATTTAAACACAGGGCCTGGAGGAAATACTGAACTGTCACAAATTTAAACACAAGGCCTGGAGGAAATACTGAACTGTCACAACTTTAAACACAGGGCCTGGAGGAAATACTGAACTGTCACAAATTTAAACACAGGGCCTGGAGGAAATACTGAACTGTCACAACTTTAAACACAGGGCCTGGAGGAAATACTGAACTGTCACAAATTTAAACACAAGGCCTGGAGAAAATACTGAACTGTCACAAATTTAAACACAGGGGCTGGAGGAAATACTGAACTGTCACAAATTTAAACACAAGGCCTGGAGAAAATGCTGAACTGTCACAAATTTAAACACAGGGCCTGGAGGAAATACAGAACTGTCACAAATTTAAACACAAGGCCTGGAGGGAAATACTGAACTGTCACAACTTTAAACACAGGGCCTGGAGGAAATACTGAACTGTCACAAATTTAAACACAAGGCCTGGAGGAAATACTGAACTGTCACAAATTTAAACACAAGGCCTGGAGGAAATACTGAACTGTCACAACTTTAAACACCGGGCCTGGAGGAAATACTGAACTGTCACAAATTTAAACACAGGGGCTGGAGGAAATACTGAACTGTCACATCTTTAAACACAGGGCCTGGAGAAAATACTGAACTGTCACAAATTTAAACACAAGGCCTGGAGGAAATACTGAACTGTCACAAATTTAAACACAAGGCCTGGAGAAAATACTGAACTGTCACAAATTTAAACACAGGGGCTGGAGGAAATACTGAACTGTCACAAATTTAAACACAGGGACTGGAGGAAATACTGAACTGTCACAAATTTAAACACAGGGCCTGGGGGAAATACTGAACTGTCACAAATTTAAACACAGGTCCTGGGGGAAATACTGAACTGTCACAAATTTAAACACAAGGCCTGGAGGAAATACTGAACTGTCACAAATTTAAACACAAGGCCTGGAGGAAATACTGAACTGTCACAAATTTAAACACAGGGCCTGGGGGAAATACTGAACTGTCACAAATTTAAACACAGGTCCTGGAGGAAGTACTGAACTGTCACAAATTTAAACACAAGGCCTGGAGGAAATAGAGAACTGTCACAAATTTAAACAAAGGGCCTGGAGGAAGTACTGAACTGTCACAAATTTAAACACAAGGCCTGGAGGAAATAGAGAACTGTCACAAATTTAAACACAAGGCCTGGAGGAAATACTGAACTGTCACAAATTTAAACACAGGGCCTGGAGGAAATACTGAACTGTCACAAATTTAAACACAAGGCCTGGAGGAAATACTGAACTGTCACAAATTTAAACACAAGGCCTGGAGGAAATACTGAACTGTCACAAATTTAAACACAGAGCCTGGAGGAAATACTGAACTGTCACAAATTTAAACACAAGGCCTGGAGGAAATACTGAACTGTCACAAATTTAAACACAAGGCCTGGAGGAAATACTGAACTGTCACAAATTTAAACACAGGGCCTGGAGGGAAATACTGAGCTGTCACAAATTTAAACACAGGGCCTGGAGGGAAATACTGAACTGTCACAAATTTAAACACAGGGCCTGGAGGAAATACTGAACTGTCACAAATTTAAACAAAGGGCCTGGAGGAAATACTGAGCTTTCACAAATTTAAACACAAGACCTGGAGGAAATACTGAACTGTCACAAATTTAAACACAAGGCCTGGAGGAAATAGTGAACTGTCACAAATTTAAACACAAGGCCTGGAGGAAATACTGAACTGTCACAAATTTAAACACAGGGTCTGGAGGAAATACTGAACTGTCACAAATTTAAACACAGGACCTGGAGGAAATACTGAACTGTCACAAATTTAAACACAGGGCCTGGAGGAAATACTGAACTGTCACAAATTTAAACACAAGGCCTGGAGGAAATACTGAGCTGTCACAAATTTAAACACAAGGCCTGGAGGAAATACTGAACTGTCACAAATTTAAACACAGGGCCTGGAGGGAAATACTGAACTGTCACAACTTTAAACACAAGGCCTGGAGGAAATACTGAACTGTCACAAATTTAAACACAGGGCCTGGAGGAAATACTGAACTGTCACAAATTTAAACACAAGGCCTGGAGGAAATACTGAGCTGTCACAAATTTAAACACAAGGCCTGGAGGAAATACTGAACTGTCACAAATTTAAACACAGGGCATGGAGGAAATACTGAACTGTCACAAATTTAAACACAAGGCCTGGAGGAAATACTGAACTGTCACAAATTTAAACACAGGGCCTGGAGGAAATACTGAACTGTCACAAATTTAAACACAGGGGCTGGAGGAAATACTGAACTGTCACAAATTTAAACACAAGGCCTGGAGGAAATACTGAGCTGTCATAAATTTAAACAAAGGGCCTGGAGGAAATACTGAACTGTCACAAATTTAAACACAGGGCCTGGAGGAAATACTGAACTATCACAACTTTAAACACAGGGCCTGGAGGAAATACTGAACTGTCACAAATTTAAAAACAGGGGCTGGAGGAAATACTGAACTGTCACAACTTTAAACACAGGGCATGGAGGAAATACTGAACTGTCACAAATTTAAACACAAGGCCTGGAGGAAATACTGAACTGTCACAAATTTAAACACAGGGCCTGGAGGAAATACTGAACTGTCACAACTTTAAACACAGGGCGTGGAGGAAATACTGAACTGTCACAAATTTAAACACAGGGGCTGGAGGAAATACTGAACTGTCACAAATTTAAACACAGGGGCTGGAGGAAATACTGAACTGTCACAAATTTAAACACAGGGGATGGAGGAAATACTGAACTGTCACAACTTTAAACACAGGGCCTGGAGGAAATACTGAACTGTCACAAATTTAAACACAGGGGCTGGAGGAAATACTGAACTGTCACAAATTTAAACACAGGGGCTGGAGGAAATACTGAACTGTCACAAATTTAAACATAGGGCCTGGAGGGAATACTGAACTGTCACAAATTTAAACACAGGGGCTGGAGGAAATACTGAACTGTCACAAATTTAAACACAAGGCCTGGAGGAAATACTGAACTGTCACAAATTTAAACACAAGGCCTGGAGGAAATACTGAACTGTCACAAATTTAAACATAGGGCCTGGAGGAAATACTGAACTGTCACAAATTTAAACACAGGGGCTGGAGGAAATACTGAACTGTCACAAATTTAAACACAGGGTCTGGAGGAAATACTGAACTGTCACAAATTTAAACACAGGGGCTGGAGGAAATACTGAACTGTCACAAATTTAAACACAGGGCCTGGAGGAAATACTGAACTGTCACAAATTTAAACACAAGGCCTGGAGGAAATACTGAACTGTCACAAATTTAAACACAGGGTCTGAAGGAAATACTGAGCTGTCACAAATTTAAACACAGGGGCTGGAGGAAATACTGAACTGTCACAAATTTAAACACAGGGTCTGGAGGAAATACTGAACTGTCACAAATTTAAACACAGGGGCTGGAGGAAATACTGAACTGTCACAGCTTTAAACACAGGGCCTGGAGGAAATACTGAACTGTCACAAATTTAAACACAGGGGCTGGAGGAAATGCTGAGCTGTCACAAATTTAAACACAAGGCCTGGAGGAAATACTGAACTGTCACAAATTTAAACACAGGGCCTGGAGGAAATACTGAACTGTCACAAATTTAAACACAGGGCCTGGAGGGAAATACTGAACTGTCACAAATTTAAACACAGGGCCTGGAGGGAAATACTGAACTGTCACAAATTTAAACACAGGGCCTGGAGGAAATACTGAACTGTCACAAATTTAAACACAGGGGCTGGAGGAAATACTGAACTGTCACAAATTTAAACACAAGGCCTGGAGGAAATACTGAACTGTCACAAATTTAAACACATGGCCTGGAGGAAATGCTGAGCTGTCACAAATTTAAACACAAGGCCTGGAGGAAATACTGAACTGTCACAAATTTAAACACAAGGCCTGGAGGAAATACTGAACTGTCACAAATTTAAACACAAGGCCTGGAGGGAAATACTGAACTGTCACCACTTTAAACACAAGGCCTGAAGGAAATACTGAACTGTCACAAATTTAAACACAGGGCCTGGAGAAAATACTGAACTGTCACAAATTTAAACACAAGGCCTGGAGGAAATACTGAACTGTCACAAATTTAAACACATGGCCTGGAGGAAATGCTGAGCTGTCACAAATTTAAACACAAGGCCTGGAGGAAATACTGAACTGTCACAAATTTAAACACAGGGCCTGGAGAAAATACTGAACTGTCACAAATTTAAACACAAGGCCTGGAGGAAATACTGAACTGTCACAAATTTAAACACAAGGCCTGGAGAAAATACTGAACTGTCACAAATTTAAACACATGGCCTGGAGGAAATGCTGAGCTGTCACAAATTTAAACACAAGGCCTGGAGGAAATACTGAACTGTCACAAATTTAAACATAGGGCCTGGAGGGAAATACTGAACTGTCACAACTTTAAACACAGGGCCTGGAGGAAATACTGAACTGTCACAACTTTAAACACAGGGCCTGGAGGAAATACTGAACTGTCACAACTTTAAACACAGGGCCTGGAGGAAATACTGAACTGTCACAAATTTAAACACAAGGCCTGGAGGAAATACTGAACTGTCACAAATTTAAACACAAGGCCTGGAGGAAATACTGAACTGTCACAAATTTAAACACAGGGCCTGGAGGAAATACTGAACTGTCACAAATTTAAACACAGGGCCTGGAGGAAATACTGAACTGTCACAAATTTAAACACAAGGCCTGGAGGAAATACTGAACTGTTACAAATTTAAACACAAGGCCTGGATGAAATACTGAACTGTCACAAATTTAAACACAGGGCCTGGAGGAAATACTGAACTGTCACAAATTTAAACACAAGGCCTGGAGGAAATACTGAACTGTCACAAATTTAAACACAAGGCCTGGAGGAAATACTGAACTGTCACAAATTTAAACACAAGGCCTGGAGGGAAATACTGAACTGTCACCACTTTAAACACAAGGCCTGGAGGAAATACTGAACTGTCACAAATTTAAACACAGGGCCTGGAGAAAATACTGAACTGTCACAAATTTAAACACAAGGCCTGGAGGAAATACTGAACTGTCACAAATTTAAACACAAGGACTGGAGGAAATACTGAACTGTCACAAATTTAAACACAGCGCCTGGAGGGAAATACTGAACTGTCACAACTTTAAACACAGGGCCTGGAGGAAATACTGAACTGTCACAAATTTAAACACAGGGCCTGGAGGGAAATACTGAACTGTCACAACTTTAAACACAGGGCCTGGAGGAAATACTGAACTGTCACAAATTTAAACACAGGGCCTGGAGGAAATACTGAACTGTCACAAATTTAAACACAGGGGCTGGAGGAAATACTGAACTGTCACAAATTTAAACACAAGGCCTGGAGAAAATACTGAACTGTCACAAATTTAAACACAGGGGCTGGAGGAAATACTGAACTGTCACAAATTTAAACACAAGGCCTGGAGAAAATGCTGAACTGTCACAAATTTAAACACAAGGCCTGGAGGAATTACTGAACTGTCACAAATTTAAACACAAGGCCTGGAGGAAATACTGAACTGTCACAAATTTAAACACAAGGCCTGGAGGAAATACTGAACTGTCACAAATTTAAACACAAGGCCTGGAGGGAAATACTGAACTGTCACAAATTTAAACACAGGGCCTGGAGGAAATACTGAACTGTCACAAATTTAAACAAAGGGCCTGGAGGAAATACTGAACTGTCACAAATTTAAACACAGGGCCTGGAGGAAATACTGAACTGTCACAAATTTAAACAAAGGGCCTGGAGGAAATACTGAGCTTTCACAAATTTAAACACAAGGCCTGGAGGAAATACTGAACTGTCACAAATTTAAACACAGGGCCTGGAGGGAAATACTGAGCTGTCACAAATTTAAACACAGGGCCTGGAGGGAAATACTGAACTGTCACAAATTTAAACACAGGGGCTGGAGGAAATACTGAACTGTCACAAATTTAAACACAAGGCCTGGAGGAAATACTGAACTGTCACAAATTTAAACACAAGGCCTGGAGGAAATAATGAGCTGTCACAAATTTAAACACAGGGGCTGGAGGAAATACTGAACTGTCACAACGTTAAACACAGGGCCTGTAGGAAATACTGAACTGTCACAAATTTAAACACAGGGGCTGGAGGAAATACTGAACTGTCACAAATTTAAACACAAGGCCTGGAGGAAATACTGAACTGTCACAAATTTAAACACAGGGGCTGGAGGAAATACTGAACTGTCACAAATTTAAACACAAGGCCTGGAGGAAATACTGAACTGTCACAAATTTAAACACATGGCCTGGAGGAAATGCTGAGCTGTCACAAATTTAAACACAAGGCCTGGAGGAAATACTGAACTGTCACAAATTTAAACATAGGGCCTGGAGGGAAATACTGAACTGTCACAACTTTAAACACAGGGCCTGGAGGAAATACTGAACTGTCACAACTTTAAACACAGGGCCTGGAGGAAATACTGAACTGTCACAACTTTAAACACAGGGCCTGGAGGAAATACTGAACTGTCACAAATTTAAACACAAGGCCTGGAGGAAATACTGAACTGTCACAAATTTAAACACAAGGCCTGGAGGAAATACTGAACTGTCACAAATTTAAACACAGGGCCTGGAGGAAATACTGAACTGTCACAAATTTAAACACAGGGCCTGGAGGAAATACTGAACTGTCACAAATTTAAACACAAGGCCTGGAGGAAATACTGAACTGTTACAAATTTAAACACAAGGCCTGGATGAAATACTGAACTGTCACAAATTTAAACACAGGGCCTGGAGAAAATACTGAACTGTCACAAATTTAAACACAAGGCCTGGAGGAAATACTGAACTGTCACAAATTTAAACACAAGGACTGGAGGAAATACTGAACTGTCACAAATTTAAACACAGGGCCTGGAGGAAATACTGAACTGTCACAACTTTAAACACAGGGCCTGGAGGAAATACTGAACTGTCACAAATTTAAACACAGGGCCTGGAGGGAAATACTGAACTGTCATAACTTTAAACACAGGGCCTGGAGGAAATACTGAACTGTCACAAATTTAAACACAGGGCCTGGAGGAAATACTGAACTGTCACAAATTTAAACACAGGGGCTGGAGGAAATACTGAACTGTCACAAATTTAAACACAAGGCCTGGAGAAAATACTGAACTGTCACAAATTTAAACACAGGGGCTGGAGTAAATACTGAACTGTTACAAATTTAAACACAAGGCCTGGAGAAAATGCTGAACTGTCACAAATTTAAACACAAGGCCTGGAGGAATTACTGAACTGTCACAAATTTAAACACAAGGCCTGGAGGAAATACTGAACTGTCACAAATTTAAACACAAGGCCTGGAGGAAATACTGAACTGTCACAAATTTAAACACAAGGCCTGGAGGAAATACTGAACTGTCACAAATTTAAACACAGGGCCTGGAGGAAATACTGAACTGTCACAAATTTAAACACAGGGCCTGGAGGAAATACTGAACTGTCACAAATTTAAACACAGGGCCTGGAGGAAATACTGAACTGTCACAAATTTAAACACAAGGCCTGGAGGAAATACTGAACTGTCACAAATTTAAACACAAGGCCTGGAGGAAATACTGAACTGTCACAAATTTAAACACAGGGCCTGGAGGAAATACTGAACTGTCACAAATTTAAACACAGGGCCTGGAGGAAATACTGAACTGTCACAAATTTAAACACAAGGCCTGGAGGAAATACTGAACTGTTACAAATTTAAACACAAGGCCTGGATGAAATACTGAACTGTCACAAATTTAAACACAGGGCCTGGAGGAAATACTGAACTGTCACAAATTTAAACACAAGGCCTGGAGGAAATACTGAACTGTCACAAATTTAAACACAAGGCCTGGAGGGAAATACTGAACTGTCACCACTTTAAACACAAGGCCTGGAGGAAATACTGAACTGTCACAAATTTAAACACAGGGCCTGGAGAAAATACTGAACTGTCACAAATTTAAACACAAGGCCTGGAGGAAATACTGAACTGTCACAAATTTAAACACAAGGACTGGAGGAAATACTGAACTGTCACAAATTTAAACACAGCGCCTGGAGGGAAATACTGAACTGTCACAACTTTAAACACAGGGCCTGGAGGAAATACTGAACTGTCACAAATTTAAACACAGGGCCTGGAGGGAAATACTGAACTGTCACAACTTTAAACACAGGGCCTGGAGGAAATACTGAACTGTCACAAATTTAAACACAGGGCCTGGAGGAAATACTGAACTGTCACAAATTTAAACACAGGGGCTGGAGGAAATACTGAACTGTCACAAATTTAAACACAAGGCCTGGAGAAAATACTGAACTGTCACAAATTTAAACACAGGGGCTGGAGGAAATACTGAACTGTCACAAATTTAAACACAAGGCCTGGAGAAAATGCTGAACTGTCACAAATTTAAACACAAGGCCTGGAGGAATTACTGAACTGTCACAAATTTAAACACAAGGCCTGGAGGAAATACTGAACTGTCACAAATTTAAACACAAGGCCTGGAGGAAATACTGAACTGTCACAAATTTAAACACAAGGCCTGGAGGGAAATACTGAACTGTCACAAATTTAAACACAGGGCCTGGAGGAAATACTGAACTGTCACAAATTTAAACAAAGGGCCTGGAGGAAATACTGAACTGTCACAAATTTAAACACAGGGCCTGGAGGAAATACTGAACTGTCACAAATTTAAACAAAGGGCCTGGAGGAAATACTGAGCTTTCACAAATTTAAACACAAGGCCTGGAGGAAATACTGAACTGTCACAAATTTAAACACAGGGCCTGGAGGGAAATACTGAGCTGTCACAAATTTAAACACAGGGCCTGGAGGAAATACTGAACTGTCACAAATTTAAACAAAGGGCCTGGAGGAAATACTGAGCTTTCACAAATTTAAACACAAGGCCTGGAGGAAATACTGAACTGTCACAAATTTAAACACAGGGCCTGGAGGGAAATACTGAACTGTCACAAATTTAAACACAGGGCCTGGAGGAAATACTGAACTGTCACAAATTTAAACACAAGGCCTGGAGGAAATACTGAACTGTCACAAATTTAAACAAAGGGCCTGGAGGAAATACTGAGCTTTCACAAATTTAAACACAAGGCCTGGAGGGAAATACTGAACTGTCACAAATTTAAACACAGGGCCTGGAGGGAATACTGTACTGTCACAAATTTAAACACAGGGCCTGGAGGAAATACTGAACTGTCACAAATTTAAACAAAGGGCCTGGAGGAAATACTGAGCTTTCACAAATTTAAACACAGGGCCTGGAGGGAAATACTGAACTGTCACAAATTTAAACACAGGGCCTGGAGGAAATACTGAACTGTCACAAATTTAAACAAAGGGCCTGGAGGAAATACTGAGCTTTCACAAATTTAAACACAAGGCCTGGAGGAAATACTGAAATGTCACAAATTTAAACACAAGGCCTGGAGGAAATAGTGAACTGTCACAAATTTAAACACAAGGCCTGGAGGAAATACTGAACTGTCACAAATTTAAACACAGGGTCTGGAGGAAATACTGAACTGTCACAAATTTAAACACAGGACCTGGAGGAAATACTGAACTGTCACAAATTTAAACACAGGGCCTGGAGGAAATACTGAACTGTCACAAATTTAAACACAAGGCCTGGAGGAAATACTGAGCTGTCACAAATTTAAACACAAGGCCTGGAGGAAATACTGAACTGTCACAAATTTAAACACAGGGCCTGGAGGGAAATACTGAACTGTCACAACATTAAACACAAGGCCTGGAGGAAATACTGAACTGTCACAAATTTAAACACAAGGCCTGGAGGAAATACTGAGCTGTCACAAATTTAAACACAAGGCCTGGAGGAAATACTGAACTGTCACAAATTTAAACACAGGGCCTGGAGGAAATACTGAACTGTCACAAATTTAAACACAAGGCCTGGAGGAAATACTGAACTGTCACAAATTTAAACACAGGGGCTGGAGGAAATACTGAACTGTCACAAATTTAAACACAAGGCCTGGAGGAAATACTGAACTGTCACAAATTTAAACACAAGGCCTGGAGGAAATAATGAGCTGTCACAAATTTAAACACAGGGGCTGGAGGAAATACTGAACTGTCACAACGTTAAACACAGGGCCTGTAGGAAATACTGAACTGTCACAAATTTAAACACAGGGGCTGGAGGAAATACTGAACTGTCACAAATTTAAACACAAGGCCTGGAGGAAATACTGAACTGTCACAAATTTAAACACAGGGGCTGGAGGAAATACTGAACTGTCACAAATTTAAACACAAGGCCTGGAGGAAATACTGAACTGTCACAAATTTAAACACATGGCCTGGAGGAAATGCTGAGCTGTCACAAATTTAAACACAAGGCCTGGAGGAAATACTGAACTGTCACAAATTTAAACATAGGGCCTGGAGGGAAATACTGAACTGTCACAACTTTAAACACAGGGCCTGGAGGAAATACTGAACTGTCACAACTTTAAACACAGGGCCTGGAGGAAATACTGAACTGTCACAACTTTAAACACAGGGCCTGGAGGAAATACTGAACTGTCACAAATTTAAACACAAGGCCTGGAGGAAATACTGAACTGTCACAAATTTAAACACAAGGCCTGGAGGAAATACTGAACTGTCACAAATTTAAACACAGGGCCTGGAGGAAATACTGAACTGTCACAAATTTAAACACAGGGCCTGGAGGAAATACTGAACTGTCACAAATTTAAACACAAGGCCTGGAGGAAATACTGAACTGTTACAAATTTAAACACAAGGCCTGGATGAAATACTGAACTGTCACAAATTTAAACACAGGGCCTGGAGGAAATACTGAACTGTCACAAATTTAAACACAAGGCCTGGAGGAAATACTGAACTGTCACAAATTTAAACACAAGGCCTGGAGGAAATACTGAACTGTCACAAATTTAAACACAAGGCCTGGAGGGAAATACTGAACTGTCACCACTTTAAACACAAAGCCTGGAGGAAATACTGAACTGTCACAAATTTAAACACCGGGCCTGGAGAAAATACTGAACTGTCACAAATTTAAACACAAGGCCTGGAGGAAATACTGAACTGTCACAAATTTAAACACAAGGACTGGAGGAAATACTGAACTGTCACAAATTTAAACACAGCGCCTGGAGGGAAATACTGAACTGTCACAACTTTAAACACAGGGCCTGGAGGAAATACTGAACTGTCACAAATTTAAACACAGGGCCTGGAGGGAAATACTGAACTGTCACAACTTTAAACACAGGGCCTGGAGGAAATACTGAACTGTCACAAATTTAAACACAGGGCCTGGAGGAAATACTGAACTGTCACAAATTTAAACACAGGGGCTGGAGGAAATACTGAACTGTCACAAATTTAAACACAAGGCCTGGAGAAAATACTGAACTGTCACAAATTTAAACACAGGGGCTGGAGGAAATACTGAACTGTCACAAATTTAAACACAAGGCCTGGAGAAAATGCTGAACTGTCACAAATTTAAACACAAGGCCTGGAGGAATTACTGAACTGTCACAAATTTAAACACAAGGCCTGGAGGAAATACTGAACTGTCACAAATTTAAACACAAGGCCTGGAGGAAATACTGAACTGTCACAAATTTAAACACAAGGCCTGGAGGAAATACTGAACTGTCACAAATTTAAACACAGGGCCTGGAGGAAATACTGAACTGTCACAAATTTAAACAAAGGGCCTGGAGGAAATACTGAGCTTTCACAAATTTAAACACAAGGCCTGGAGGAAATACTGAACTGTCACAAATTTAAACACAGGGCCTGGAGGGAAATACTGAGCTGTCACAAATTTAAACACAGGGCCTGGAGGGAAATACTGAACTGTCACAAATTTAAACACAGGGCCTGGAGGAAATACTGAACTGTCACAAATTTAAACACAAGGCCTGGAGGAAATACTGAACTGTCACAAATTTAAACAAAGGGCCTGGAGGAAATACTGAGCTTTCACAAATTTAAACACAAGGCCTGGAGGGAAATACTGAACTGTCACAAATTTAAACACAGGGCCTGGAGGGAAATACTGAGCTGTCACAAATTTAAACACAGGGCCTGGAGGGAAATACTGAACTGTCACAAATTTAAACACAGGGCCTGGAGGAAATACTGAACTGTCACAAATTTAAACAAAGGGCCTGGAGGAAATACTGAGCTTTCACAAATTTAAACACAAGGCCTGGAGGAAATACTGAAATGTCACAAATTTAAACACAAGGCCTGGAGGAAATAGTGAACTGTCACAAATTTAAACACAAGGCCTGGAGGAAATACTGAACTGTCACAAATTTAAACACAGGGTCTGGAGGAAATACTGAACTGTCACAAATTTAAACACAGGACCTGGAGGAAATACTGAACTGTCACAAATTTAAACACAGGGCCTGGAGGAAATACTGAACTGTCACAAATTTAAACACAAGGCCTGGAGGAAATACTGAGCTGTCACAAATTTAAACACAAGGCCTGGAGGAAATACTGAACTGTCACAAATTTAAACACAGGGCCTGGAGGGAAATACTGAACTGTCACAACTTTAAACACAAGGCCTGGAGGAAATACTGAACTGTCACAAATTTAAACACAAGGCCTGGAGGAAATACTGAGCTGTCACAAATTTAAACACAAGGCCTGGAGGAAATACTGAGCTGTCACAAATTTAAACACAAGGCCTGGAGGAAATACTGAACTGTCACAAATTTAAACACAGGGCCTGGAGGGAAATACTGAACTGTCACAACTTTAAACACAGGGCCTGGAGGAAATACTGAACTGTCACAAATTTAAACACAGGGGCTGGAGGAAATACTGAACTGTCACAAATTTAAACACAAGGCCTGGAGGAAATACTGAGCTGTCATAAATTTAAACACAGGGCCTGGAGGAAATACTGAACTGTCACAAATTTAAACACAGGGACTTGAGGAAATACTGAACTGTCACAACTTTAAACACAGGGCCTGGAGGAAATACTGAACTGTCACAAATTTAAACACAGGGGCTGGAGGAAATACTGAACTGTCACAACTTTAAACACAGGGCCTGGAGGAAATACTGAACTGTCACAAATTTAAACACAAGGCCTATAGAAAATGCTGAACTGTCACAAATTTCAACACAGGGGCTGGAGGAAATACTGAGCTGTCACAAATTTAAACACAAGGCCTGGAGGAAATACTGAACTGTCACAAATTTAAACACAAGGCCTGGAGGAAATACTGAACTGTCACAAATTTAAACACAAGGCCTGGAGGAAATACTGAACTGTCACAAATTTAAACACAAGGCCTGGAGGAAATACTGAACTGTCACAAATTTAAACACAGTGCCTGGAGGAAATACTGAACTGTCACAAATTTAAACACAAGGCCTGGAGGAAATACTGAACTGTCAGAAATTTAAACACACGGCCTGGAGGAAATACTGAACTGTCACAAATTTAAACAAAGGGCCTGGAGGAAATACTGAGCTGTCACAAATTTAAACACAAGGCCTGGAGGAAATACTGAACTGTCACAAATTTAAACACAAGGCCTGGAGGAAATACTGAGCTGTCACAAATTTAAACACAAGGCCTGGAGGGAAATACTGAACTGTCACAACTTTAAACACAGGGCCTGGAGGGAATACTGAACTGTCACAAATTTAAACACAGGGGCTGGAGGAAATACTGAACTGTCACAACTTTAAACACAGGGCCTGGAGGAAATACTGAACTGTCACAAATTTAAACACAAGGCCTATAGAAAATGCTGAACTGTCACAAATTTAAACACAGGGGCCTGGAGAAAATACTGAACTGTCACAAATTTAAACACAGGGGCCTGGAGAAAATACTGAACTGTCACAAATTTAAACACAAGGCCTGGAGGAAATACTGAACTGTCACAAATTTAAACACAAGGCCTGGAGGAAATACTGAGCTGTCACAAATTTAAACACAAGGCCTGGAGGAAATACTGAGCTGTCACAAATTTAAACACAAGGCCTGGAGGAAATACTGAGCTGTCACAAATTTAAACACAAGGCCTGGAGGGAAATACTGAACTGTCACAACTTTAAACACAGGGCCTGGAGGAAATACTGAACTGTCACAAATTTAAACACAGGGGCTGGAGGAAATACTGAACTGTCACAAATTTAAACACAAGGCCTGGAGGAAATACTGAACTGTCACAAATTTAAACACAAGGCCTATAGAAAATGCTGAACTGTCACAAATTTAAACACAGGGGCCTGGAGAAAATACTGAACTGTCACAAATTTAAACACAAGGCCTGGAGGAAATACTGAGCTGTCACAAATTTAAACACAGGGCCTGGAGGAAATACTGAACTGTCACAAATTTAAACACAAGGCCTGGAGGAAATACTGAACTGTCACAAATTTAAACACAGTGCCTGGAGGAAATACTGAACTGTCACAAATTTAAACACAAGGCCTGGAGGAAATACTGAACTGTCACAAATTTAAACACAGGGCCTGGAGGAAATACTGAACTGTCACAAATTTAAACAAAGGGCCTTCAGGAAATACTGAGCTGTCACAAATTTAAACACAAGGCCTGGAGGAAATACTGAACTGTCACAAATTTAAACACAAGGCCTGGAGGAAATAGTGAACTGTCACAAATTTAAACACAAGGCCTGGAGGAAATACTGAGCTGTCACAAATTTAAACACAAGGCCTGGAGGAAATACTGAACTGTCACAAATTTAAACACAGGGCCTGGAGGAAATACTGAACTGTCACAACTTTAAACACAGGGCCTGGTGAAAATACTGAACTGTCACAAATTTAAACACAGGGGCTGGAGGAAATACTGAACTGTCACAAATTTAAACATAGGGCCTGGAGGGAAATACTGAACTGTCACAAATTTAAACACAAGGCCTGGAGGAAATACTGAACTGTCACAAATTTAAACACAAGGCCTGGAGGGAATACTGAACTGTCACAAATTTAAACACAAGGCCTGGAGGAAATACTGAACTGTCACAAATTTAAACACAGGGGCTGGAGGAAATACTGAACTGTCACAAATTTAAACACAAGGCCTGGAGGGAATACTGTACTGTCACAAATTTAAACACAGGGCCTGGAGGAAATACTGAACTGTCACAAATTTAAACACAAGGCCTGGAGGAAATACTGAACTGTCACAAATTTAAACACAGGGGCTGGAGGAAATACTGAACTGTCACAAATTTAAACACAAGGCCTGGAGGAAATACTGAACTGTCACAAATTTAAACACAAGGCCTGGAGGGAATACTGTACTGTCATTAATTTAAACACAAGGCCTGGAGGAAATACTGAACTGTCACAAATTTAAACACAAGGCCTGGAGTAAATACTGAACTGTCACAAATTTAAACATAGGGCCTGGAGGGAAATACTGAACTGTCACAAATTTAAACACAAGGCCTGGAGGAAATACTGAACTGTCACAAATTTAAACATAGGGCCTGGAGGGAAATACTGAACTGTCACAAATTTAAACACAGGGGCTGGAGGAAATACTGAACTGTCACAAATTTAAACACAGGGGCTGGAGGAAATACTGAACTGCCACAAATTTAAACACAGGGGCTGGAGGAAATACTGAACTGTCACAAATTTAAACACAAGGCCTGTAGGGAATACTGTACTGTCACAAATTTAAACACAGGGGCTGGAGGAAATACTGAACTGTCACAAATTTAAACACAAGGCCTGGAGGAAATACTGAACTGTCACAAATTTAAACACAGGGGCTGGAGGAAATACTGAACTGTCACAAATTTAAACACAAGGCCTGGAGGAAATACTGAACTGTCACAAATTTAAACACAAGGCCTGGAGGGAATACTGAACTGTCACAAATTTAAACACAGGGGCTGGAGGAAATACTGAACTGTCACAAATTTAAACACAGGGCCTGGAGGAAATACTGAACTGTCACAAATTTAAACACAAGGCCTGGAGGAAATACTGAGCTGTCACAAATTTAAACACAGGGCCTGGAGGAAATACTGAACTGTCACAAATTTAAACACAAGGCCTGGAGGAAATAGTGAACTGTCACAAATTTAAACACAAGGCCTGGAGGAAATACTGAGCTGTCACAAATTTAAACACAAGGCCTGGAGGAAATACTGAACTGTCACAAATTTAAACACAGGGCCTGGAGGGAAATACTGAACTGTCACAAATTTAAACACAAGGCCTGGAGGAAATACTGAACTGTCACAAATTTAAACACAAGGCCTGGAGGAAATACTGAACTGTCACAAATTTAAACTCAGGGCCTGGAGGAAATACTGAACTGTCACAACTTTAAACACAGGGCCTGGTGAAAATACTGAACTGTCACAAATTTAAACACAGGGGCTGGAGGAAATACTGAACTGTCACAAATTTAAACACAGGGCCTGGAGGAAGTACTGAACTGTCACAACTTTAAACACAGGGCCTGGTGAAAATACTGAACTGTCACAAATTTAAACACAGGGGCTGGAGGAAATACTGAACTGTCACAAATTTAAACATAGGGCCTGGAGGAAATACTGAACTGTCACAAATTTAAACACAAGGCCTGGAGGAAATACTGAACTGTCACAAATTTAAACACAAGGCCTGGAGGAAATACTGAACTGTCACAAATTTAAACATAGGGCCTGGAGGGAAATACTGAACTGTCACAAATTTAAACACAAGGCCTGGAGGAAATACTGAACTGTCACAAATTTAAACATAGGGCCTGGAGGGAATACTGAACTGTCACAAATTTAAACAC
This sequence comes from Heterodontus francisci, assembly GCF_036365525.1. Classification (NCBI taxonomy): domain Eukaryota; kingdom Metazoa; phylum Chordata; class Chondrichthyes; order Heterodontiformes; family Heterodontidae; genus Heterodontus; species Heterodontus francisci. Next base: position 933,263 of record NW_027141473.1, read on the forward strand.
AAGGCCTGGAGGAAATACTGAACTGTCACAAATTTAAACATAGGGCCTGGAGGGAAATACTGAACTGTCACAAATTTAAACACAAGGCCTGGAGGAAATACTGAACTGTCACAAATTTAAACACAAGGCCTGGAGGAAATACTGAACTGTCACAAATTTAAACACAGGGGCTGGAGGAAATACTGAACTGTCACAAATTTAAACACAAGGCCTGGAGGGAATACTGTACTGTCACAAATTTAAACACAGGGGCTGGAGGAAATACTGAACTGTCACAAATTTAAACACAAGGCCTGGAGGAAATACTGAACTGTCACAAATTTAAACACAGGGGCTGGAGGAAATACTGAACTGTCACAAATTTAAACACAAGGCCTGGAGGAAATACTGAACTGTCACAAATTTAAACACAAGGCCTGGAGGGAAATACTGAACTGTCACAAATTTAAACACAAGGCCTGGAGGAAATACTGAACTGTCACAAATTTAAACATAGGGCCTGGAGGGAAATACTGAACTGTCACAAATTTAAACACAGGGTCTGGAGGAAATACTGAACAGTCACAAATTTAAACACAAGGCCTGGAGGAAATACTGAACTGTCACAAATTTAAACACAAGGCCTGGAGGAAATACTGAACTGTCACAAATTTAAACACAGGGTCTGGAGGAAATACTGAACTGCCACAAATTTAAACACAGGGGCTGGAGGAAATACTGAACTGTCACAAATTTAAACACAAGGCCTGGAGGGAATACTGTACTGTCACAAATTTAAACACAGGGGCTGGAGGAAATACTGAACTGTCACAAATTTAAACACAAGGCCTGGAGGAAATACTGAACTGTCACAAATTTAAACACAGGGGCTGGAGGAAATACTGAACTGTCACAAATTTAAACACAAGGCCTGGAGGAAATACTGAACTGTCACAAATTTAAACACAGGGGCTGGAGGAAATACTGAACTGTCACAAATTTAAACACAAGGCCTGGAGTGAATACTGTACTGTCACAAATTTAAACACAAGGCCTGGAGGAAATACTGAGCTGTCACAAATTTAAACACAGGGGCTGGAGGAAATACTGAACTGTCACAAATTTAAACACAGGGCCTGTGGGAAATACTGAACTGTCACAAATTTAAACACAGGGCCTGGAGGAAATACTGAACTGTCACAAATTTAAACACAAGGCCTGGAGGGAATACTGAACTCTCACAAATTTAAACACAAGGCCTGGAGGAAATACTGAACTCTCACAAATTTAAACACAAGGCCTGGAGGGAATACTGAACTGTCACAAATTTAAACACAAGGCCTGGAGGAAATACTGAACTGTCACAAATTTAAACACAAGGCCTGGAGGGAATACTGAACTGTCACAAATTTAAACATAGGGCCTGGAGGGAAATACTGAACTGTCACAACTTTAAACACAGGGCCTGGAGGAAATACTGAACTGTCACAAATTTAAACACAGGGGCTGGAGGAAATACTGAACTGTCACAAATTTAAACACAAGGCCTGGAGGAAATACTGAACTGTCACAAATTTAAACACAAGGCCTGGAGGAAATACTGAACTGTCACAAATTTAAACATAGAGCCTGGAGGGAAATACTGAACTGTCACAACTTTAAACACAGGGCCTGGAGGAAATACTGAACTGTCACAAATTTAAACACAGGGGCTGGAGGAAATACTGAACTGTCACAAATTTAAACACAAGGCCTGGAGGAAATACTGAACTGTCACAACTTTAAACACAGGGCCTGGAGGAAATACTGAACTGTCACAAGTTTAAGCACAAGGCCTGGAGGAAATACTGAACTGTCACAAATTTAAACACAGGGCCTGGAGGAAATACTGAACTGTCACAAATTTAAGCACAGGGCCTGGAGTAAATACTGAACTGTCACAAATTTAAACACAAGGCCTGGAGGAAATACTGAGCTGTCACAAATTTAAACACAAGGCCTGGAGGAAATACTGAACTGTCACAAATTTAAACACAGGTTCTGGAGGGAAATACTGAACTGTCACAACTTTAAACACAAGGCCTGGAGGAAATACTGAACTGTCACAAATTTAAACACAGGGCCAGGAGGAAATACTGAACTGTCACAAATTTAAACACAGGGCCTGGAGGAAATACTGAACTGTCACAAATTTAAACACAAGGCCTGGAGGAAATACTGAGCTGTCACAAATTTAAACACAAGGCCTGGAGGAAATACAGAACTGTCACAAATTTAAACACAAGGCCTGGCGGGAAATACTGAACTGTCACAAATTTAAACACAAGGCCTGGAGGAAATACTGAACTGTCACAACTTTAAACACAGCGGCTGGAGGAAATACTGAACTCTCACAAATTTAAACACAAGGCCTGGAGGAAATACTGAACTGTCACAAATTTAAACACAAGGCCTGGAGAAAATACTGAACTGTCACAAATTTAAACACAGGGGCTGGAGGAAATACTGAACTGTCACAAATATAAACACAAGGCCTGGAGAAAATACTGAACTGTCACAAATTTAAACACAAGGCCTGGAGGAAATACTGAACTGTTACAAATTTAAACACAAGGCCTGGAGGAAATACTGAACTGTCACAAATTTAAACACTAGGCCTGGAGGAAATACTGAACTGTCACAAATTTAAACACAAGGCCTGGAGGAAATACTGAACTGTCACAAATTTAAACACAAGGCCTGGAGGAATTACTGAACTGTCACAAATTTAAACACAAGGCCTGGAGGAATTACTGAACTGTCACAAATTTAAACACAAGGCCTGGAGGAATTACTGAACTGTCACAAATTTAAACACAAGGCCTGGAGGAAATACTGAACTGTCACAAATTTAAACACAAGGCCTGGAGGAAATACTGAACTGTCACAAATTTAAACAAAGGGCCTGGAGGAAATACTGAGCTGTCACAAATTTAATCACAAGGACAGGAGGAAATACTGAACTGTCACAAATTTAAACACAAGGCCTGGAGGAATTACTGAACTGTCACAAATTTAAACACAAGGCCTGGAGGAATTACTGAACTGTCACAAATTTAAACACAAGGCCTGGAGGAAATACTGAACTGTCACAAATTTAAACAAAGGGCCTGGAGGAAATACTGAGCTGTCACAAATTTAAACACAAGGACTGGAGGAAATACTGAACTGTCACAAATTTAAACACAGGGCCTGGAGGAAATACTGAACTGTCACAAATTTAAACACAAGGCCTGGAGGAACTACTGAACGGTCACAAATTTAAACACAAGGCCTGGAGGAAATACTGAACTGTCACAAATTTAAACACAAGGCCTGGAGGAAATACTGAACTCTCACAAATTTAAACACAGGGCCTGGAGGGAAATACTGAACTGTCACAACATTAAACACAGTGCCTGGAGGAAATACTGAACTGTCACAAATTTAAACACAGGGGCTGGAGGAAATACTGAACTGTCACAAATTTAAACACAGGGTCTGGAGGAAATACTGAACTGTCACAAATTTAAACACAAGGCCTGGAGGAAATACTGAACTGTCACAAATTTAAACACAGGGTCTGGAGGAAATACTGAACTGTCACAAATTTAAACACAAGGCCTGGAGGAAATACTGAGCTGTCACAAATTTAAACACAAGGCCTGGAGGGAAATACTGAACTGTCACAACTTTAAACACAGGGCCTGGAGGAAATACTGAACTGTCACAAATTTAAACACAAGGCCTGGAGGGAATACTGAACTCTCACAAATTTAAACACAAGGCCTGGAGGAAATACTGAACTGTCACAAATTTAAACACAAGGCCTGGAGGAAATAGTGAACTGTCACAAATTGAAACACAAGGCCTGGAGGAAATACTGAGCTGTCACAAATTTAAACACAAGGCCTGGAGGAAATACTGAGCTTTCACAAATTTAAACACAAGGCCTGGAGGAAATACTGAGCTTTCACAAATTTAAACACAAGGCCTGGAGGAAATACTGAACTGTCACAAATTTAAACACAAGGCCTGGAGGAAATAGTGAACTGTCACAAATTTAAACACAAGGCCTGGAGGAAATACTGAACTGTCACAAATTTAAACACAGTGCCTGGAGGGAAATACTGAACTGTCACAACTTTAAACACAGGGCCTGGAGGAAATACTGAACTCTCACAAATTTAAACACAAGGCCTGGAGGAAATACTGAACTGTCACAACTTTAAATACAGCGCCTGGAGGAAATACTGAACTGTCACAAATTTAAACACAGGGGCTGGAGGAAATACTGAACTGTCACAAATTTAAACACAAGGCCTGGAGGAAATACTGAGCTGTCACAAATTTAAACACAAGGCCTGGAGGGAAATACTGAACTGTCACAACTTTAAACACAGGGCCTGGAGGAAATACTGAACTGTCACAAATTTAAACACAGGGGCTGGAGGAAATACTGAACTGTCACAACTTTAAACACAGGGCCTGGAGGAAATACTGAACTGTCACAAATTTAAACACAAGGCCTGGAGGAACTACTGAACGGTCACAAATTTAAACACAAGGCCTGGAGGAAATACTGAACTGTCACAAATTTAAACACAAGGCCTGGAGGAAATACTGAACTCTCACAAATTTAAACACAGGGCCTGGAGGGAAATACTGAACTGTCACAACATTAAACACAGGGCCTGGAGGAAATACTGAACTGTCACAAATTTAAACACAGGGGCTGGAGGAAATACTGAACTGTCACAAATTTAAACACAGGGTCTGGAGGAAATACTGAGCTGTCACAAATTTAAACACAAGGCCTGGAGGGAAATACTGAACTGTCAAAACTTTAAACACAGTGCCTGGAGGAATTACTGAACTGTCACAAATTTAAACACAAGGCCTGGAGGGAATACTGAACTCTCACAAATTTAAACACAAGGCCTGGAGGAAATACTGAACTGTCACAAATTTAAACACAAGGCCTGGAGGAAATAGTGAACTGTCACAAATTTAAACACAAGGCCTGGAGGAAATACTGAGCTGTCACAAATTTAAACACAAGGCCTGGAGGAAATACTGAGCTTTCACAAATTTAAACACAAGGCCTGGAGGAAATACTGAACTGTCACAAATTTAAACACAAGGCCTGGAGGAAATAGTGAACTGTCACAAATTTAAACACAAGGCCTGGAGGAAATACTGAACTGTCACAACTTTAAACACAGGGCCTGGAGGAAATACTGAACTCTCACAAATTTAAACACAAGGCCTGGAGGAAATACTGAACTGTCACAACTTTAAATACAGCGCCTGGAGGAAATACTGAACTGTCACAAATTTAAACACAGGGGCTGGAGGAAATACTGAACTGTCACAAATTTAAACACAAGGCCTGGAGGAAATACTGAACTGTCACAAATTTAAACACAGGGGCTGGAGGAAATACTGAACTGTCACAAATTTAAACACAAGGCCTGGAGGAAATACTGAACTGTCACAACTTTAAATACAGCGCCTGGAGGAAATACTGAACTGTCACAACTTTAAACACAGGGCCTGGAGGAAATACTGAACTGTCACAAATTTAAACACAAGGCCTATAGAAAATGCTGAACTGTCACAAAAGTAAACACAGGGGCCTGGAGAAAATACTGAACTGTCACAAATTTAAACACAAGGCCTGGAGGAAATACTGAACTGTCACAAATTTAAACACAAGGCCTGGAGGAAATACTGAACTGTCACAAATTTAAACACAGGTCCTGGAGGAAATACTGAACTCTCACAAATTTAAACACAAGGCCTGGAGGAAATACTGAACTGTCACAAATTTAAACACAGGTCCTGGAGGAAATACTGAACTCTCACAAATTTAAACACAAGGCCTGGAGGAAATACTGAACTGTCACAAATTTAAACACAAGGCCTGGAGGAAATAGTGAACTGTCACAAATTTAAACACAAGGCCTGGAGGAAATACTGAGCTGTCACAAATTTAAACACAAGGCCTGGAGGAAATACTGAGCTTTCACAAATTTAAACACAAGGCCTGGAGGAAATACTGAACTGTCACAAATTTAAACACAAGGCCTGGAGGAAATAGTGAACTGTCACAAATTTAAACACAAGGCCTGGAGGAAATACTGAACTGTCACAACTTTAAACACAGGGCCTGGAGGAAATACTGAACTCTCACAAATTTAAACACAAGGCCTGGAGGAAATACTGAACTGTCACAACTTTAAATACAGCGCCTGGAGGAAATACTGAACTGTCACAAATTTAAACACAGGGGCTGGAGGAAATACTGAACTGTCACAAATTTAAACACAAGGCCTGGAGGAAATACTGAACTGTCACAAATTTAAACACAGGGGCTGGAGGAAATACTGAACTGTCACAAATTTAAACACAAGGCCTGGAGGAAATACTGAACTGTCACAACTTTAAATACAGCGCCTGGAGGAAATACTGAACTGTCACAACTTTAAACACAGGGCCTGGAGGAAATACTGAACTGTCACAAATTTAAACACAAGGCCTATAGAAAATGCTGAACTGTCACAAAAGTAAACACAGGGGCCTGGAGAAAATACTGAACTGTCACAAATTTAAACACAAGGCCTGGAGGAAATACTGAACTGTCACAAATTTAAACACAAGGCCTGGAGGAAATACTGAACTGTTACAAATTTAAACACAAGGCCTGGAGGAAATACTGAGCTGTCACAAATTTAAACACAAGGCCTGGAGGAAATACTGAACTGTCACAACTTTAAACACAAGGCCTGGAGGAAATACTGAACTGTCACAAATTTAAACACAGGGTCTGGAGTAAATACTGAACTGTCACAAATTTAAACACAGGGTCTGGAGTAAATACTGAACTGTCACAAATTTAAACACAGGGCCTGGAGGAAATACTTAACTGTCACAAGTTTAAGCACAGGGCCTGGAGTAAATACTGAACTGTCACAACTTTAAACACAGGGCATGGAGGAAATACTGAACTGTCACAACTTTAAACACAGGGCCTGGAGGAAATACTGAACTGTCACAACTTTAAACACAGGGCCTGGAGTAAATATTGAACTGTCACAAATTTAAACACAAGGCCTGGAGGAAATACTGAACTGTCACAAATTTAAGCACAAGGCCTGGAGGAAATACTGAACTGTCACAAATTTAAACACAAGGCCTGCAGTAAATACTGAACTGTCACAAATTTAAACACAAGGCCTGGAGGAAATACTGAGCTGTCACAAATTTAAACACAAGGCCTGGAGGAAATACTGAACTGTCACAACTTTAAACAGAGGGCCTGGAGGAAATACTGAACTGTCACAAATTTAAACACAGGGCCTGGAGGAAATACTGAACTGTCACAAATTTAAACACAAGGCCTGGAGGAAATACTGAACTGTCACAAATTTAAGCACAAGGCCTGCAGTAAATACTGAACTGTCACAAATTTAAACACAAGGCCTGGAGGAAATACTGAGCTGTCACAAATTTAAACACAAGGCCTGGAGGAAATACTGAACTGTCACAACTTTAAACAGAGGGCCTGGAGGAAATACTGAACTGTCACAAATTTAAACACAGGGCCTGGAGGAAATACTGAACTGTCACAAATTTAAACACAAGGCCTGGAGGAAATACTGAACTGTCACAAATTTAAACACAAGGCCTGTAGGAAATACTGAACTGTCACAAATTTAAACACAGGGCCTGGAGGAAATACTGAACTGTCACAACTTTAAACACAGGGCCTGGAGGAAATACTGAACTGTCACAAATTTAAACACAGGGCCTGGAGGAAATACTGAACTGTCACAAATTTAAACACAGGGGCTGGAGGAAATACTGAACTGTCACAACTTTAAACACAGGGCCTGGAGGAAATACTGAACTGTCACAAATTTAAACACAGGGGCTGGAGGAAATACTGAACTGTCACAAATTTAAACACAAGGCCTGGAGGAATTAGTGAACTGTCACAAATTTAAACACAAGGCCTGGAGGAATTACTGAACTGTCACAAATTTAAACACAAGGCCTGGAGGAAATACTGAACTGTCACAAATTTAAACACAGGGCCTGGAGGAAATACTGAACTGTCACAAATTTAAACACAGGGCCTGGAGGAAATACTGAACTGTCACAAATTTAAACACAGGGCCTGGAGGAAATACTGAACTGTCACAAATTTAAACACAAGGCCTGGAGGAATTAGTGAACTGTCACAAATTTAAACACAAGGCCTGGAGGAATTACTGAACTGTCACAAATTTAAACACAAGGCCTGGAGGAAATACTGAACTGTCACAAATTTAAACACAGGGCCTGGAGGAAATACTGAACTGTCACAAATTTAAACAAAGGGCCTGGAGGAAATACTGAGCTGTCACAAATTTAAACACAAGGCCTGGAGGAAATACTGAACTGTCACAAATTTAAACACAAGGCCTGGAGGAAATACTGAACTGTCACAAATTTAAACACAAGGCCTGGAGGAAATACTGAACTGTCACAAATTTAAACACAGGGCCTGGAGGGAAATACTGAACTGTCATAACTTTAAACACAGGGCCTGGAGGAAATACTGAACTGTCACAAATTTAAACACAGTGGCTGGAGGAAATACTGAACTGTCACAAATTTAAACACAGGGTCTGGAGGAAATACTGAACTGTCACAACTTTAAACACAGGGCCTGGAGGAAATACTGAACTGTCACAAATTTAAACACAGGGGCTGGAGGAAATACTGAACTGTCACAACTTTAAACACAAGGCCTGGAGGAAATACTGAACTGTCACAAATTTAAACACAAGGCCTGGAGGAAATACTGAACTGTCACAAATTTAAACACAAGGCCTGGAGGAAATACTGAACTGTCACAACTTTAAACACAGGGCCTGGAGGAAATACTGAACTCTCACAAATTTAAACACAAGGCCTGGAGGAAATACTGAACTGTCACAACTTTAAATACAGCGCCTGGAGGAAATACTGAACTGTCACAAATTTAAACACAGGGGCTGGAGGAAATACTGAACTGTCACAAATTTAAACACAAGGCCTGGAGGAAATACTGAACTGTCACAAATTTAAACACAGGGGCTGGAGGAAATACTGAACTGTCACAAATTTAAACACAAGGCCTGGAGGAAATACTGAACTGTCACAACTTTAAATACAGCGCCTGGAGGAAATACTGAACTGTCACAACTTTAAACACAGGGCCTGGAGGAAATACTGAACTGTCACAAATTTAAACACAAGGCCTATAGAAAATGCTGAACTGTCACAAAAGTAAACACAGGGGCCTGGAGAAAATACTGAACTGTCACAAATTTAAACACAAGGCCTGGAGGAAATACTGAACTGTCACAAATTTAAACACAAGGCCTGGAGGAAATACTGAACTGTCACAAATTTAAACACAGGTCCTGGAGGAAATACTGAACTCTCACAAATTTAAACACAAGGCCTGGAGGAAATACTGAACTGTCACAAATTTAAACACAGGTCCTGGAGGAAATACTGAACTCTCACAAATTTAAACACAAGGCCTGGAGGAAATACTGAACTGTCACAAATTTAAACACAAGGCCTGGAGGAAATAGTGAACTGTCACAAATTTAAACACAAGGCCTGGAGGAAATACTGAGCTGTCACAAATTTAAACACAAGGCCTGGAGGAAATACTGAGCTTTCACAAATTTAAACACAAGGCCTGGAGGAAATACTGAACTGTCACAAATTTAAACACAAGGCCTGGAGGAAATAGTGAACTGTCACAAATTTAAACACAAGGCCTGGAGGAAATACTGAACTGTCACAACTTTAAACACAGGGCCTGGAGGAAATACTGAACTCTCACAAATTTAAACACAAGGCCTGGAGGAAATACTGAACTGTCACAACTTTAAATACAGCGCCTGGAGGAAATACTGAACTGTCACAAATTTAAACACAGGGGCTGGAGGAAATACTGAACTGTCACAAATTTAAACACAAGGCCTGGAGGAAATACTGAACTGTCACAAATTTAAACACAGGGGCTGGAGGAAATACTGAACTGTCACAAATTTAAACACAAGGCCTGGAGGAAATACTGAACTGTCACAACTTTAAATACAGCGCCTGGAGGAAATACTGAACTGTCACAACTTTAAACACAGGGCCTGGAGGAAATACTGAACTGTCACAAATTTAAACACAAGGCCTATAGAAAATGCTGAACTGTCACAAAAGTAAACACAGGGGCCTGGAGAAAATACTGAACTGTCACAAATTTAAACACAAGGCCTGGAGGAAATACTGAACTGTCACAAATTTAAACACAAGGCCTGGAGGAAATACTGAACTGTTACAAATTTAAACACAAGGCCTGGAGGAAATACTGAGCTGTCACAAATTTAAACACAAGGCCTGGAGGAAATACTGAACTGTCACAACTTTAAACACAAGGCCTGGAGGAAATACTGAACTGTCACAAATTTAAACACAGGGTCTGGAGTAAATACTGAACTGTCACAAATTTAAACACAGGGTCTGGAGTAAATACTGAACTGTCACAAATTTAAACACAGGGCCTGGAGGAAATACTTAACTGTCACAAGTTTAAGCACAGGGCCTGGAGTAAATACTGAACTGTCACAACTTTAAACACAGGGCATGGAGGAAATACTGAACTGTCACAACTTTAAACACAGGGCCTGGAGGAAATACTGAACTGTCACAACTTTAAACACAGGGCCTGGAGTAAATATTGAACTGTCACAAATTTAAACACAAGGCCTGGAGGAAATACTGAACTGTCACAAATTTAAGCACAAGGCCTGGAGGAAATACTGAACTGTCACAAATTTAAGCACAAGGCCTGCAGTAAATACTGAACTGTCACAAATTTAAACACAAGGCCTGGAGGAAATACTGAGCTGTCACAAATTTAAACACAAGGCCTGGAGGAAATACTGAACTGTCACAACTTTAAACAGAGGGCCTGGAGGAAATACTGAACTGTCACAAATTTAAACACAGGGCCTGGAGGAAATACTGAACTGTCACAAATTTAAACACAAGGCCTGGAGGAAATACTGAACTGTCACAAATTTAAACACAAGGCCTGTAGGAAATACTGAACTGTCACAAATTTAAACACAGGGCCTGGAGGAAATACTGAACTGTCACAACTTTAAACACAGGGCCTGGAGGAAATACTGAACTGTCACAAATTTAAACACAGGGCCTGGAGGAAATACTGAACTGTCACAAATTTAAACACAGGGGCTGGAGGAAATACTGAACTGTCACAACTTTAAACACAGGGCCTGGAGGAAATACTGAACTGTCACAAATTTAAACACAGGGGCTGGAGGAAATACTGAACTGTCACAAATTTAAACACAAGGCCTGGAGGAATTAGTGAACTGTCACAAATTTAAACACAAGGCCTGGAGGAATTACTGAACTGTCACAAATTTAAACACAAGGCCTGGAGGAAATACTGAACTGTCACAAATTTAAACACAGGGCCTGGAGGAAATACTGAACTGTCACAAATTTAAACAAAGGGCCTGGAGGAAATACTGAGCTGTCACAAATATAAACACAAGGCCTGGAGGAAATACTGAACTGTCACAAATTTAAACACAAGGCCTGGAGGAAATACTGAACTGTCACAAATTTAAACACAAGGCCTGGAGGAAATACTGAACTGTCACAAATTTAAACACAGGGCCTGGAGGGAAATACTGAACTGTCATAACTTTAAACACAGGGCCTGGAGGAAATACTGAACTGTCACAAATTTAAACACAGTGGCTGGAGGAAATACTGAACTGTCACAAATTTAAACACAGGGTCTGGAGGAAATACTGAACTGTCACAACTTTAAACACAGGGCCTGGAGGAAATACTGAACTGTCACAAATTTAAACACAGGGGCTGGAGGAAATACTGAACTGTCACAACTTTAAACACAAGGCCTGGAGGAAATACTGAACTGTCACAAATTTAAACACAAGGCCTGGAGGAAATACTGAACTGTCACAAATTTAAACACAAGGCCTGGAGTAAATACTGAACTGTCACAAATTTAAACACAAGGCCTGGAGAAAATACTGAACTGTCACAAATTTAAACACAAGGCCTGGAGGGAAATACTGAACTGTCACAAATTTAAACACAGGGCCTGGAGGAAATACTAAACTGTCACAAATTTAAACACAAGGCCTGGAGGAAATACTGAACTGTCACAAATTTAAACACAGGGCCTGGAGGAAATACTGAACTGTCACAAATTTAAACACAAGGCATGGAGTAAATACTGAACTGTCACAAATTTAAACACAAGGCCTGGAGAAAATACTGAACTGTCACCAATTTAAACACAAGGCCTGGAGGAAATACTGAACTGTCACAAATTTAAACACAAGGCCTGGAGTAGATACTGAACTGTCACAAATTTAAACACAAGGCCTGGAGGAAATACTGAACTGTCACAAATTTAAACACAGGGCCTGGAGGAAATACTGAACTGTCACAAATTTAAACACAAGGCCTGGAGTAAATACTGAACTGTCACAAATTTAAACACAAGGCCTGGAGAAAATACTGAACTGTCACAAATTTAAACACAAGGCCTGGAGGAAATACTGAACTGTCACAAATTTAAACACAAGGCCTGGAGTAGATACTGAACTGTGACAAATTTAAACACAAGGCCTGGAGAAAATACTGAACTGTCACAAATTTAAACACAAGGCCTGGAGGAAATACTAAACTGTCACAAATTTAAAAACAAGGCCTGGAGGAAATACTGAGCTGTCACAAATTTAAACACAGGGCCTGGAGGAAATACTGAACTGTCACAAATTTAAACACAGGGCCTGGAGGAAATACTAAACTGTCACAAATTTAAACACAAGGCCTGGAGGAAATACTGAACTGTCACAAATTTAAACACAGGGCCTGGAGGAAATACTGAACTGTCACAAATTTAAACACAAGGCATGGAGTAAATACTGAACTGTCACAAATTTAAACACAAGGCCTGGAGAAAATACTGAACTGTCACCAATTTAAACACAAGGCCTGGAGGAAATACTGAACTGTCACAAATTTAAACACAAGGCCTGGAGTAGATACTGAACTGTCACAAATTTAAACACAAGGCCTGGAGGAAATACTGAACTGTCACAAATTTAAACACAGGGCCTGGAGGAAATACTGAACTGTCACAAATTTAAACACAAGGCCTGGAGTAAATACTGAACTGTCACAAATTTAAACACAAGGCCTGGAGAAAATACTGAACTGTCACAAATTTAAACACAAGGCCTGGAGGAAATACTGAACTGTCACAAATTTAAACACAAGGCCTGGAGTAGATACTGAACTGTCACAAATTTAAACACAAGGCCTGGAGAAAATACTGAACTGTCACAAATTTAAACACAAGGCCTGGAGGAAATACTAAACTGTCACAAATTTAAACACAAGGCCTGGAGGAAATACTGAGCTGTCACAAATTTAAACACAGGGCCTGGAGGAAATACTGAACTGTCACAAATTTAAACACAAGGCCTGGAGGAAATACTGAACTGTCACAAATTTAAACACAAGGCCTGGAGAAAATACTGAACTGTCACAAATTTAAACACAAGGCCTGGAGGGAATACTGAACTGTCACAAATTTAAACACAAGGCCTGGAGGAAATACTGAACTGTCACACATTTAAACACAAGGCCTGGAGGAAATACTGAGCTGTCACAAATTTAAACACAGGGCCTGGAGGAAATACTGAACTGTCACAAATATAAACACAGGGCCTGGAGTAAATACTGAACTGTCACAAATTTAAACACAAGGCCTGGAGGAAATACTGAGCTGTCACAAATTTAAACACAGGGCCTGGAGGAAATACTGAGCTGTCACAAATTTAAACACAAGGCCTGGAGGAAATACTGAACTGTCACAAATTTAAACACAAGGCCTGGAGGAATTACTGAACTGTCACAAATTTAAACACAAGGCCTGGAGAAAATACTGAACTGTCACAAATTTAAACACAAGGCCTGGAGGAAATACTGAACTGTCACAAATTTAAACACAAGGCCTGGAGAAAATGCTGAACTGTCACAAATTTAAACACAAGGCCTGGAGGAATTACTGAACTGTCACAAATTTAAACACAAGGCCTGGAGGAATTACTGAACTGTCACAAATTTAAACACAAGGCCTGGAGGAATTACTGAACTGTCATAAATTTAAACACAAGGCCTGGAGGAAATACTGAACTGTCACAAATTTAAACACAAGGCCTGGAGGAAATACTGAACTGTCACAAATTTAAACACAGGGCCTGGAGGAAATACTGAACTGTCACAAATTTAAACACAGGGCCTGGAGGAAATACTGAACTGTCACAAATTTAAACACAAGGCCTGGAGGAAATACTGAACTGTCACAAATTTAAACACAAGGCCTGGAGGAAATACTGAACTGTCACAAATTTAAACACAGGGCCTGGAGGAAATACTGAACTGTCACAAATTTAAACACAGGGCCTGGAGGAAATACTGAACTGTCACAAATTTAAACACAAGGCCTGGAGGAAATACTGAACTGTCACAAATTTAAACACAAGGCCTGGAGGAAATACTGAACTGTCACAAATTTAAACACAAGGCCTGGAGGAAATACTGAACTGTCACAAATTTAAACACAGGGCCTGGAGGAAATACTGAACTGTCACAAATTAAAACACAGGGCCTGGAGGAAATACTGAACTGTCAGAAATTTAAACACTAGGCCTGGAGGAAATACTGAACTGTCACAAATTTAAACACAAGGCCTGGAGGAAATACTGAACTGTCACAACTTTAAACACAGGGCCTGGAGGAAATACTGAACTGTCACAAATTTAAACACAAGGCCTGGAGGAAATACTGAACTGTCACAAATTTAAACACTAGGCCTGGAGGAAATACTGAACTGTCACAAATTTAAACACAAGGCCTGGAGGAAATACTGAACTGTCACAAATTTAAACACTAGGCCTGGAGGAAATACTGAACTGTCACAAATTTAAACACAAGGCCTGGAGGAAATACTGAACTGTCACAAATTTAAACACAGGGCCTGGAGGAAATACTGAACTGTCACAAATTAAAACACAGGGCCTGGAGGAAATACTGAACTGTCACAAATTTAAACACTAGGCCTGGAGGAAATACTGAACTGTCACAAATTTAAACACTAGGCCTGGAGGAAATACTGAACTGTCACAAATTTAAACACAAGGCCTGGAGGAAATAGTGAACTGTCACAAATTTAAACACAAGGCCTGGAGGAAATACTGAGCTGTCACAAATTTAAACACAAGGCCTGGAGGAAATACTGAACTGTCACAAATTTAAACACAGGGCCTGCAGGGAAATACTGAACTGTCACAACTTTAAACACAGGGCCTGGAGGAAATACTGAACTGTCACAAATTTAAACACAAGGCCTGGAGGAAATAGTGAACTGTCACAAATTTAAACACAAGGCCTGGAGGAAATACTGAGCTGTCACAAATTTAAACACAAGGCCTGGAGGAAATACTGAACTGTCACAAATTTAAACACAGGGCCTGGAGGGAAATACTGAACTGTCACAAATTTAAACACAAGGCCTGGAGGAAATACTGAGCTGTCACAAATTTAAACACAAGGCCTGGACGAAATACTGAACTGTCACAAATTTAAACACAAGGCCTGGAGAAAATACTGAACTGTCACAAATTTAAACACAGGGCCTGGAGGAAATACTGAACTGTCACAAATTTAAACACTGGGCCTGGAGGAAATACTGAACTGTCACAAATTTAAACACAGGGCCTGGAGGAAATACTGAACTGTCACAAATTTAAACACAAGGCCTGGAGGAAATACTGAACTGTCACAAATTTAAACACAGGGCCTGTAGGAAATACTGAACTGTCACAAATTTAAACACAAGGCCTGGAGAAAATACTGAACTGTCACAAATTTAAACACAAGGCCTGGAGAAAATACTGAACTGTCACAAATTTAAACACAGGGCCTGGAGGAAATACTGAACTGTCACAAATTTAAACACTGGGCCTGGAGGAAATACTGAACTGTCACAAATTTAAACACAGGGCCTGGAGGAAATACTGAACTGTCACAAATTTAAACACAAGGCCTGGAGGAAATACTGAACTGTCACAAATTTAAACACAGGGCCTGTAGGAAATACTGAACTGTCACAAATTTAAACACAAGGCCTGGAGGAAATACTGAACTGTCACAAATTTAAACACAGGGCCTGGAGGAAATACTGAACTGTCACAAATTTAAACACAGGGCCTGGAGGAAATACTGAACTGTCACAAATTTAAACACAAGGCCTGGAGGAAATACTGAACTGTCACAAATTTAAACACAGGGCCTGTAGGAAATACTGAACTGTCACAAATTTAAACACAGGGCCTGTAGGAAATACTGAACTGTCACAAATTTAAACACAAGGCCTGGAGAAAATACTGAACTGTCACAAATTTAAACACAGGGGCTGGAGGAAATACTGAACTGTCACAAATTTAAACACAAGGCCTGGAGAAAATGCTGAACTGTCACAAATTTAAACACAAGGCCTGGAGGAATTACTGAACTGTCACAAATTTAAACACAGGGCCTGGAGGAATTACTGAACTGTCACAAAATTAAACACAAGGCCTGGAGGAAATACTGAACTGTCACAAATTTAAACACAAGACCTGGAGGAAATACTGAACTGTCACAAATTTAAACACAGGGCCTGGAGGAATTACTGAACTGTCACAAATTTAAACACAAGGCCTGGAGGAATTACTGAACTGTCACAAATTTAAACACAAGGCCTGGAGGAATTACTGAACTGTCAGAAATTTAAACACAGGGCCTGGAGGAATTACTGAACTGTCACAAATTTAAACACAGGGCCTGGAGGAATTACTGAACTGTCACAAATTTAAACACAGGGCCTGGAGGAAATACTGAACTGTCACAAATTTAAACACAAGGCCTGGAGGAAATACTGAACTGTCACAAATTTAAACACATGGCCTGGAGAAAATACTGAACTGTCACAAATTTAAACACAGGGGCTGGAGGAAATACTGAACTGTCACAAATTTAAACACAAGGCCTGGAGAAAATACTGAACTGTCACAAATTTAAACACAAGGCCTGGAGGAAATACTGAACTGTCACAAATTTAAACACAGGGTCTGGAGGAAATACTGAACTGTCACAAATTTAAACACAGGGCCTGGAGTAAATACTGAACTGTCACAAATTTAAACACAAGGCCTGGAGGAAATACTGAACTGTCACAAATTTAAACACAGGTGCTGGAGGAAATACTGAACTGTCACAAATTTAAACACAGGGCCTGGAGGAAATACTGAACTGTCACAAATTTAAACACAGGGACAGGAGGAAATACTGAACTGTCACAAATTTAAACACAGGTCCTGGAGGAATTACTGAACTGTCACAAAATTGAACACAAGGCCTGGAGGAAATACTGAACTGTCACAAATTTAAACACAAGGCCTGGAGGAAATACTGAACTGTCACAAATTTAAACACAGGGCCAGGAGGAAATACTGAACTGTTACAAATTTAAACACAAGGCCTGGAGGACTTACTGAACTGTCACAAATTTAAACACAAGGCCTGGAGGAATTACTGAACTGTCACAAATTTAAACACAAGGCCTGGAGGAATTACTGAACTGTCACAAATTTAAACACAAGGCCTGGAGGAATTACTGAACTGTCACAAATTTAAACACAAGGCCTGGAGGAATTACTGAACTGTCACAAATTTAAACACAAGGCCTGGAGGAAATACTGAACTGTCACAAATTTAAACACAAGGCCTGGAGGAAATACTGAACTGTCACAAATTTAAACACAAGGCCTGGAGAAAATACTGAACTGTCACAAATTTAAACACAGGGGCTGGAGGAAATACTGAACTTTCACAAATTTAAACACAGGGCCTGGAGTAAATACTGAACTGTCACAAATTTAAACACAAGGCCTGGAGGGAATACTGAACTGTCACAAATTTAAACACAGGGTCTGGAGGAAATACTTAACTGTCACAAATTTAAACACAGGGCCCGAAGGAAATACTGAACTGTCACAAATTTAAACACAAGGCCTGGAGTAAATACTGAACTGTCACAAATTTAAACACAAGGCCTGGAGGAAATACTGAACTGTCACAAATTTAAACACAGGGCCTGGAGGAAATACTGAACTGTCACAAATTTAAACACAGGGCCCGAAGGAAATACTGAACTGTCACAAATTTAAACACAAGGCCTGGAGTAAATACTGAACTGTCACAAATTTAAACACAAGGCCTGGAGGGAATACTGAACTGTCACAAATTTAAACACAAGGCCTGGAGAAAATGCTGAACTGTCACAAATTTAAACACAAGGCCTGGAGAAAATGCTGAACTGTCACAAATTTAAACACAAGGCCTGGAGTAAATACTGAACTGTCACAAATTTAAACACAAGGCCTGGAGGGAATACTGAACTGTCACAAATTTAAACACAAGGCCTGGAGGAAATACTGAAATGTCATACATATAAACACAAGGCCTGGAGGAAATACTGAACTGTCACAAATTTAAGCACAGGGCCTGGAGGAAATACTGAACTGTCACAAATTTAAACACAAGGCCTGGAGGAAATACTGAACTGTCACAAATTTAAACACAAGGCCTGGAGGAAATACTGAACTGTCACAAATTTAAGCACAGGGCCTGGAGGAAATACTGAACTGTCACAAATTTATACACAAGGCCTGGAGGAAATACTGAACTGTCACAAATTTAAACACAAGGCCTGGAGGAAATACTGAACTGTCACAAATTTAAACACAAGGCCTGGAGGAAATACTGAAATGTCATACATATAAACACAAGGCCTGGAGGAAATACTGAACTGTCACAAATTTAAGCACAGGGCCTGGAGGAAATACTGAACTGTCACAAATTTAAACACAAGGCCTGGAGGAAATACTGAACTGTCACAAATTTAAACACAAGGCCTGGAGGAAATACTGAAATGTCATACATATAAACACAAGGCCTGGAGGAAATACTGAACTGTCACAAATTTAAGCACAGGGCCTGGGGGAAATACTGAGCTGTCACAAATTTAAACACACGGTCAGGAGGAAAGACTGAACTGTCACAAATTTAAACACAAGGCCTGGAGGAAATACTGAACTGTCACAAATTTAAACACAGGGCCTGGAGGAAATACTGAACTGTCACAACTTTAAACACAAGGCCTGGAGGAAATACTGAACTGTCACAAATTTAAACACAAGGCCTGGAGGAAATACTGAACTGTCACAAATTTAAACACAGGGCCTGGAGGAAATACTGAACTGTCACAACTTTAAACACAGGGCCTGGAAGAAATACTGAACTGTCACAAATTTAAACACAAGGCCTGGAGGAAATACTGAACTGTCACAAATTTAAACACAAGGCCTGGAGGAAATACTGAACTGTCACAACTTTAAAGACAGGTCATGGGGGAAATACTGAACTGTCACAACTTTAAAGACAGATCATGGGGGAAATACTGAGCTGTCACAACTTTAAAGATAAGTCCTGGGGGAAATACTGAGCTGTCACAACTTTAAAGACAGGTCCTGGGGGAAATACCGAGCTGTCACAAATATAAAAACATGTCCTGGGGGAAATACTGAGCTGTCGCAACTTTAAAGACAGGTCCTGGGGGAAATACCGAGCTGTCGCAAATATCAAAACATGTCCTGAGGGAAATACTGAGCTGTCACAACTGTAAACACAGGGCCTGGGTGAAATTCTGAACTGTCGCAACTGTAAACACAGGGCCTGGAGGAAATATTGAGCTGTCACAACGGTAAACACAGGGCCTGGAGGAAACATGGATCTGTCGCAACTGTATCACAGGGCCTGGAGGAAATACTGAGCTGTCACAACTTTAAACACAGGTTATGGGGGAAATACTGAGCTGTCACATCTTTAAAGACAGGTTCCGGAGGAAATACTGAACTGCCAGAAACGTAATCACAGGGCCTGGGGGAAATACTGAACTGTTACAATTGTAAACACAGGGCCTGGAAGAAATACTGAGCTGGCACAACTTTTAACACAGGTCTTGGGGGAAACACTGAACTGTAACAGCATTAAACACAGGTCCTGGTGGAAATACTGAGCTGTCACAACTTTTAACACAGGTCCTGGGCGAAATACGGAGCTGTCACAATTGTAAACACAGGTCTTGGGGGAAACACTGAACTGTAACAGCATTAAACACAGGTCCTGGTGGAAATACTGAGCTGTCGCAACTTTAAACACAGGACCTGGGGGAAATACTGAGCTGTCACATCTTTAAGCACAGGTTCTGGGGCAACTAATGAGCTGTCACAACTTTAAAGACAGGTCCTGGAGGAAATACTGAACTGTCAGAACTTTAAACACAGGTACTGGGGGAAACACTGAACTGTAACAGCATTAAACACAGGTCCTGGGGGAAATACTGAGCTGTCACAACTTGAAACACAGGTCCTGGGGGAAATACTGAGCTGTCACAATTGTAAACACAGGGCCTGGAAGAAATACTGAGCTGTCACAACTTTAAACACAGGTCTTGGGGGAAATACTGAGCTGTCACAATTGTAAACACAGGGCCTGGAAGAAATACTGAGCTGTCACATCTTTAAACACAGGTCTTGGGGGAAATACTGAGCTGTCACAATTGTAAACACAGGGCCTGGAAGAAATACTGAGCTGTCACATCTTTAAACACAGGTTTTGGGGGAAATACTGAGCTGTCACAACTTTAAACACAGGTTTTGGGGGAAATACTGAGCTGTCACAACTTTAAACACAGGTCTTGGGGGAAATACTGAGCTGTCACAACTTTAAACACAGGTTTTGGGGGAAATACTGAGCTGTCACAACTTTAAGCACACGTCCTGTGGGAAATTCTGAGCGGTCACAACATTAAACACAGGTCCTGGGGGAAATACTGAGCTGTCACAACTTTAAACACAGGTCTTGGGGGAAATACTAAGCTGTCACAACTTTAAAGACAGATCCTGGGGGAAATACTGAGCTGTCACAACTTTAAACACAGGTCCTGGGGGAAATACTGAGCTGTCGCAACTTGAAACTCAGGTCCTGGGGGAAATACTGAGCTGTCACAATTGTGAACAAAGGTCCTGGGATAAATACCGAGCTGTCACATCTTTAAGCACACGTCCTGTGGGAAATTCTGAGCGGTCACAACATTAAACACAGGTCTTGGGGGAAATACTGAACTGTCAATGCTTTAAACACAGGGCCTGGATGAAACGCTAATCTGTCACAACTTTAAATAAAGGTCCTGGGGAAATACTGAGCTGTCACAGCTTTAAAGACAGGTCCTGGGGGAAACACTGAAATGTCACAACTTTAAAGACAGGTCCTTTGGGAAATACTGAGCTGTCACAACTTTAAAGACAGCCCTGGGTGAAATACTGAGCTGTCACAACTGTAAACACAGGGCCTGGATGAAAAGCTAATCTGTCACAACTTTAAAGAAAGGTCCTGGGGGAAAGACTGAGCTGTCATAACTTTAAACACAGGGCCTGGAGGAAATACTGAACTGTCCCAAACGTAATCACAGGGCCTGGGGGAAACACTGAACTGTCACAATGGTCTATAAAGTGCCTGGGGGAAATACTGAGCTGTCACAATTGTAAACACAGGGCCTGGAAGAAATACTGAGCTGTAACAAATTTAAACACAGGTCCTGGGGGAAATACTGAGCTGTCACAACTTTAAAGAAAGGTCCTGTGGGAAATACTGAGTTGTCACAACTTTAAACGCAGGTCCTGGGGGAAATACTCACCTGTCACATATTTTAGCACAGTTTTGGTGACTGCAGCTTGACTGTAGCGGAGGTGCGAGAGCGAGCTAACAGCTGGGAAGTCAATTTCAGTGGAAGTTTAAAAGTTAATTCCCTTTTGTTTTCGGAGGACCAGGGGACTGCTGGGTAAGTAAAAACTATATATTTGGGTGGTGGCTGTACCCGAGACACTACACGTGTAGTGTCTTCCACCCACCCTCCTCCGCTAACCAAAAAAAAAAGGACTCTGTTGTGTTGATAAGGTAAGCTTTTTATTTAAGAAGTTCTGTCCGTTGGATTTCTAACCTAACAAGTTCTGACATTTTATTTTTTTTGGTTTTACAGTAGATTTGTTGGGAATTTAGAATAGAGGGAATGGAAGTTAAGGCAGTTGTATGTTCCTTCTGCAGAATGTGGGAGGTAAGGGTCGCCAAGAGTGTCCCTGCTGACTGCATCTGCGGGAAGTGCACCCAACTCCATCTCCTCGAGAACCGCGTTAGGGAACTGGAGCTGGAGCTGGATGAACTTCGGATCATTCGGGAGGCGGAGGGGGTTATTGAGAGGAGTTATGGGGAGGTAGTCACACCTCAGGTAAAAGAAGTAGGTAGATGGGTTACCGTCAGGGGAAGGAGAGGGAACCAGCAGGCAGTGCAGGGATCCCCTGTGGCCGTTTCCCTCAACAACAGGTATACCGTTTTGGATACTGTTGCGGGGGACGACTTACCAGGGGTAAGCAATGGGGTACAGGTATCTGGCACAGTCTGTCCCTGTTGCTCAGAAGAGAAAGGGGAAGAGGAGCAGAGCATTAGTCATTGGGGATTCCATAGTTAGGGGAACAGATAGGAGGTTCTGTGGGAACGAGAGAGACTCACGGTTGGTATGTTGCCTCCCAGGTGCCAGGGTACATGATGTCTCGGATCGTGTTTTTGGGATCCTTAAGGGGGAGGGGGGAGCACCCCCAAGTCGTGGTCCACATAGGCACCAACGACATAGGTAGGAAGAGAGATGGGGATTTAAGACAGAAATTCAGGGAGCTAGGGTGGAAGCTTAGAGCGAGAACAAACAGAGTTGTCATCGCTGGGTTGTTGGCCGTGCCACGTGATAGCAAAGCGAGGAATAGGGAGAGAGAGGAGTTGAACTCGTGGCTGCAGGGATGGTGTAGGAGGGAGGGTTTTGGTTTCCTGGATAACTGGGGCTCTTTCTGGGGTAGGTGGGACCTCTACAAACAGGATGGTCTTCACCTGAACCAGAGGGGTACCAATATCCTGGGGGGGAGATTTGCTAGTGCTCTTCGGGGGGGGTTTAAACTAATTCAACAGGGGGATGGAACCTAAATTGTAGTGCTAGTGTACTGGATGTTGAGAGTAGTGAGGTCAGGGATAAGGTTACAAGGACGCAAGAGGGCACTGGCAAGCAAGAACTTGGTTTAAAGTGTGTCTACTTCAATGCCAGGAGCATCCGGAATAAGGTGGGTGAGTTTGCAGCATGGGTTGGTACCTGGGATCCTGATGTTGTGGCCATTTCAGAGACATGGGTAGAGCAGAGGCACGAATGGATGTTGCAGGTTCTGGGATTTAGATGTTTCAGTAAGAACAGAGAAGATGGTAAAAGAGGAGGTGGGGGAGTGTGTGGCATTGTTAATCAAGGAAAGTATTACAGCGGCAGAAAGGACGTTTGAGGACTCATCTACTGAGGTAGTATGGGCTGAGGTTAGAAACAGGAGAGGAGAGGTCACCCTGTTGGGAGTTTTCTATAGACCTCCGAATAGTTCCAGAGATGTCGAGGAAATGATAGCAAAGATGATTCTCGACAGGAGCGAGAGTAACA
Organism: Heterodontus francisci; assembly: GCF_036365525.1. Lineage (NCBI taxonomy): Eukaryota > Metazoa > Chordata > Chondrichthyes > Heterodontiformes > Heterodontidae > Heterodontus > Heterodontus francisci. Next base: position 957,063 of record NW_027141473.1, read on the forward strand.
GGGTAGTTGTTATGGGGGACTTTAACTTTCCAAATATCGACTGGAAATACTATAGTTCGAGTACTTGAGATGGGTCAGTTTTTGTCCAGTGTGTGCAGGAGGGTTTTCTGACACAGTATGTAGACAGGCCAACCAGGGGCGATGCCACATTGGATTTGGTACTGGGTAATGAACCCGGCCAGTTATTAGATTTAGATGTAGGTGAGCACTTTGGTGATAGTGATCACAATTCGGTTAGGTTTACCTTAGCGATGGGCAGGGACAGGTATATACCGCAGGGCAAGAATTATAGCTGGGGGAAAGGAAATTATGATGCGATTAGGCAAGATTTAGGATGTGTAGGATGGGGAAGGAAACTGCAGGGGATGGGAACAATCGAAATGTGGAGCTTATTCAAGGAGCAGCTACTGTGTGTCCTTGATAAGTATGTACCTGTCAGGCAGGGAGGAAGTTGTCGAGCGAGGGAGCCGTGGTTTACTAAAGAAGTTTAAGCGCTTGTCAAGAGGAAGAAGAAGGCTTATGTTCGGATGAGACGTGAAGGCTCAGTTAGGGCACTTGAGAGTTACAAGCTAGCCAGGAAGGATCTGAAGGGAGAGCTAAGAAGAGCAAGGAGAGGACACGAGAAGTCATTGGCGGATAGGATCAAAGAAAACCCTAAGGCTTTCTATAGGTATATCAGGAATAAAAGAATGACTAGAGTTAGATTAGGGCCAATCAAGGATAGTAGTGGGAAGTTGTGTGTGGAATCAGAGGAGATAGGGGAAGTGATAAATGAATATTTTGCGTCAGTATTTACAGTAGAGAAAGAAGATGTTGTTGAGGAGAATACTGAGATTCAGGCTACTAGGCTAGATGGGATTGAGATTCACAATGAGGAGGTGTGATCAATTTTGGAAAGTGTGAAAATAGATAAGTCCCCTGGGCCACATGGGATTTATCCTAGGATTCTCTGGGAAGCTAGGGAAGAGATTGCAGAGCCTTTGTCCTTGATCTTTATGTCGTCATTGTCGACAGGAATAGTGCCGGAAGACTGGAGGATAGCAAATGTCCCCTTGTCCAAGAAGGGGAGTAGAGACAGCCCTGGTAATTATAGACCTGTGAGCCTTACTTCGGTTGTGGGTAAAATGTTGGAAAAGGTTATAAGAGACAGGATTTATAATCATCTTGAAAAGAATAAGTTCATTAGCGATATTCAGCACGGTTTTGTGAAGGGTAGGTCGTGCCTCACAAACCTTATTGAGTTTTTCCAGAAGGTGACCAAACAGGTGGATGAGGGTAAAGCAGTGGATGTGGTGTATATGGATTTCAGAAAGGCGTTTGATAAGGTTCCCCACGGTAGGCTATTGCAGAAAATACGGAAGTATGGGGTTGAAGGTGATTTAGAGCTTTGGATCAGAAATTGGCTAGCTGAAAGAAGACAGAGGGTGGTGGTTGATGGTAAATGTTCATCCTGGAGTATAGTTTCTAGTGGTGTACCGCAAGGATCTGTTTTGGGGCCACTGCTGTTTGTCATTTTTATAAATGACCTGGATGAGGGTGTAGAAGGGTGGGTTAGTAAATTTGCGGATGACACGAAGGTCTGTGGAGTTGTGGATAGTGCCGAAGGATGTTGCAGGGTACAGAGAGACATAGATAGGCTGCAGAGCTGGGCTGAGAGATGGCAAATGGAGTTTAATGTGGAGAAGTGTGAGGTGATTCACTTTGGAAGGAGTAACAGGAATGCAGAGTACTGGGCTAATGGGAAGATTCTTGGTAGTGTAGATGAACAGAGAGATCTTGGTGTCCAGGTGCATAAATCCCTGAAGGTTGCTACCAGGTTAATAGGGCTGTTAAGAAGGCATATGGTGTGTTAGCTTTTATTAGTAGGGGGATCGAGTTTCGGAGCCACGAGGTCATGATGCAGCTGTACAAAACTCTGGTGAGGCCGCACCTGGAGTATTGCGTGCAGTTCTGGTCACCGCATTATAGGAAGGATGTGGAAGCTATGGAAAGGGTGCAGAGGAGATTTACTAGGATGTTGCCTGGTATGGAGGGAAGGTCTTACAAGGAAAGGCTGAGGGACTTGAGGTTGTTTTCGTTCGAGAGAAGGAGGAGGAGAGGTGACTTAATAGAGACATATAAGATAATCAGAGGGTTAGATAGGGTGGATAGTGAGAGTCTTTTTCCTCGGATGGTGATGGCAAACACGAGGGGACATAGCTTTAAGTTGAGGGGTGATAGATATAGGACAGATGTGAGAGGTAGTTTCTTTACTCAGAGAGTAGTAAGGGCGTGGAACGCCCTGCCTGCAACAGTAGTAGACTCGCCAACTTTCAGGGCATTTAAGTGGTCATTGGATAGACATATGGATGAAAATGGAATAGTGTAGGTCAGATGGTTTCACAGGTCGGCGCAACATCGAGGGCCGAAGGGCCTGTACTGCACTGTAATATTCTAAGGTCCTGGGGGAAATACTGAGCTGTCACAGCATTAAACGCAGGTCTTGGTGGGAAATACTCAGCTGTCACAACATTAGGGCTTTTTTCAGTGCAGCAGCTTTTTCGGGAGCAGCGTGTGAGCGAGTGAGCAGCTGGGAAAGTCCGTTTGAAAGTAAATTTAATTTCCTTTTGTTTTTCGGCGGAGGCCAGGGGGCTGCTGGGTAAGTAAAACACTATATATTTGGGCGGTTTCTGAACCCGAGACACCACACTTGTAGTGTCTCCCACCCGCCCTCCTCTTCTAACCAAAAAAAAAAGGACTCGGTGGGGTGTTTATAAGGTCAGGCTTTTTCGATTTCTCTGGTTTTATTGTGATTGGTAAAAACCTTTCGTTCCTTTTTCATTTAACTAAGTTTAAACTTAAGATTAAAAATGGCAGGAGATCTCAGACCCGTATCATGCTCCTCTTGCTCAATGTGGGAGCTCAGGGACATGGCTGATGACCCTGACTCCTTCACGTGCAGGAAGTGTGTCCAGCTGCAGCTCTTGTTAGACCGCATGACGGCTCTCGAGCTGCGGATGGACTCACTTTGGAGCATGCGCGATGCTGAGGAGGTCGTGGATCGCACGTTTAGTGAATTGGTCACACCGCAGATTAGGATTGCTGAGGGAGAAAGGGAATGGATGACCAAAAGGCAGAGAAAGAGCAGGAAGGCAGCGCAGGAGTCCCCTGCGGTTATCTCCCTCCAAAACAAGTATACCATTTTGGATACTGTTGAGGGAGATGGCTCACCAGGGGAAGGCAGCAGTAGCCAGGTCCATGGCACCGTGGCTGGCTCTGCTGTCAGGAAGGGCGGGAAAAAGAGGGGAAGGGCTATAGTCGTAGGGGATTCGATTGTAAGGGGAGTAGATAGGCGGTTCTGTGGTCGAAAACGAGACTCCCGAATGGTATGTTGCCTCCCAGGTGCACGGGTCAGGGATGTCTCAGATCGGCTGCAGAACATTCTAAAGGGGGAGGGTGAACAGCCAGTTGTCATTGTGTACATAGGCACTAATGATATAGGTAAAAAACTGGATGAGGTCCTACAAGCAGAGTTTAGGGAGTTAGGAGCCAAGTTAAAAAGTAGGACCTCAGAGGTAGTAATCTCAGGATTACTACCAGTGCCACGTGATAGTCAGAGTAAAAATGAAAGAATAGTCAGGATGAATGCGTGGCTTGAGAGATGGTGCAGGAAGGAGGGGTTCAGATTTTTGGGACATTGGGACCGGTTCTGGGGGAGGTGGGACTATTACAAATTGGACGGTCTACACCTGGGCCGGACTGGAACCAATGTCCTTGGAGGTGCTTTTGCTAACGCTGTTGGGGAGGGTTTAAACTAATGTGGCAGGGGGATGGGAACCAATTGAGGTCAGTTGACAGTGAGGAGGTAGTAACAAAAGCCTGTAAGAAACTAGATAATGAAGTCAGTGTGACTAAGGGGAAGAACAGGCAGGGAGCAGATGATTAATATAAAGGGACTGGTGGTCTGAGGTGCATTTGTTTTAATGCAAGAAGTGTAGTTGGTAAGGCAGATGAACTTAGGGCTTGGATTAGTACCTGGGAGTATGATGTTATTGCTATTACTGAGACTTGGTTGAGGGAAGGGCATGATTGGCAACTAAATATCCCAGGATATCGATGCTTCAGGCGGGATAGAGAGGGAGATAAAAGGGGTGGAGGAGTTGCATTACTGGTCAAAGAGGATATCACAGCTGTGCTGAAGGAGGGCACTATGGAGGACTCGAGCAGTGAGGCAATATGGACAGAACTCAGAAATAGGAAGGGTGCGGTAACAATGTTGGGGCTGTACTACAGGCCTCCCAACAGCGAGCGTGAGATAGAGGTACAAATATGTAAACAGATTATGGAAAGATGTAGGAGCAACAGGGTGGTGGTGACAGGAGATTTTAATTTTCCCAACATTGACTGGGATTCGCTTAATGTTAGAGGTCCAGATGGAGCAGAATTTGTAAGGAGCATCCAGGAGGGTTTTCCAGAGCAGCATGTAAATAGTCCAACTCGGGAAGGGGCCATACTGGACCTGGTGTTGGGGAATGAGCCCGGCCAGGTTGTTGAAGTTTCAGTAGGGGACTACTTTGGGAATAGTGATCACAATTCCGTAAGCTTTAAAATACTCATGGACAAAGACAAGAGTGGTCCTAAAGGAAGAGTGCTAAATTAGGGGAAGGCCAACTATACCAAAATTCGGCAGGAGCTGGGAAATGTAGATTGGGAGCAGCTGTTTGAAGGTAAATCCACATGTGATATGTGGGAGGCTTTTAAAGAGAGGTTGATTAGCGTGCAGGAGAGACATGTTCCTGTGAAAATGAGGGATAGAAATGGCAAGATTAGGGAACCATGGATGACAGGTGAAATTGTGAGACTAGCTAAGAGGAAAAAGGAAGCATACATAAGGTCTAGGCGGCTGATGAAAGACGAAGCTTTGAAAGAATATCGGGAATGTCGGACCAATCTGAAACGAGGAATTAAGAGGGCTAAAAGGGGTCATGAAATATCTTTAGCAAACAGGGTTAAAGAAAATCCCAAAGCATTTTATTCATATATAAGGAGAAAGAGGGTATCTAGAGAAAGGATTGGCCCACTAAAGGACAAAGAAGGAATGTTATGCTTGGACTCAGAGAAAATGGGTGAGATTCTAAATGAGTACTTTGCATCGGTATTCACCGAGGAGAGGGACATGACGGATGTTGAGGTTAGGAACAGATGTTTGATTACTCTAGGTCAAGTCGGCATAAGGAGGGAGAAAGTGTTGGGTATTCTAAAAGGCATTAAGGTGGACAAGTCCCCAGGTCCGGAGGGATCTATCCCAGGTTTCTGTGGGAAGCGAGAGAGGAAATAGCTGGGGCCTTAACAGATATCTTTGCAGCATCCTTAAACACGGGTGAGGTCCCGGAGGACTGGAGAATTGCTAATGTTGTCCCCTTGTTTAAGAAGGGTAGCAGGGATAATCCAGGTAATTATAGACCGGTGAGCCTGACGTCAGTGGTAGGGAAGCTGCTGGAGAAGATACTGAGGGATAGGATCTATTCCCATTTGGAAGAAAATGGGCTTATCAGTGATAGGCAACATGGCTTTGTGCAGGGAAGGTCATGTCTTACCAACTTAATAGAATTCTTTGAGGAAGTGGCAAAGTTGATTGATGAGGGAAGGGCTGTCGATGTCATATACATGGACTTCAGTAAGGCGTTTGATAAGGTTCCCCATGGCAGGCTGATGAAGAAAGTGAAGGCGCATGGGGTCCAGGGTGTACTAGCTAGATGGATAAAGAACTGGCTGGGCAACAGGAGACAGAGTAGCAGTAGAAGGTAGTTTCTCAAAATGGAGACGTGTGACCAGTGGTGTTCCACAGGGATCCGTGCTGGGACCACTGTTGTTTGTGATGTACATTAATGATTTGGAGGAAAGTATAGGTGGTCTGATTAGCAAGTTTGCAGACGACACTAAGATTGGTGAAGTAGCAGATAGTGAAGGGGACTGTCAGAGAATACAGCAGAATATAGATAGATTAGAGAGTTGGGCAGAGAAATGGCAGATGGAGTTCAATCAGGGCAAATGCGAGGTGATGCATTTTGGAAGATCCAATTCAAGAGTGAACTATACAGTAAATGGAAAAGTCCTGGGGAAAATTGATGTGCAGAGAGATTTGGGTGTTCAGGTCCACTGTTCCCTGAAGGTGGCAACGCAGGTAAATAGAGTGGTCAAGAAGGCATACGGCATGCTTTCCTTCATCGGACGGGGTATTGAGTACAAGAGTTGGCAGGTCATGTTACAGTTGTATAAGACTTTGGTTCGGCCACATTTGGAATACTGCATGCAGTTCTGGTCGCCACATTACCAAAAGGATGTGGATGCTTTGGAGAGGGTGCAGAGGAGGTTCACCAGGATGTTGCCTGGTATGGAGGGCGCTAGCTATGAAGAGAGGTTGAGTAGATTAGGATTATTTTCATTAGAAAGACGGAGGTTGAGGGGGGGACCTGATTGAGGTGTACAAAATCATGAGAGGTATAGACAGGGTGGATAGCAAGAAGCTTTTTCCCAGAGTGGGGGATTCAATTGCTAGAGGACACGAGTTCAAAGTGAAAGGGGAAATGTTTAGGGGGAATATGCGTGGAAAGTTCTTTACGCAGAGGGTGGTGGGCACCTGGAACGCATTGCCAGCGGAGGTGGTAGATGCGGGCACGATGGAGTCTTTTAAGATGTATCTAGACAGATACATGAATGGGCAGGAAGAAAAGAGATACAGAAGCTTAGAAAATAGGCGACATGTTTAGATAGAGGATCTGGATCAGCGCAGGCTTGGAGGGCCGAAGGGCCTGTTCCTGTGCTGTAATTTTCTTTGTTCTTTGAGTACAACTCCAGCTGCTATTAATGGAGGTCTGGATCGAATTGGCCCTTTCCTGATGTGTGAGTGGGACTCAGTCGCACTCCAGCTGGTATTACAGAGGTCTGGATTGAATTGGCTCTTTCCTGGTGTGTGAGTGGGGTTCAGTACCACTCCAGCTGCTATTAATGGAGGTCTGGATCGAATTGGCACTTTCCTGGTGTGTGAGTGGGGATCAGTTCAACTCCAGCTTGTATTAGATTAGATTAGAGATACAGCACTGAAACAGGCCCTTCGGCCCACCGAGTCTGTACCGACCATCAACCACCCATTTATACTAATCCTACACTAATCCCATATTCCTACCAAACATCCCCATCTGTCCCTATGTTTCCCTACCACCTACCTATACTAGTGACAATTTATAATGGCCAATTTACCTACCAACCTGCAAGTCTTTTGGCTTGTGGGAGGAAACCGGAGCACCCGGAGAAAACCCACGCAGACACAGGGAGAACTTGCAAACTCCACACAGGCAGTGCCCAGAATCGAACCCGGGTCCCTGGAGCTGTGAGGCTGCAGTGCTAACCACTGCGCCACTGTGCCGCCCAGGTTACGATGGCCTGGAATCGAACCCAGGTCAATTGCTTGGAAGGCAGCTATGCTCACCACTATACCACCACCGCTAACTAATTAATAGAGGCCTGGAATGAACTGTGACTTTCCTGCTGTGTGAGTGGGTCTCAGTATCACTCCAGCTGGTATTAATAGAGGCCTGGAATGAACTGACACCTTCATGGAGTGTGAGAGGGACTCAGACGCACACCAGCTGCTATTATGGAGGTCAGGATTGAATTGGCTCTTTCTGGAGTGTGAGATGGAGTTAATTCCACTCCAGCTGGTATTAATAGAGGCCTGAATTGAATGGGCTCTTTCCTGGTTTGTGAGTGGGACTCAGTACCACTCCAGCTCGAATTAATAGCGGCCTGAATTGAATTGGATCTTTCTGGTGTCTGCGTGGGGCTCAGTACCATTCCTGCTGGTATTAATAGAGGTCTGGATTGAATTGGATCTTTCTGGTGTCTGCGTGGGGCTCAGTACCACTCCAGCTGGTATTAATAGAGGTCTGGATTGAATTGGATCTTTCTGGTGTCTGCGTGGGGCTCAGTACCTCTCCAGCTGGTATTAATAGAGGCCTGAATTGAATTGGCTCTTTCCTGGTTTGTGAGTGAGACTCAGTACCTCTCCAGCTGGTATTAATAGAGGCCTGGATTGAATTGGATCTTTCTGGTGTCTGCGTGGGGCTCAGTACCACTCCAGCTGGTATTAATGGAGGTCTGGATTGAATTGGATCTTTCTGGTGTCTGCGTGGGGCTCAGTACCACTCCAGCTGGTATTAATAGAGGCCTGAATTGAATTGGCTCTTTCCTGGTTTGTGAGTGAGACTCAGTACCCCTCCAGCTGGTATTAATAGAAGCCTGGATTGAATTGGATCTTTCTGGTGTCTGCGTGGGGCTCAGTACCATTCCTGCTGGTATTAATAGAGGTCTGGATTGAATTGGATCTTTCTGGTGTCTGCGTGGGGCTCAGTACCATTCCTGCTGGTATTAATAGAGGTCTGGATTGAATTGGATCTTTCTGGTGTCTGCGTGGGGCTCAGTACCATTCCAGCTGGTATTAATAGAGACATGGATTGAATTGGCTCTTTTTTGGTGAGTGATTGGGGATTAGTGCCACTCCAGCTGGTATTATAGAGGCCTGAATTGAATTGTCTCTTTCCTGGTGTGTGAGTGAGACTCAGTGCCACTCCAGCTGGTATTATAGAGGTCTGGATTGAATTGGCTCTTTCCAGGTGTGTGAGTGGGAGTTAATTCCACTCCAGATGGTATTAATAGAGGCCTGGATTGAATTGTCTCTTTCCTGGTGTGTGAGTGAGACTCAGTGCCACTCCAGCTGGTATTATCGAGGTCTGGATTGAATTGGCTCTTAACTGGTGTGTGAGTGGGACTCAGTACCATTCCAGCTGGTATTAATAGGGTTGGGATTGAATTGGCTCTTTGCTGGTGTGTGAGTGGGACTCAGTACCACTCCAGCTGGTATTAATTCGTGTTCTGGATTCAATTGGCTCTTTCCTGGTGTGTGAGTGGGACTCAGTACCACTCCAGCTGGTATTAATTAGTGTTCTGGATTGAATTGTCTCTTTCCTGGTTTGAGAGTGGGACTCAGTACCACTCCAGCTGGTATGAATAGCGGCCTGGATTGAATTGGCTCTTTCCTGGTGCGTGATTGGGACTCAGTACCACTCCAGCTGGTATTAATACGGTTGGGATTGAATTGGCACTTTCCTGGTGTGTGAGTGGGTTTCAGTACCACTCCAGCTGGTATTAATAGAGGTCAGGATTGAATTGGCTCTTTCCTGGTGTGTGAGTGGGACTCAGTACCACTCCAGCTGGTATTAATAGAGGTCAGGATTGAATTGGCTCTTTCCTGGTGAGTGAGTGGGGCTCAGTACCACTCCAGCTGGTATTAATAGAGGTCTGGATTGAATTGGCTCTTTCCTGGTGAGTGAGTGGGGCTCAGTACCACTCCAGCTGGTATTAATAGAGGTCTGGATTGAATTGGCTCTTTCCTGGTGTGTGAGTGGGACTCAGTACCACTCCAGCTGGTATTAATAGAGGTCTGGATTGAATTGGCTCTTTCCTGGTGTGTGAGTGGGACTCAGTACCACTCCAGCTGGTATTAATAGGGTTGGGATTGAATTGGCTCTTTCCTGGTGTGTGATTGGGACTCAGTACCACTCCAGCTGGTATTAATAGAGGCCTGGATTGAGTTAGCCACTTCCTGGTGTGTGAGTGGGGCTCAGTACCACTCCAGCTGGTATTATCGAGGTCTGGATTGAATTGGCTCTTTCCTGGTGTGTGAGTGGGACTCAGTACCACTCCAGCTGGTATTAATAGGGTTGGGATTGAATTGGCTCTTTCCTGGTGTGTGATTGGGACTCAGTACCACTCCAGCTGGTATTAATAGAGGCCTGGATTGAGTTAGCCACTTCCTGGTGTGTGAGCAGGGCTCAGTTCCACTCCTTCTGCTATTAATAGAGACATGGATTGAATTGGCCCTTTTTTGGTGAGTGAGTGGGGATTAGTGCCACTCCTGCTGGTGTTAAAAGAGGCCTAAATTGAATTGTCTCTTTCCTGGTGTGTGAGTGAGACTCAGTACCACTCCAGCTGGTATTAATAGAGGCCTGGATTGAATTGGCTCTTTGCTGGGGAGTGAGTGGGGATCTGTACCACTCCAGCTGGTATTAATAGAGATCTGGTTTGAATTTGCTCTTTGCTGGGGAGTGAGTGGGGATCTGTACCACTCCAGCTGGTATTAAAAGAGGTCTGGATTGAATTGGCACTTCTTGATGTGTGTGTGGGACTCAGTACCACTCCAGCTGGTATTAAAAGAGGTCTGGATTGAATTGGCACTACTTGGTGTGTGTGTGGGGCTCAGTACCACTCCAGCTGGTATTAATAGAGGCTTGGATTGAATTGGCTCTTGCTGGTGCCTGAGGGGGGCTCAGTACCATCCTGCTGGTATTATTAGAGGTCTGGATGGAATGGTCTCTTTCCTGGTGCGTCCGTGAGAATCAGTATCACTCCAGCTGGTATTAATAGAGGCCTAGAATGAATTGGCTCTTTCTGGTGTGTGAGTGGGACACAGTGCCAGAACACCCGGTGTTAATAGAGTCCTGGAATGAACTGTCTCTTCTCTGCTGTGTGAATGGGATTCAGTCCCACTCCAAATGTTATTAATAGAGGTCTGGATTGAATTGGCTCCTTCCTGGTGAGTGAGTGGGACTCAGTACCACTCCAGCTGCTATTAATAGATACCTGGATTGAATTGCCTCTTTCCTGGTGTGTGAGTGGCTCTCAGTCCCACTCCAGTCGCTATAGATAGAGGCCTGGATCGAAATGGCTCTTCCCTGGTGTGTGATTGGGACTCAGTGCCACTCCAGATGGTATTAATAGAGGCCTGGATCGAAATGGCTCTTCCCTGGTGTGTGAGTGGGGCTCAGTGCCACTCCAGCTGGTATGAATAGAGGTCTGGATTGAATTGGCTCTTTCTTGATGTGTGTGTGGGACTCAGTACCACTCCAGCTGGTATTAATAGAGGCCTGGATTGAATTGGCTCTTGCTGGTGCCTGAGGGGGGCTCAGTACCATCCTGCTGGTATTATTAGTGGTCTGGATGGAATGGTCTCTTTCCTGGTGCGTCCGTGAGAATCAGTATCACTCCAGCTGGTATTAATAGAGGCCTAGAATGAATTGGCTCTTTCTGGTGTGTGAGTGGGACACAGTGCCAGTACACCCGGTGTTAATAGAGTCCTGGAATGAACTGTCTCTTCTCTGCTGTGTGAGTGGGACTCAGTACCACTCCAAATGTTATTAATTGAGGTCTGGATTGAATTGGCTCCTTCCTGGTGAGTGAGTGGGACTCAGTACCACTCCAGCTGCTATTAAAAGAGGTCTGGATTGAATTGGCTCCTTCCTGGTGAGTGAGTGGGGCTCAGTGCCACTCCAGCTGGTATTAATAGAGGTCTGGATTGAATTGGCAATTCTTGATGTGTTTGTGGGACTCAGTACCACTCCAGCTGGTATTAATAGAGGTCTGGATTGAATTGGCTCTTTCCTGGTGTGTGAGTGGCTCTCAGAACCACTCCAAATGGTATTAATTGAGGTCTGAATTTAATTGGCTCTTTCATGGTTAGTGAGTGGGACTCAGTACCACTCCAGCTGGTATTAAAAGAGGTCTGGATTGAATTGGCTCTTTTTAGTGTGTGTGTGGGACTCAGTACCACTCCAGCTGTTATTAATAGAGGCTTGGATTGAATTGGCTCTTGCTGGTGCCTGAGGGGGGCTCAGTACCATCCTGCTGGTATTATTAGTGGTCTGGATGGAATGGTCTCTTTCCTGGTGTGTCCGTGAGAATCAGTATCACTCCAGCTGGTATTCATAGAGGCCTAGAATGAATTGGCTCTTTCTGGTGTGTGAGTGGGACACAGTGCCAGAACACCCGGTGTTAATAGAGTCCTGGAATGAACTGTCTCTTCTCTGCTGTGTGAGTGGGATTCAGTCCCACTCCAAATGTTATTAATAGAGGCCTGGATTGAATTGGCTCTTTCCTGGTGTGTGAGTGGGACTCAGTACCACTCCAGCTGTTATTAATCGTGGTCTGGATTGAATTGGCTCTTTCCTGGTGTGTGAGTGGGACTCAGTACCACTCCAGCTGGTATTAAAAGAGGTCTGGATTGAATTGGCACTTCTTGATGTGTGTGTGGGACTCAGTACCACTCCAGCTGGTATTAATAGAGGCTTGGATTGAATTGGCTCTTGCTGGTGCCTGAGGGGGGCTCAGTACCATCCTGCTGGTATTATTAGTGGTCTGGATGGAATGGTCTCTTTCCTGGTGTGTCCGTGAGAATCAGTATCACTCCAGCTGGTATTAATAGAGGCCTAGAATGAATTGGCTCTTTCTGGTGTGTGAGTGGGACACAGTGCCAGAACACCCGGTGTTAATAGAGTCCTGGAATGAACTGTCTCTTCTCTGCTGTGTGAGTGGGATTCAGTCCCACTCCAAATGTTATTAATAGAGGTCTGGATTGAATTGGCTCCTTCCTGGTGAGTGAGTGGGACTCAGTACCACTCCAGCTGCTATTAATAGATACCTGGATTGAATTGCCTCTTTCCTGGTGTTTGAGTGGCTCTCAGTCCCACTCCAGCTGGTATAAATAGAGTCCTGGATTGAATTGGCTCTTTACTGGTGTGTGAGTGGCTCTCAGTACCACTCCAGCTGGTATAAATAGAGGCCTGGATTGAATTGGCTCTTTACTGGTGTGTGAGTGGCTCTCAGTACCACTCCAGCTGGTATAAATAGAGGCCTGGATTGAATTGGCTCTTTACTGGTGTGTGAGTGGGACTCAATACCACTCCTACTGGTATTGATATAAGCCTCGATTGATATGGCTCTCTCCTGGTGTGAGTGGGACTCACTGCCACTCCAGCTGGTATTAATAGAGGCCTGTAATGAACTGTCCCTTTCCTGCTGTGTGAGTGGGACTCAGTCCCACTCCAGCTGGTATCAATGGCGGTCTGGCTTTAATTAGCTTTTTCCTGGTGTGTGAGTGGGAGTTAATTCCACTCCAGCTGGTATTTATAGAGACCTGGATTGAATTGGCTCTTTCCTGGTGTGTCAGTGGGACTCAGTACCACTCCAGCTGGTATTAATAAAGGTTTGCATTGAATTGGCTCTTTCCTGGTGTGTCAGTGGGACTCAGTACCACTCCAGCTGGTGATAATATAGGCTCGGTTTCAATTGGCTCTTTCCTGGTGTGTGAATGGGAGTTAATTTTACTCCAGCTGGTATAAATAGAGGCCTGGATTGAATTGGTTCTTTCCCGGTATGTGAATGAGCCTCAGTGCCACTCCAGCTGGTATTAATATAGGCTCAAATTCAATTGGCTCTTATCTGGTGTGTGAGTGGGGCTCAGTACCACTCCAGCTGGCATTAATAGAGGTCTGGATTGAATTGGCTGTTTCCTGGTGTGTGTGTGGGACTCAGTACCACTCCAGCTGGTTTTAACAAAGGCCAGTTTGATCTGATGATATGCACTGTTGTCTGTTTGATGTCACCTGCACCGCGGCCATTTTAAGCGACATGTGCTGCGGCCATTCTAAATGATGTGCTCTGTGGTCTGTTTGATGTCACCTTCACTGCGGCCATTTTACGTGACATATGGTACGGCCATTTTAAATGATATGCACTGTGGTCTGTTTGATGTCACCGTCACTGCGTCCATTTAAAATGTTATGCTCTGTGGTCTGTTTGATGTCACCTTGACTGCAGCCATTTTACGTGACATGTGCTGCGGCCATTTTAAATGATATGCACTGTGGTCTGTTTGATGTCACCGTCACTGCGTCCATTTTAAATGTTATGCTCTGTGGTCTGTTTGATGTCACCTTCACTGCGGCCATTTTACGTGACATGTGCTGCGGCCATTTTAAATGATATGCTCTGTGATCTGTTTGAATTGAGAGTAATCCACGGGGATCATTTTCAATGTTTTCTGTCCAGGGCAGTGAATGTAACAGATTATAAATGAGAATAAAGTCTCATAAAGGATAATAAATCACAGACAATCATAAATATTATAAAGATTTACAAAGTGAGAGGAAGAATTATAAACAGTTTATAAAGGTTGTAAAGGTCAGTAAATGTTTATAAATTATTATCAATAATTATCAGGATTCTTTTAGTTTGAAAGGGATTATAAAAGAATCAGAAAGATTCAGACCCCGCCCCCACTCCGTCACCCTGGAAACAGACCCCGCCCCCACTCCCGTCACCCTGGAAACAGACCCCGCCCCCACTCCCGTCTCCCTGGAAACAGACCCCGCCCCCACTCCACGTCACCCTGGAAACAGACCCCGCCCCCACTCCCGTCACTCTGGAAACAGACCCCGCCCCCACTCCTGTCACTCTGTAAACAGACCCCGCCCCCACTCCCATCACCTGGAAACAGACCCCGCCCCCACTCCCGTCACTCTGGAAACAGACCCCGCCCCCACTCCTGTCACCCTGGAAACAGACCCCGCCCCCACTCCCGTCACCCTGGAAACAGACCCCGCCCCCACTCCCGTCACTCTGGAAACAGACCCCGCCCCCACACCCGTCACTCTGGAAACAGACCCCGCCCCCACTCCCGTCACCCTGGAAACAGACCCCGCCCCCACTCCCGTCACCCTGGAAACAGACCCCGCCCCCACTCCCGTCACCCTGGAAACAGACCCCGCCCCCACACCCGTCACCTTGGTAACAGACCCCGCCCCCACTCCCGTCACCCTGGAAACAGACCCCGCCCACACTCCCGTCACCCTGGAAACAGACCCCGCCCCCACTCCCGTCACCCTGGAAACAGACCCCGCCCCCACTCCCGTCACCTTGGTAACAGACCCCGCCCCCACTCCCGTCACCTTGGTAACAGACCCCGCCCCCACTCCGTCACCCTGGTAACAGACCCCGCCCCCACTCCGTCACCTAGGTAACAGACCACGCCCCCACTCACGTCACCTTGGTAACAGACCCCGCCCCCACTCCCGTCACCTTGGTAACAGACCCCGCCCCCACTCCCGTCACCCTGGAAACAGACCCCACCCACATTCCCGTCACTCTGGAAACAGACCCCGCCCCCACTCTCCGTCACCTTGGAAACAGACCCCGCCCCCCACTCGCCGTCACTTTGGTAACAGACCACGCCCCCACTCCCGTCACCTTAGAAACATTCCCCGCCCCCACTCCCGTCACTTTGGTAACAGACTCCGCCCCCACTCCCGTCACCTTAGAAACATACCCCGCCCCCACTCCCGTCACCTTAGAAACATACCCCGCCCCCACTCCCGTCACCTTGGAAACAGACCCCGCCCCCACTCGCCGTCACTTTGGTAACAGACCACGCCCCCATTCGCCGTCACTCTGGAAACAGACCCCGCCCCCACTCACCGTCACCTTGGAAACAGACCCCGCCCCCACTCCCGTCACCTTGGATACAGACCCCGCCCCCACTCGCCGTCACCTTGGTAACAGACCCCGCCCACATTCCCGTCATTCTGGTAACAGACCCCGCCACCACTCGCCGTCACTTTGGTAACAGACCCCGCCCCCACTCCCGTCATCTTGGAAACAGACCCCGCCCCCACTCGCCGTCACCTTGGTAACAGACCCCGCCCCCACTCCCGTCACCCTGGAAACAGACCCCGCCCACATTCCCGTCACTCTGGAAACAGACCACGCCCCCACTCGCCGTCACCGTGGAAACAGACCCCGCCCCCACTCCCGTCACCTTGGATACAGACCCCGCCCCCACTCGCCGTCACCTTGGTAACAGACCCCGCCCACATTCCCGTCATTCTGGTAACAGACCCCGCCACCACTCGCCGTCACTTTGGTAACAGACCCCGCCCCCACTCCCGTCATCTTGGAAACAGACCCCGCCCCCACTCGCCGTCACCTTGGTAACAGACCCCGCCCCCACTCCCGTCACCCTGGAAACAGACCCCGCCCACATTCCCGTCACCCTGGAAACAGACCCCGCCCACATTCCCGTCACCCTGGAAACAGACCCCGCCCACATTCCCGTCACTCTGGAAACAGACCACGCCCCCACTCGCCGTCACTTTGGTAACAGACCACGCCCCCACTCGCCGTCACCTTGGAAACAGGCCCCTCCCCCGCTCTGTCTCCATGGTGACAGTCCCCTCCCCCGCTCTGTCTCCATGGTGAGAGGCCCCTCCCCCGCTCTGTCTCCATGGTGAGAGGCCCCTCCCCCGCTCTGTCTCCATGGTGAGAGGCCCCTCCCCCGCTCTGTCTCCATGGTGAGAGGCCCCTCCCCCGCTCTGTCTCCATGGTGAGAGGCCCCTCCCCCGCTCTGTCTCCATGGTGACAGTCCCCTCCCCCGCTCTGTCTCCATGGTGACAGTCCCCTCCCCCGCTCTGTCTCCATGGTGACAGTCCCCTCCCCCGCTCTGTCTCCATGGTGAGAGGCCCCTCCCCCGCTCTGTCTCCATGGTGAGAGGCCCCTCCCCCGCTCTGTCTCCATGGTGAGAGGCTCCTCCCCCGCTCTGTCTCCATGGTGACAGGCCCCTCCCCCGCTCTGTCTCCATGGTGACAGGCCCCTCCCCCGCTCTGTCTCCATGGTGAGAGGCCCCTCCCCCGCTCTGTCTCCATGGTGAGAGGCCCCTCCCCCGCTCTGTCTCCATGGTGACAGTCCCCTCCCCCGCTCTGTCTCCATGGTGAGAGGCCCCTCCCCCGCTCTGTCTCCATGGTGACAGTCCCCTCCCCCGCTCTGTCTCCATGGTGACAGGCCCCTCCCCCGCTCTGTCTCCATGGTGAGAGGCCCCTCCCCCGCTCTGTCTCCATGGTGAGAGGCCCCTCCCCCGCTCTGTCTCCATGGTGACAGTCCCCTCCCCCGCTCTTTCTCCATGGTGACAGGCCCCTCCCCCGCTCTGTCTCCATGGTGACAGTCTCCTCCCCCGCTCTGTCTCCATGGTGACAGTCTCCTCCCCCGCTCTGTCTCCATGGTGACAGGCCCCTCCCCCGCTCTGTCTCCATGGTGACAGTCCCCTCCCCCTCTCTGTCTCCACGGTGAGAGGCCCCTCCCCCGCTCTGTCTCCACGGTGAGAGGCCCCTCCCCCGCTCTGTCTCCATGGTGAGAAGCCCCTCCCCCGCTCTGTCTCCATGGTGACAGTCCCCTCCCCCGCTCTGTCTCCATGGTGACAGTCTCCTCCCCCGCTCTGTCTCCATGGTGAGAGGCCCCTCCCCCGCTCTGTCTCCATGGTGACAGTCTCCTCCCCCGCTCTGTCTCCATGGTGACAGTCCCCTCCCCCGCTCTGTCTCCATGGTGAGAGGCCCCTCCCCCGCTCTGTCTCCATGGTGACAGTCCCCTCCCCCGCTCTGTCTCCATGGTGAGAGGCCCCTCCCCCGCTCTGTCTCCATGGTGACAGTCCCCTCCCCCGCTCTGTCTCCATGGTGAGAGGCCCCTCCCCCGCTCTGTCTCCATGGTGACAGTCCCCTCCCCCGCTCTGTCTCCATGGTGAGAGGCCCCTCCCCCGCTCTGTCTCCATGGTGACAGTCTCCTCCCCCGCTCTGTCTCCATGG
This sequence comes from Heterodontus francisci, assembly GCF_036365525.1. NCBI lineage: Eukaryota > Metazoa > Chordata > Chondrichthyes > Heterodontiformes > Heterodontidae > Heterodontus > Heterodontus francisci. Next base: position 974,561 of record NW_027141473.1, read on the forward strand.
TGACAGTCCCCTCCCCCGCTCTGTCTCCATGGTGAGAAGCCCCTCCCCCGCTCTGTCTCCAGGGTGACAGTCTCCTCCCCCGCTCTGTCTCCATGGTGAGAGGCCCCTCCCCCGCTCTGTCTCCATGGTGACAGTCCCCTCCCCCGCTCTGTCTCCATGGTGAGAGGCCCCTCCCCCGCTCTGTCTCCATGGTGACAGGCCCCTCCCCCGCTCTGTCTCCATGGTGAGAGGCCCCTCCCCCGCTCTGTCTCCATGGTGACAGTCCCCTCCCCCGCTCTGTCTCCATGGTGACAGTCCCCTCCCCCGCTCTGTCTCCATGGTGAGAGGCCCCTCCCCCGCTCTGTCTCCATGGTGACAGTCCCCTCCCCCGCTCTGTCTCCATGGTGACAGACCCCTCCCCCGCTCTGTCTCCATGGTGAGAAGCCCCTCCCCCGCTCTGTCTCCAGGGTGACAGTCTCCTCCCCCGCTCTGTCTCCATGGTGACAGTCCCCTCCCCCGCTCTGTCTCCATGGTGAGAAGCCCCTCCCCCGCTCTGTCTCCATGGTGAGAAGCCCCTCCCCCGCTCTGTCTCCATGGTGACAGTCCCCTCCCCCGCTCTGTCTCCATGGTGAGAGGCCCCTCCCCCGCTCTGTCTCCATGGTGACAGGCCCCTCCCCCGCTCTGTCTCCATGGTGAGAGGCCCCTCCCCCGCTCTGTCTCCATGGTGACAGTCCCCTCCCCCGCTCTGTCTCCATGGTGAGAGGCCCCTCCCCCGCTCTGTCTCCATGGTGACAGACCCCTCCCCCGCTCTGTCTCCATGGTGAGAAGCCCCTCCCCCGCTCTGTCTCCAGGGTGACAGTCCCCTCTCCCGCTCTGTCTCCATGGTGAGAAGCCCCTCCCCCGCTCTGTCTACATGGTGAGAAGCCCCTCCCCCGCTCTGTCTCCATGGTGACAGGCTCCTCCCCCGCTCTGTCTCCATGGTGACAGGCCCCTCCCCCGCTCTGTCTCCAGGGTGACAGTCTCCTCCCCCGCTCTGTCTCCATGGTGACAGTCCCCTCCCCCGCTCTGTCTCCATGGTGACAGGCCCCTCCCCCGCTCTGTCTCCATGGTGAGAGGCTCCTCCCCCGCTCTGTCTCCATGGTGAGAGGCCCCTCCCCCGCTCTGTCTCCATGGTGACAGTCCCCTCCCCCGCTCTGTCTCCATGGTGACAGTCCCCTCCCCCGCTCTGTCTCCATGGTGAGAGGCCCCTCCCCCGCTCTGTCTCCATGGTGACAGGCCCCTCCCCCGCTCTGTCTCCATGGTGACAGTCCCCTCCCCCGCTCTGTCTCCATGGTGAGAGGCCCCTCCCCCGCTCTGTCTCCATGGTGACAGTCTCCTCCCCCGCTCTGTCTCCATGGTGACTGGCCCCTCCCCCGCTCTGTCTCCATGGTGAGAGGCCCCTCCCCCGCTCTGTCTCCATGGTGAGAGGCCCCTCCCCCGCTCTGTCTCCATGGTGACAGTCTCCTCCCCCGCTCTGTTTCCTTGGTGAGAGGCCCCTCCCCCGCTCTGTCTCCATGGTGACAGTCCCCTCCCCCGCTCTGTCTCCATGGTGTCAGGCCCCTCCCCCGCTCTGTCTCCATGGTGACAGGCCCCTCCCCGGCTCTGTCTCCATGGTGACAGTCCCCTCCCCCGCTCTGTCTCCATGGTGACAGTCCCCTCCCCCGCTCTGTCTCCATGGTGACAGGCCCCTCCCCCACTCTGTCTCCATGGTGACAGGCTCCTCCCCCGCTCTGTCTCCATGGTGACAGTCCCCTCCCCCGCTCTGTCTCCATGGTGATAGGCCCCTCCCCCGCTCTGTCTCCATGGTGAGAGGCCCCTCCCCCGCTCTGTCTCCATGGTGAGAGGCCCCTCCCCCGCTCTGTCTCCATGGTGACAGGCCCCTCCCCCACTCTGTCTCCATGGTGACAGTCCCCTCCCCCGCTCTGTCTCCATGGTGACAGGCCCCTCCCCCGCTCTGTCTCCATGGTGACAGGCCCCTCCCCTGCTCTGTCTCCATGGTGAGAGGCCCCTCCCCCGCTCTGTCTCCATGGTGACAGTCCCCTCCCCCGCTCTGTCTCCATGGTGACAGTCCCCTCCCCCGCTCTGTCTCCATGGTGACAGTCCCCTCCCCCGCTCTGTCTCCATGGTGACAGTCCCCTCCCCCGCTCTGTCTCCATGGTGAGAGGCCCCTCCCCCGCTCTGTCTCCATGCTGAGAGGCCCCTCCCCCGCTCTGTCTCCATGGTGAGAGGCCCCTCCCCCGCTCTGTCTCCATGGTGAGAGGCCCCTCCCCCGCTCTGTCTCCATGGTGAGAGGCCCCTCCCCCGCTCTGTCTCCATGGTGACAGTCCCCTCCCCCGCTCTGTCTCCATGGTGACAGGCCCCTCCCCCGCTCTGTCTCCATGGTGACAGTCCCCTCCCCCGCTCTGTCTCCATGGTGAGAGGCCCCTCCCCCGCTCTGTCTCCTTGGTGACAGGCCCCTCCCCCTCCTCTGATTATTGTATTAATTTAACAATTGTATTAAAGGGATATTTCAGCACATTCTTCACCTGCTCTCTGAACTGAGTCTGGGTCACGGCGTAAATCACAGTGTTTGTGGAGCAGCTCAGGAGCTGGAGCATGAAGGACAATTCCATCAGAAACCAAGGGAGATAAACAGACCGATAACCCAAATAATACATCCGGCTCCATATAGAATACACCATTAACAGGGCCCACAACAGCATGAAATTACCAGAGATAACTAACAGTAAAATGATAGATTTCCTTCGACTCTCCATCTCGGGGTCTCTGTGACTCTCCCCACTGCTGTGAGCCCGGAGTCTCCTGCGTCCTCTGCTGCTCACTAAAATGTGTCTGACGGTGAGAGCGTTGAGCAGCAGAATCAGCACAAATGGGACGGCCGGGGTTAGAATGTTGTGGAGGAACTCGATTGTTCCCCAGTCACGAGAATCATAAACATCCATTGTTACATCACAAAACCAGGGATCGTTCCTCAGCCAATACCGACCCGTGAACATAAAATACCAGAAGATGTTCTTTAAACAGCTCAGCAAACTCACTGTTCCCACAACCACATCACATGTTTTCTCACTGCAATATTTACTTTTCAGATTCTGACAACAAATGGCCACAAATCGATCAAAGGTGAAAGTGACGGTGAACCAGACAGAACAGTCTGTGACTGTGTAAAGCAGGACGGCGTGGATATTACACACGGGGATGGACAACAGGAACAGAAACTGTTCCAGATAAACAATGGGAATGTGTCTGAATATCAGGTCCAGGATAATGACCAGTAGATCCGCCGCTGACATGGCCACCAGGTACCGAGTGACACATTTGGAGAGACCGCACTTTCCCCGAGACAGGATCCCAATCGTCAGCAAGTTCACTGTGAGGAAGAGAAATAAACAGAGAAATTAGACATCAGACTAGAGCAATGTTACCGGATCTGTGTATGTGTGTGAGTGTCAGAAATAAACAGAGAAATTAGACATCAGACTGGAGCAATGTTACCAGATCTGTGTATGTGTGAGAGTGTCAGAAATGAACAGAGAAATTAGACATCAGACTGGAGCAATGTTACCAGATCTGTGTATGTGTGTGAGTGTCAGAAATAAACAGAGAAATTAGACATCAGACTGGAGCAAAGTTACCAGATCAGTGTATGTGTGTGAGTGTCAGAAATAAACAGAGAAATTAGACATCAGACTGGAGCAAAGTTACCAGATCAGTGTATGTGTGTGAGTGTCAGAAATAAACAGAGAAATTAGACATCAGACTGGAGCAAAGTTACCAGATCAGTGTATGTGTGTGAGTGTCAGAAATAAACAGAGAAATTAGACATCAGACGGCAGCAATGTTACCAGATCTGTGTATGTGTGTGAGTGTCAGAAATAAACAGAGAAATTAGACATCAGACTGGAGCAAAGTTACCAGATCAGTGTATGTGTGTGAGTGTCAGAAATAAACAGAGAAATTAGACATCAGACTGGAGCAAAGTTACCAGATCAGTGTATGTGTGTGAGTGTCAGAAATAAACAGAGAAATTAGACATCAGACGGCAGCAAAGTTACCAGATCAGTGTATGTGTGTGAGTGTCAGAAATAAACAGAGAAATTAGACATCAGACTGCAGCAATGTTACCAGATCTGTGTATGTGTGTGAGTGTCAGAAATAAACAGAGAAATTAGAGAGAGAGAGGGTGTGCGCGTATTTGAGATAATGTGATTCAGCAAGTGTGTGTGTGTGAGAGAGAATGTGAGCGAGAGAGAGACAGAGTGTGTGTGTGTAAATATATATAAATATATATACATATATATCTCAGTGCCTGGGTTCTGGTGTGTCTGTGTATATATATATATATAAGTCTCAGTGTCTGGGCTGTGTGTGTGTGTGTGTGTGTGCATATATATAAGTCTCAGTGTCTGTGCTGTGGTGTGTGTGTGTGTGATGTGTGTGTGCATATATATAAGTCTCAGGGTCTGTTCAGAGGTGTGTGTGTGTGTGTGTGTGTGTGTGTGTGTGTGTGTGTGTGTGTGTGTGTGCATATATATGTCTCAGTGTCTGTTCTGTGGTGTGTGTGTGTGTATGTGTGCATATATATAAGTCTCAGTGTCTGGGCTGTGGTGTGTGTGTGTGTGTGTGTGTGTGTGTGTGTGTGTGTGAGCATATATATAATTCTCAGTGTCTGTTCTGTGGTGTGTGTGTGTGTATGTGTGCATATATATAAGTCTCAGTGTCTGGGCTGTGGTGTGTGTGTGTGTGTGTGAGCATATATATAAGTCTCAGTGTCTGTTCTGTGGTGTGTGTGTGTGTGTGTGTGTGTGTGTGTGCATATATATAAGTCTCAGTGTCTGGGCTGTGGTGTGTGTGTGTGTGCATATATATAAGTCTCAGTGTCTGGGCTGTGGTGTGTGTGTGTGTGCATATATATAAGTCTCAGTGTCTGGGCTGTGGTGTGTGTGAGTGTGTGTGTGTGCATATATATAAGTCTCAGTGTCTGGGCTGTGGTGTCTGTGTGTGTGTGTGTGTGAGTGCATATATATAAGTCTCAGGGTCTGGGCTGTGGTGTGTGTGTGTGTGTGTGTGTGTGTGCATATATATATGTCTCAGTGTCTGGGCTGTGGTGTGTGTGTGTGTGCATATATATAAGTCTCAGGGTCTGGGCTGTGGTGTGTGAGTGTGTGTGTGCGTGTGTGTATATATATATAAGTCTCAGTGTCTGGGCTGTGGTGTGTGTGTGTGTGTGTGTGTGTGCATATATATAAGTCTCAGTGTCTGGGCTGTGGTGTGTGTGTGTATATATATATGTCTCAGGGCCTGGACTGTGGTGTTTGTGTATATATATATGTCTCTGGGCCTGGACTGTGGTGTTTGTGTATATATATATGTCTCTGGGCCTGGACTGTGGTGTGTGTGTATATATATATAAGTCTCATGG